>NC_045787.1:78412692-78753427 GCF_009873245.2 Balaenoptera musculus
TTAAAAATATGTAAAATGTGAGCTTTCATTCTAACAACAGCTAGTGTTTTAAAAAATTTCTCCAAATTGATCTCCTTGCAATGTCCATTCATGTGATCAAAATTTGGGCTTACATATGCAAACCAGTTTTGTTAAATTCAAAATGTCTTTTCCAACACTTAGTTCTCTTTAAAAAAAAAAAGCACACAGTTGCTCAGTAAGAAAGCTACTGAAGTAACTCTTATGTATAAACAGTATTTCACACATAATGAAATGCCTGTACTCCTGTACTTTTTTTCTTTATTAATCACAATGGATCTCTCAACCTATTTTTTTTTCTCTTATCTTGATCTAGGAAGAACTTTTAAACTTGCTATCTGTTCTCAGGCCATGTATTAGGGGCTATTAGAAAGAAAGCACCATAGCAGAATGTTTTCTCTGGATTTTCTACCTGAATATGTTTTGTGTGCCTGAATGGTACAGTACTACTACTGGAAACTAAGCCTTCCTCTAGTATTTAGGAGCACACACAGGCACCAGGTCTGGGGAGGAAGGAAAGGGACACATCCTGATACTTTTCTTAAGTCATGTATCATTTGGAGATGCTGCTTTCTATAACTTGTACTTATTAAGGACTTTTTCTTTACTAGGCACTGATCTGGTATACATTATTAAAAACTGTATCATGACTAGTAGGACAGGCAAACAAACCAGCAGTTACACATTAAAGTAGGAAAGGTGCTCGATAGAAATGCTAAGGGAGCACAGAGAAGGGGCACCTCTCTTAACTTGAGAGAGTTAAAGGAAAAGAACTTAGACTATTAATGAGATGTTTGCTGTGGGGATTTTGTATATGCTTGTGGTCAGCACAATAATGTACCCCAAATCTGTCCACTCCCTAATCCCTGGACCCTGTGAATAACCTGTTACATGGCAAAGGGAAATTAGAGTTTCAGATGGAATTAGCATCGCTAATCAACTGATCTTAATAACAATAAAGAGTTATCCTGAGTGATCCAAATGAGTCCAATGTAATCACAAAAGTCCTTTAAAGTGAAAGAGGGAGGAAAAGAGTTAGTGTCAGAATGATGCAACCTGAAGAAGGACTCAACTGACTATTGACGGCTTCAAAGATGGAAGGGGGCTATGAGCCAAGAATTGCGGGCAGACTCTAGAAACTAGAAGAGGCAAGAAAATGGATTCTCTTCTAGAGTCCAGCCTTCATTTTAGCCCAGCGATACCCATTTTGGACTTCTGAATTGCTAGAAGTATAAGATAATCCAAATTCATTGTTTTAAGTCACTAACATTGTGTTAATGTTACAGCAGTCACAGAAAACCAATAAAATTCTCTTTATCAAGTTAAGGAAGTTTAGTTGATTCCTAGCTTTCTGAGTGTTTTTAATCATGAAAAGATGTTGAATTATTTAAAATGGTAGATATCAATATTACTTTCTAGACATATATCTAGATAGGTAGATAAGATATCTAGATATAGACAGATAAGACGTGCGTATGGATAGACAGATAGATACATACATAGATAGATAGATAGATAGATAGATAGATAGATAGATAGATAGATCCTATTGGTTCTGTTTTTCCAGAGAACCCTAACTGATAAATCTACTAAATATAAATATCTGGACATTTCTATAGTTTCTTATTGATTACTGTTTTTGTTATCCCATTTTTATTTTGGTAAGTATTTCCAACATAGGAATTTAAAAGTTTCCATCTGATACTTGGCAGTTTTTGAATTTTTAAGCAATCTAAATATGTTGTTTATTGTTTTAGTGACTCTCTTTCATGGTGATTTGGTTCCTTGTATGTCTATTGATTTTGAATTGTGAGCTCATATTTGATTAATTCTATGGTATGAGTAATGTGCTGGCAAAAACTGAGAGTGTTTTCTTCTTGACAGGATTTGCATTTGCTTCTGCTGGGAGCCAGGCATTGTTACCAAACTTGGGCAACTTTTGTTCCCTTGTTCTCAGGTTGCCTTAAAGTCTCATATTCAGCTACTCCTACTTTGTGTTTTGGGGTCAAAACCTAATTTGGGGCCCACTGAGCTGATATTGGCAACTGACCTCAGATAATCATAGTCTTTGTTTTTTTTGTTTGTTTGTTCGCTGCATGAGATTATTATACTCCCTGTGAGTATTCACTCATTCATGTACATACATACACACTTTATGCACTATCTAATCATTTTGCAGCAGGAAAATCCCCTTGTAATATCTGTTCTAACATATTGTCCACAGCATATTGCTAGTCCTGAGGATTTTCTTAACAAATTATGCAGATAATTAAAGGATAATTGGGTAGTTATGGAAATAAAATATAATTTCATGATCATGGAAAACCTATAGAATTTGCTTAAAAGGGACCTCTCAATACATTAAGTTTTGTTTAATGCTTTGAACTTTGTTTCTAGTAGAGTGTAAGAGAATTCTGGACTTGGATATAAAATAGAGGAGTGGCTGAACACAATGTAGCTCTAGAATTCTATAAATTCAACTTTAGGTGATTTACCATCTCAAACAGCAATGTTGAGGGTTGTATTTATCACTTGGAGCCTTATAGAGCCAAAAAGTCTGCTTGAAACATTTTTATACTTGGAGGAATTTTATTTTTGGTGGCAGGGGAAAAAAACAGGGATTAGGAAGACCATCAGTCAGGAGATAAAACAATTTTTCTTATGTATGAATCACAGGCTCATGGAAACTAAAATTTTTAAATGACCCAACAAGTTATCTAATCCATCTTTTTGTCAAAAAAGAATTACCTCCTGAAGAATTTAAAGGAAACAGTCTTGTTCCATTCGTTTTTAAAAATTCCCTTCAGGTCTATCTTTCTCCTTTTAAACTATCCTGGTTATATTAAAATTTGTTTGGCATAACAGTCCTTTCAAAATGCCAGGAGTTAGAATGGAAATGTTCTGTGAAGATGTTTGGAATGACTTATAAATCAAGAACAATTCTATTACATGAAATTCAGAAACTTTATATCAGCTGCTATTATGAAGCATCATAAGTCCCAAATAAAAGAATACATAGCAAATGTCCTAAATAGGCATTATTTTAGGTAATAAATAAATCACTCAAATTCTGCCTAAGCATAAATAAGACATATTTGAAATTTATAATATACATTATATCTTAACTTCAGAATAATCAGTGAGTATAAATGTTATCTTTCCAGGTCATGGCAAAATAGTTGTTCAGTAACTCATTTCCTCTCATGATTTAACTGGACTCCCTGATCCTGTCCAAACCACTATTTCTATTTAGCAATTATGTGTCCATCTAAAACATAGATCGGATCTTGTCACATGACAGCTCAAAAACCTCTGATGGCTCCAATCCCCTACTGAATGAAATTTGAATAATTCAGCCTAGAATTCATCTTCTACCTAACTTTCTAGTTTCATTTCCCATATATCAGTGTCCCTTCTCCCTTCTAAGTTTCCTGTGGTTCGCTTATCTCAGTCCACCTGCTAATTCCTAAACATATCCTCCATTATCTGGACTCGGTCTTTGCTTGAATGTTTGCCAGTTACCTCCTCACCATCCCCACCAACTCTATGATCACCTGCTGGAGTTTCAAATTTTCCCTCAATCTCATTTGTTTCTTCTTTGAAAATCATCCCAAGAGTTCTCTAGTTAAAATCAATCTCTCCTCTGCATCCTTCACTAATATTAATTTCTTTCTCTTTTATAGCATTTAGCATAGCATCATATTTGAATTGTAGATGTGAAAGTTTTAATTTATATTCTCTTGGGTTGTAAGGGTCACATAATAGTCATCTTTTGTGTCTTCTCTACAACTTGCATTGGGTAAATTCATTGAGCATTAACTTATAGCTACACTGAGTTAACTAATTGTTTATATGACATAGGGATTTGGACACAAAAAATGTACTGTAGTGTATGAGTTACACATACGGTATCTAGAATCAGAAAAGTAAGACTTGTTTAGCCACAAAATAACTAGCCTTAGACAATTTATTTAACCTATCTTGGCATCGGTCTTCTCATTAATAAAATGAGTTTACAATTATATGTAACTCAGTTAAATATTTGTGAGGATTAAATGGTATAATGCTATGTAAAACATTTAACATAGTGCCTGACATAGTAGACACCCAGTAACTATTAGCTATTATGATGATGATGATCATTTTTATAATTTTGCGTGATTGCTATTTAAAATTTCCCCCCCCCCCCACACACACACATGCACATACACTTAATGAGATTTTTCTAGGCTTTTCCAGTTATCTTTATTGAGTAACTTTACTATCCCTCTAGTGGAGTTATCCCTGCAAAGGACAATTCACCAAACCTTAACTATAAACTGAATAAACACAAGCCTCACACATACAGGTACTACTATTCTTTGAATATTTGTAAATGTAACTGAAAGGAGAGCTTGTGCTTAGAATAGGCTCTCCACTTAGCTCTCCTGGCCTACTCATGAATCAGTCCTTTCCCTCCTAGTTCACCTAAGATCAAATTAGAATTTTTCAAAAGAAGGATTTCTAGGTAACTAAGGGTACCACAAGCACAGTGGCAGAAGGAGTAAAAAAAAAAAAAACTTTCATTTGAAACTGAAAGTTTTACAATACACAGAAATTCAAATGCATTAACCAGCTAATCAGCTATTAAGCCCTATTGGATTTGCCTCACAGGGCCTTCCAAAACAAAATCCATGATACCTTTTCTTACTCTTATAACCTTGAAAACCCTAGCCTTAGAGCTCCATCATTTCAATCCAGAACCATTTGAGATATAATGGACATGTTTCCACCTTGATAGCAGTCCACAAGCTATAAAGAATATGAAAGAGGCTCCCACCAACAAACAACCCAAATTAGAAAATGGAGAAGGTTGTGCACTATCATCCGTAACAAAGAAAATGATGCAGCATACATGGTATAGGAAAAATATGTCATCCAGCTTCAAAGATGTAAATTAGTTCTTTTGAAGAAGCACAGATATTTGAGGCTATAAATTACAGTGTCAAATTAGATAGAAATCTTCAATATAGCTCAGTCTCAAAATCATGCAGGGTTCTTTTGGACTCAATACTGAGAGAGATTGTATCACTTGTATTACAGAATAGGGAGATGTGATGTGATAGTACTTTCCATATGAATGATGGGCCTGCACCTGGAATAAAGCATTCAATTTTGTGCTTGTAGGTGCTCAGAAGATCTAGATAAATTGAAAGGAGTTCCAGAGGAGAGGGAGAAAAAAAATAAAATAAAATATTTGGAATAAAAAATTTGATAGATGAACTGAAGACAAAAGTGCTACATTTGAGATTCCTAAGCAAAAACCTTGAGGAAGAATTTGTTTGGGGCAATTCTACTGATACCAGAAAGCTCTACACTTTGGATTGAGTGAAAAATAAGGACTTTAGGATAAACCGATCTGTAGTATTTTGGACGTATACTAAAATAATAAGATGAAATTGTGATTAAGCACATTATCAATGAAAACTTCCCAAGTTCAAGTTAATGACCATCAGCTGCTACTGAAAGCATAGTCCAGAGAAATGCAGCATCACCTTCCCCACAAATATAGAATCTAAGGTCCCCACCCAGAGCTCCTGAGCCTGGATCTGCATTTTAACAACATCTCCAGGTAAACTTAAGGATGCACATTAACACTTGAAAAACACTGGTAACATACCAAAGAACAAGTTTTAGTCAGGGCAGACTTTAAATTTTGACTTTACCACTTATTATCTATGTGACCATGAACAAGTCACTTAATCTCTGCATACTTGAGATTCTTCAGCTGTAAAAGGGTTATAACAATGTCAACTTCTCAACATTATGTTGAAGATTATTGATATAATACATATAAAATGTTTTTCAGAGTAATGAGGAACCTATCAATGGTAGCATATGTAAAAGATATAGTGCTTTACTGTCTCTGAAGGAGAAAAAATGAAAAGTGGGAGAAGAGAAAAAGGAAAGAGAAAGAAAAGGAAAGAGTGAAGAAACAGTAAGGGATTATGTTCTGAAGAGCGCTGAGACCACTTTTACATCTTTCACTCATGAATTTCAGTCTCCACACCCTTGGGTGATTTTTTGCTTTATCATCAACTCTCTCTTGCTCTCTCTGAAATAGATATTCTTTTGCTCTTATTCTGTGATTCAAACATTCTCCCAATGTGTCACACCTATGGCACCTTCCGAAAAGGAGTAAAAGGAGACCTGCTTAAACCTTTGGAGTGGGAAATTGGGGAAATCATTGATCCATTCTCCCTCTCCACATTCATATCATCCATAGCTCTGAATATGTTGAATATGCACACAATATTGGTGTAACTACCTCATTGTGCAAACTCCAGAGAAGATACACAATAGCAGTCAGAAGACATTTACTCCCTGGAAATTCTACAAGATGAAATTTCCAGTTTCATTTGACTTCTTGTCACGAGACCAAGAACAAGGCTGAATGGTTGATGATGAGGATGTTAAAGAAAAAGTTACTCTGACACTTGTTAAACTGGAAAAAAAATCCTTTATTCAGAACTATTGTGATCAGTGTCAAGACTATGCAGTAGGGGAGAAAGATCAGCTTAACTCCAAACACAGCAAAGAGAGCTGGAGATTTATAGCCAATGAGCAGAAGGAGAGGGGTCAATGGATGGAAGATTACTAAGAGAAGGCATCAAGGTTAGGGGAATTCTTGCTAAACAGACTTAATAGAATTATTCCTAAATGCAGGCCAGTGTGATCAGGTATCAGGAGTGGGGATGAGAAATTTGACTGCCTATCAAGAGTGAGAGATTCTCTCTAAACTGACTTAGCAAGATTCTTACTAAAACTGGGCTATGCGTGTGAAGGATTGCAGAATATACCACACCAAAGTATGCCACTTTGGCATATTGATTATTTAGAGCTGAAATCAACTGAAAAGAAGCAGATATGAGAAAAACTCTTTTCTCCCCCATTTACCTAAAAGCAGAACATAAATTTGTAAAAGTCACCCCCCCATCAGGAAGGACAGAAGTTAATCACTGGAGACAATTCTAGACCTTTATCAGCTGAGAGATGGTACAAAAGGAGCCTACCTAACAAACCTTACTCACTAGCCCTTATCTTCTATTAGTTCCTTCATATATTTACCTTCCCACAATTTGCCACCCTAAAAGCTCAGTCCTTTTCCTTTGTCTTGCCACTTTTTACAAAATTATTGTTTCTTTCTAAGATGTCATATAAGCTCAAGTTCTAACCATCCCTTTGAGTTACTTATCACTGAGTACTCCCATATATATGCACAGTGAACATGTTAATAAACTTCTATTGAATTTTGGACCCAAGGACAAGTTCTAGCCAAAAAGAGGACTCAGAGGAGCCTGACTAAAGTTTAGTCAAGGAGAGAAACCTTGTTAGGGGACAGAGTCCAAAGTATACACACACACACACACAGACACACACAGACACACACACACACACACACACACACACACGGGAATCCAACTCCTTAAAATGCCATCAGGCAAATTCTATTCTCTAGGGACATCTATGCCACAAATGTAAGCAAATAAGGAGAAAGACCTTTCAGTCTTTCCTTTTGTTGAGGAAGCTAAAAGAGTCAGGCAAACAACATACAGAATAATTTCAAGATCAAAGGAATGACTTGCTACTGCTGGCGTTAAACAAAATAACACAAAACAAAATAAACGAGTAAACAAAACACCATCATAGCTTAGGGAAGGTGATGGAGGGGGCCCTGTTGAGAGAAGTGATCCTGGTGTATGTGTGTGTATTTGTGTTGTGTGTGTGTGTGACAGAAAAAGAGAGTGAGATTGAAGAGTTCTTAAAAAATTTAAAATAAGCAGAACGTATTTTTGCTGGTCAGTTCTTTCAGGGTTATCAAGTTTGAAAAAATCAAGGCAACAAAATAACTCCCTGATTCACTGTCACGTTGAAATACATTTCATCTAACATCAAATAAATGAGTTGAGTAAGGTATTAAGCTTAATGCTGTCACTGTCTTCATGGGTACTTGAACCTCCAACGCTACCGTCTCTAGGGCAATGGCTGTTATCACAAGGTAGAGGACTATAAATTTTGTATCAAAAAACTATAAATCTTATTATCACTTATGAAACATCCTTTTACAGATAAAAAAATCCCTTTGCTAGTAAAACAGTAAAATGTATTCCAAAGTACCGTTTTCACTCCAAAAAGTTGTTTTCTAAAAGACTCCCATTTGACTTGTATTTGAAAATGAATTGCCTTAAAATGATCCACACTGTTACCGTAAATGCCTCTGGAATGCTAAAAAGAACTGCTGGAACAGAATTCTCTGAGAGTAGGCAGCCTCTCAAAATTACTTCTTAACGAACAGGAGTGTACTGTGGAGGCAGCAGTAATTTACATTAAAATAAAATTAAGAAACATAAATTTCATTGGCACAGGACCTCATGCTCCACAGATATGTCTTGGGCTTATACTTCCTTTCAAAGGAAGTTGATAAATGCAGCTTCCATACGTCAGATAGAATAAACCTTAACAAAAGAAATGAGAAGTGCCTAACAACTGTTGCATAATGAAAACGGCATTTCAGATATAATAGTGAGAAAGGGTAAGTAATGACAAAAAAAGTAAATATGAATAGTATTATTACATATAAGAATAATATGTATTATTCTTTGAATAATAGTGCAGTATTTGGTTCTCTATTGACAGTTATATAACACAAACTTGGTGTTCATTTTAATATTTGCTATTTGTAATGTAGATATGTGTAATAAATGAGCTAATTTAAAGTTTAAAATCACAGATTAGCACTCAAACTGTTGGGTGTAAATAATCTTTGCCCCACTGGCAGGATGTTTCAGCAATCATTTTCTTTTTAAAAATTCAGTAAACCTAGCTACAGTATGTCTGAACATTTTTCTGTTTCTAGTGAGAGAAGGAAAAAAAATATTTTTTTCTGAGGATTTGAAGTGAGCTGCTCACTTGAGTTCTGAGAAGAAATTAAAGGCAAAACATATGCCTATGAAAAGACATATTTCAGGCCCTAGCAATCTGCAAAGCCTAAACTTTACATGGAAAAAAGACTGAAAACATACACAGGGGGAAAAAAAGCCCTCAGAATGCATCTTTCATATCCACTTAATTCCATTACCACTAGAGGCATTTTCACAGGGACAATCTCTAGGAAAAGCAGACAGTTGCTTTATCTACTCTTAATGCTTACCAACTAATCTGTTTATCTGCCCCTTTCCCACTGGGCACAGTGGTGATACAGCTAAGCCTGTATACATGCATGGGACCTGGGAGGAGCCAACTGAGGCATCTGCCACAGGATGCAGGAATAAAGAAGTGGGTGCAGGGCACAAGAAGACAGGGTCTGAAAGAGGATCACTGAAGACAAGATGTTCATGCTTCACAGCTGAGACTAGTACCTGCCCTGTGAGAAAAAAAGAATTAAAACACCTTCTCTAAGTAGAGTGTCTATTTTGACTTTTGTCTGTAGGACCATTATCTTTGTCTGATGATGATTTCCCAAAGAAACTATAAAAATACCTTATTCATTGAGCAAAGCCAAGTTTATTATTTACTGCAGTAAGAGAGACCACTATCCTGACAGAGTCTTAGGAGCATCTTGGAAGACAAGGGCCATACGTAGGTTTGGAGGAGCTAGTTTAAAGACCTCTGAATGCTGAGGGCCTAATAGGAGTTGGCTTAATGTTGTGAAATAATAACATAAGATTAGTGAACACAGAGATGTTAGGGTTTGAAAGGAAACTTGAAGAGTAAAAAGCAGTTTGATGATCCCAGTTAAACAAACTATTTAAGAATAGCCTATTGTTCAGATAGATGGATTTTTCAGGAAGTATGTGAAATAATAATATTTGCAACTTTGTCTTTCTGAGTAATAATTTCCTGGAATAATAAAGTCATATTAATATAGACAGTAAGTTGGTGGCTGCAGATGGTTTCAGTTCTCACTGTCTTACGGGATGTAAAAGGCTAATAGTCTTGTTATTAAGGATGGGACTGCAGGATCTTTGATTTGTTGTGCATCTGTATTGTTCTTATCTTTACAACCTTCCCAAGGTGATGCCTAGGGCTTGCCACTGTTCCTAGCATTTGATAAAGAGTAGAATGTATACTGTTTCTTTGATGCTGGTCATGATTTCTGGGAGATAGAGAATTCAGGATAGCTAGACAGAATTATCCTTCAATGATGTCTCCTCTTTTAAAGCACTGCAGCTCCCAACTCACTATTGTGTAACATTGGAATTACAGAGCATATTTAAAGCCTTATGTAGACTGGTTGAGGTGATACTATCACAGATACTACAGGTCTAATCTGACTGAACAAGGAGTTTGATACATAAGAACCACCAATGGTTTTAAACAAAGAAGAAAGATTCTTTGGCTAAGTGATAATCTGCATGATCAGGAGGCTTTCTAAAGTGGGAAATCAAGAAAAAAAATGCAAACATATTGTAACATTTTTTACAATATCATGAATCTTTTCATTAATAAACAAATATTTATTTTGCATAAGAAAACAAACACAAATACTGCTATGTAGAAATAATAATCAATAAATAATCAATAAATCTCACAACACATGCAGATGTATCTAAACTGATGACTACAGGGAGAAATAATTGTGTTGTAAAAATCACGCAAAAGATCTGTGAGTCTGAACCCTGGATGTGGAAACGTGAGCCAGGCTTTCAGTTGTTCTAACCTGTTTACTTTCCTTGAATAGGACAAATTATAAGGACAATACATTTCACAAATTACTTATGAGGATTAAATGAAATACATTGAGGATATTTGGAAGTTGTTTAAAAATATAAATAGTTACTATTAAGATTAGTTCTGTATAATTAGTTATTCAACTTCTAGAATAAAGTCTGGGGTGATCATAATTATATCTGCTTGGGTTTAGTTTCTTACTTTTATTTTAAAAATAATGAATAATTAATTTAAAATAAAATAATGCAGAGTCACCAAAAGAATAATGATAAATAGAAATTAGTTGAGTGATTAATAAAATAGTAATTAATATCAAGCTTTTTAATTCACATTCACTAAATCAAGTATATGTACCATCTCCTTTATTTAATAAACAGACTAGAGAAAACTAGTGCAGCATTCTATTTTTGTAGTTCTCATACCTCTCTAATATATTTTTTGTAAATGATGTATGCCTCTTACTAAAGGTTTCCTTACATAAAATCCAGCACAATAGAAAATGTAATTATCATTTTTCAAGGAGGACTTGAGATTTAAGCTATCTCCAGTACATCAAGGGAATGAAATGGAATGTATGAGGTACGGATGAATGAAAGCAAGTTGAAGCAAGGATCTTTTTTACAGTCAGGAAACAAGGTCACTCAGGTTTCTGTGAATATTTTGTCAGCCTGCAGCCCACTAATTCATCCCTTTAAATAAGATGCTGGAATACTCTCTTCAAAATTTAAAATTATGTAGAGTTTAGGCCATAGTCAGCACTTTGCAATTCAGAGCTGAGTACAACCCAAAGTTTTGAGGGAATAGAAACTAAGAGCCTTGCTGTGGAAGCTGGTTGACAGAAGAATGGAGAGGAGCAGATGAGAGACCTAAAGACAGCCAAGACTTAGAAGAAAGTCAACACTACTGGGAAGAAGATAAAGAGTAGCCTAAGCTCCTGAATTTTCCTTCCAACTCCATGGGGTCTACCTGTGTCTCCTTTTCTCATCCTGGTTGCTCATAAGGTTTACCTGAGCTTCAGCTGGCATAAAGAGTTTTCATTTGCTGTTGCCAAAGACCTTAGGTCCTTAACAATTTGAGAAGAGAAAATTTTACCTCTGAAATGGAAACTAAAATGGGTAAATCTATGAGTTGAAAAAGTGCCCATTCATAGAGAAAAAGTTGTGGATGATGAAGACTTGCCAATACAAAAAATCAAGTAAAATGTGTATAAATGGAGGACAATCAAAGCAGAAAACATTTGCATGGTAATTTTCTGAAGTAACTGTTGAATAACCACAGCAGCTTGTTGGTAGCAAGCAAGGAGTTGAGGAAAATTGGAAAGAGTACATAATTTTCAAAGTTCATCCAAAAATATCCAGAGGAGAGAGTGCTCTGATTCTGCATGAGGCTTTGGATTTGAGTGTCCTCCACATTTTAACTTTAAGAATCTAGGATGGGCTTCCCTGGTGGCGCAGTGGTTGAGAATCTGCCTGCCAATGCAGGGGACACGGGTTCGAGCCCTGGTCTGGGAGGATCCCACATGCCGTGGAGCGACTGGGCCCGTGAGCCACAATTACTGAGCCTGCGCATCTGCAGCCTGTGCTCCGCAACAGGAGAGCCTGCGATAGTGAGACGCCCGCGCACCGCAATGAAGAGTGGCCCCTGCTTGCCACAACTAGAGAAAGCCCTCGCACAGAAACGAAGACCCAACACAGCCATAAATAAATAAATAAATAAATAAATAAAAATTAAAAAAAAAAAAAAAAGAATCTAGGACAACAGAGTAATGGTGAAATTGTATTACTTGTTTGAATAGACCTTGATTCCTGTCAAATGGCTTTCAAGAACGTTATCTCATGAGAGTCTCACCACTTCAATACATAGTTCAGATTGCAGTATTATGTCCATTTGCAGAGTTTAAAATTTTTAGATTCAAAGCAGTTAAATAACTTATCCAGAGTTTGATAAGGAGTTAGTGACAAGAACAAAATGAGAACTCCAGTGTTTCTGGTCTCCTAGATCAATGCTATAATCTGTTGCCGCCAGAATAAATTTAATGTAATCTTGTAATGAAGAAAAATGTATATACACTTTAAAACTTTAACAACAGATGAAGAATATTTATTAAATAATGGTCAACCTCACGTTTCACAGTTTTGGACTCTAGGGTAACTCACTTCTCCATCGCTCAGTGTATCTCCAAGAGCAAGGCTAATCTGGAAGTTCAAGAACAAGGGTAATTTTGAACCTTGGTGCTAGGTGTGGACTTTTATGTTAGATGAAGAAAGGGAGTACAAGGCCATTAAGGCTATATTACTTTCTTTTCTCAAAATCCACCCTCCTTGCCTTGTTTCTTCTGACTGCCTCTTTTCTTGAGTGGTATATCTTATACAGTAAGAGAAGCTTAAAACTATTTCACATTTGGGGTGAGGTCTCTCTTTCTCACTCTCCTCTGAGATAATTTAACGAAAAACTAAGTGGGGACTTCCAGGATATAGTGAGCTGGAAGAAGTGTTGTGCCCATCCTTGCAATGAAAAAGAGCCAGATTAACATAAAATTCATGACATTTTTGACCCATCAGAGACCTAAGTTCACAGAGCAAATCAATGGCACAAAATCTGACAAGAGATTGGTACCTGCAAGGAACGAGAAGATATGATCACTTTCTTCCATGGATTAGACACAACCTACAACCAGAGGCTGGTAAGAAGAACTGGTGAAGGCTGAGTGTGGTCTGGTAAGACACTGTGAAGCCCAGCAGAGAAAAAAAAAACTGAGGGAGATAGCATGCATTTGCAGGCTTCTTCCATGAACCCCAACAGATGCTCACGGACAAGATCCAAAAGAAGCTTAAGAATGTGTCACTGTGGAACCAGTTTGGAGGAGGGGAAGCAGCCTTGAGAGAAGGGAAAGAAATTCTCACCCTTAGGACACTGGGGCAAACTCAGGTCAGCTTGAGGAAGGAAAGGGGTAGGAGGAATACCTACTTCTGGGCAAGGAGCAGGACTATGCACTGGGCTCAGAACTGAGAAGATGGAAGGGAAAAGAACTGAGAAGACACCATCACTGAGACACAGGATTCAGTGTCTGCCTAAGACTGAGACTTAATCAAAACATCACAGAATGCCCTGCCACAGTGCCTGCCACTATCAAACTAACACACTTCGAATTACAAATTATAAGTAAGAGCAGAATATTGCAGGGAGAGGACAGAAGTGGAACACAAGCGTACAAAGAGATCTTTTCTGAGGAAAAAGTTCAAGAGGCAACCTAACATGCCTATTCTGGCAAACAAGCTCCCACGCCAAACACAAAGTGAAACTATAGGAAATTGAAGTCCATGCTATACTGAGGGTAAACACCGCCACAACAAACACAGTCCATCTGCTAAGGGGATTAACTCAAATAGAAACCGTTTGAAGTTTGTTTTCAGATCATAATAGAATTAATATAGAAATCAACAACACAAAGATTTTGAAAAATCTACAAATATTTGAAAGTTGAATAACACAATTTTAAATAATCCATGGGTCAAAGAAGAAATCTCAAGGAAAATTTAAAAATAATTAAAAATGAATGAATATAAAAATTCAGCATATCAAAATATGATATGTGCAACAAAAGCAGTGCTTAGAGGAGGAAATGTATAAAGGAAAATATATAGCATTAAATGTCCTAGTAAAAAAGAGGAAAGAACTCAAAGTAATAATCTTAATTTCTACCTTAAGAAACTAGAAGAAGAAAAGTAAACTAAACCTAAAGTAATCAGAAGAAAGAAAATAATAAAGATAAGAGTAGAAATCAATGAATTTCAAAAAAGTGATCAGTGAAAATCAGTGAAACCAAAAACTGGTTCTTTGAAAAGATAAATAAAATTGGTAAACCTCTGGCCAGACTACCCCCCAAAAAAACAGAGAAAATGCAACCTACACTATCAGGAATTATAAAGGGCCATCACTACTGACCCCACAGACACTATCAAGCTAATATAGGGATATCATAAACAATTCTTTGCTCATTAGTTCTGAAACCTAGATTATATAGACCAATTTCTCAAAAGACACAAACTACAAAAACTTACTCAAGGAGAAATAGGTAGCTAGAATAGTCCTTTATTTAGTAAAGAAATTGAATCCTCTCCAAAAAAGAACCCCGTGCCCAAGGGATTTTATTTGTGAATGCTACTTAATATATAAGGTAGAAATAATATATGCCAAGTTTATGCAGCCATCTCCAGAAAATAGAAAAGAATACACTTCTCAGCTCATTTTATGTGGCCAACATTATTCCAACACCAAGAACAAACAAGGGTTTTATAAGAAAAGGACTGAAAAATCTCTCTCATGAACATAGACACAAGAATCCTCAACAAAATATTAACTAATTGAATATAGCAATATATAAAAAAAGATAATCTGTCTTGACCAAGTGGGATTTATCCCAGGAAATGCAGACTGGTCCAAAATTTGAAAATCAATCAATATTTTTTGTAGATATTCACAAGCTTTTTCTAAAATTTGTATGGAAAGGCAAAGAAACTAAGATAACATGATTCTGAAGCAAATTAACAAAGTTGGAGAGCACTCACACTATTTGTTTTCAAGACTTACTAAATGCTACAGGACTCAAAATGTGGTATTAATGAAAGGATAGATCAGTGAAACAAAATACAAAGCCCAGAAATACATCCAATTTAATAAAGTAAAATGATTCTGACAAAGGTGCAAAGACAAATTAAGAGACAAAGTAGTGTTTCAACAAATAGTGCTGAAACAACTCAATTTCCATATGCAAAAATGTGAACCTTGACACATAGGTCACATTTTACACAAAAATTAACTTAATAAGTGTTAGTCAGAATCCTAAAACTATAAAATTCTAGAAATAGACAAAAACAAAAACTGTGTGAATTACAGTTTTGCAGGTATTTTTCAAACATGACTCCGAAAGCAAGATTCATAAAAGAAAAAAATTGTAACTGGATAAATTAAATCAAAATTAATTAATTAATTTTGCTTTGTAAAAAAACAGTGTTAAGATAATAAAAGACAAGCCATATTCTGTGATGAAGTATATGCAAATCACATATCTGATAAGAGACTTTCATGCAAAGTATATAAAGAACTTAACAATTTAAAAAACTCAATTAAAAAAAAGCAACTATTTAAAGAGTTATTTCACCAAAGAAGATATGCAGATGAAAAATAAGCATATGAAGATATAATCAACATTAGTAGTCATTAGGGAAATGCAAATTAAAACTTCAATGAGATACCATTACACATGTATTAAAGTGACTAAAATGAAAAAAAAAAATGACAGCACCAAGTGTGAATGTGAAGAGCTACTTGGTGGGAATGCAAAACGTTATAGCAAACTTGGAAGATATTTTGGCAATTACATATAAATATACATATAAATATACCATACACTTACCATATAACCCAGCTTTCCTATTCCTAGGCATTTACCCTAGGGAAATGTAATATTATACTTATAAATACTTGTATGTTTATGTTCATAGCAGTTTCATCCATAAGCTCCAAATATTGGAAACAATGCAAATGCCCTTCAACACAAGAATGGATAAACAAATGGTGGTACAGCCATGCAGTAGAATATTACTCAGCAATATAAAGGAAAAAAATTATGAATTCTCATAATATGCAAGAACCTAAAAAGCACTTTTCTAAGCGAAAGAAGCCAGACTGAAAGGGCTTCATATTGTATGAGTCCAAATATGTGGCATTCTGGAAAAATGCAAAATGGTAGGGCAGAAAGAAGATCATTGGTGCCAAGGTTAAGTCTGAGGGGAGGGGGTAACCACAAAGGGGTAGCACTGGGAAATGACAGAACTGTTTGGTACGATACTGTGGAGGTGAATATATGACTCAGTGCTTTTGTCAGCACCCATAGAACTCTATACCACAAAGAGGGAATTTTACTGTGTGCAAATTGTTTTTTAAAATGAGCTAGAATGTTGGGGGAATTCAAGATGAAATGTAGACTCTGACAATTGAATCTAAATGTTACAAATCCATACTATAAAGTGGAAAAGAAAGGAGCCACCTTAGGTAACTTTGGGAAATAGTGTGTTGACTGGATAATGTAAGGCTAAAGCTGAAAGTAACTAAACACAAACGTAGAAAGAATGAAAACAAAGTCCAAGGAAAAGCTGCTAGGATTTGCTGGCTCAGTCTCTGTGATGATCTCTAGGCCTAGGATTGCTGTGCCTTTACTCACTTCACAGGTTTTCCTGGGGTTTGCCTTGCCTTGATTCCTGCCTCTTCTCATCACTGGAATGGTTGGGTCATAAGACAATGAACCCAGGTGAAAGGGTTCAACATGTCACTTGGATTAATATTATCAAAGTATAGGCTGGTCTCTTACATGTCAAAAAAAATTCCCTGTAGTATCATTGCCATTTCACAGGTTACACAAAGCCCCATCTAGTGAACTTCATTTGACTGGTTTTGTCTCTGTGTCCAAATTCCCTTCTGGGGGCCACAGTGATGGCTAGTTGATGAAGGGACTCAGAGTTTCTAATTCTAGGATTTTCTCTCTTTCTCTACCTCTCTTGCCATATTTAAAGACAAAATAGACATTTCACACATATGACAAGAAACATATCTTTCTAGTTAAGCTAGGCTCCATAAGAACATAGAGTTAGAAGATACTGAACCTAAGCTATGTTGCTTCAACATTATTTTTTCATAAATCAATTCTATCCAGTCCATGTGCAAAAATCAATAGCATTGTTGCGGACCTTCTCCTCTAGGTGAAATTCACACATATTCAGAAGTACTTCTAGGGAAATCATGTGGTAGAAAAACATTATACTGTATGCCTGGAACTTTGTACATTTAAGAAATTTAAAAGGAATTCACTCTTACAGCAGTATGACCAAAATGTTCCAAGTGTAATTTTTAAAATCATAATATTTATACACTCTTTTTCATGGATATATCAGAACATTTCAGTAATCTAATTTTGTTCTTATCTCTATATCCATCTGTGAACTGTCAATTCAGTTTTTTAAGTGTTTAAAAATTTAGTCAATTGATTAATTCAACCAAAAAATAAATGACTAGGGAAGAAAGGTTGTATCAATTTCTGTTTTAAGATCGTTTTTACTATAGCAATATGTACAGCAAAATCATGTGTGTGTGTGCATATGTGTAAATGAGTGCATAGAATAAATATGAGCTTATCAATATTCCCATATCAATACTGTGTATTTAAACGTGAGCAACTGGTAAATCAGCTGCAACAGCACACTTGAATATATAAACCTTATCCACTCTTTAATATTATTTTCAAGCACTTTTCTCATTTTCTATATTGTATTTCTCCAGAAAAATTGAAATAATCTTCAGTTTCAGGACTAAGCATGCAGTTTCTTTTGATTGAGGCATTATAAATAGTGTAGTCTTCAGCATACAATGGTCTTTTAATATGTGTTACATTTTTCAATCAGAGAAGCAATTTTGTAGAAGTTACCTTATGGGGAGAGGAAAGGAGAACTAAAATCTACTATTCAGTGGTAAGAAATAGTGGAGAGGCATTGACACCCTAGTGTAAACATCACAAAAACCCGGCTTAGTGGGGAGAGGAAGAAGGAAAAGCTCTTCCATTAGGTGGGATTTGTAGACCTTGAGTTATGCCTTATTGCTTTCTGATTCTAAGCTCCATCCTGCAAAAATTTTAGTAGCTCCCTTCTATCTCTATGTGTTTATGTCTATTTTCTTCACTGGACACTGGGTTCTTTGAATCAGAAATTGCATCTTATTCTCCCATATTCCAATATAGCCCTAGCTCAGTGCCTTGCAAATAACAGACATATAATAAGTAATTATTATTTCAGTTTGATTAGACTTTGTTAATGGTTCAGATCTTACTTGCATGCGTGGCCTATTACAAATACTTAGGAAATCCTAAATATTTATTATTTTCCTTAGCTTCTTTTAAGCATATTTGTTCAATGCTCTGATGTTTTGGTGACAGTTCCAGGTTAACTGATTTGGCACATGGGAGGTGCAAATTCCACCAAGGCAAAGTTTAATGGATGAAACAGTACTTTGGGTGCAGGACAATCAGAGCCTTAATCTCATTTTGAGCTAGTAGAAGCTTTCAGTTTAACACCTCTGGCTCACCTCCTCCTCTTCAGCTTTCCACAGAGAAACCCTCAGCCTCTCCTTCATCTCTTCTAAAGAAGTCTTTTTCTTTGGCTACCGGTGGAATTTTGTCCACAAATAATATGGTTTTGCACTTGTCTCTGTTCACTGTCTACCATGAACTTCTGCAGGGAAGACAGCAAACTCTTCTCTTCCCTCTTCAGTAGACACCCTTGGCTGCTTCTTTTGATTTGAATAGTCTGTGAGAGTATTTCTCTTTTTTCATTCTCTTGTGAGGGATTTAGGTGATCAGTTTTCACTTCTATAGCTAAACCAGCTGTCATTCAGGCAAACCTTTAAGCGATGTACAACACAACTCCAGCTGTTTCAAGGCTGTGGAGACCTGTATGTTCCGGTTAACTAAACCCCTAAGGATATCAGAGAAAGACCCTCAAAGGCAGCAGCAGCCACTGAGCAGATGGGTATTTTTGTCTGTTTGTTTATACCTTACAGAGTTGACCACTATTGTTCTCCTTTTAAGCTAAGTTTAGTTATTGTCATTGAAAAGTTAAGAGGATAAATCAAGAAGAGAGAAGTAGGAGAGACTGAATTTGAAGAGAAAAGAAGCTTAGGTGCAGAGCTGGCAAATCCCTTTTCAGATTGAATATGAATGGTATAGCCTACATAAAGGTATGAGTGGTCTTAAATCAAAGAAAATGGAAGTTCTTTGTCCCAGAGGTTACCATCCTGAGGTCACTTTTTATTGTGCTATACACAGTGGAGAACCCCTGGCCAGGACAAGTAGAATAAAAGAGGACTCAATTCTGTGCAGTGCCATGGATTCTTAGTTTACTGTTCCATTTCATTGTGAGACAAAACAATATTTCTTTGAAGAGTTCTTTTTATTTACTCCGCTCACCTAGAGCTATGTGTACCGCCGTAATACGGTCACTTCCTTTCAGGGTAAATGCCTCTATTTTACATATTCCCAGCAAATCTACAGCTCAGCCCAACACATTATTAACTTTTCTGAGAACCAGAAGTGCCCTGAGTTTTACAAAATGGGAAAGTGGAAAGGACGCTCATGGGAGGCTTGGTGTGTACTCACTCTCCGCCAACTCAAGTTGATGGCTTAACAGCGGAGGGCCACAGGAAGAACCTGCTGGAAATAGGCATCGGCTTTACCTACATGGACCAATAGGACCTCATCCCAGGAAGATATTTTATCAAAAAAAAAAATCTACGAATGACTCATCTTTGTTTTCATGTCACTGAGTCTTACAAATTTAGCAGACAAGCATAAAGAATATTCTAAGATTAAAAAGCAGGTTTCATATCCATGGTGGTAACAGTCAGCATTGTTAACTAAGGAAAAAATACAAATCACCTGACCTATCCATCTTCAACAATATTCTGGAACTGTGAAATTTCTTATTTTAACCAAATTCCATAGAGGAATGATGGAAAGAAAGACTCCTTGGTTGAAAAATAATTTATAAGGGAATGCACAGAACAAACCAAGAAAGGAAATTAATCAGATTATTTTCGCACCTTCAAGTGATTGTTGCAGATGTTTTCACAAGTCTCAGGACATCTGCTGTTCATCAATTCTAGCAAGTACATGGTGTCACTATAAAGCCAAAGCATTACTCTCATATTTACAATCTGATGTTTCCTACTTTTTTTTCATGTTTTGCTTCTATAACTTAAAATCCTCAAGAAATTAGTTACTTTAGGCAGCTTTTGTTCTGTGGTAGTAGAGAAGGACTCCCTCAATTCAAAGAATTAAGATGGAGAAATACATGCCCTTTGATGAGCAAAAGAAGCAGAAAGTAATCTACTTTCATTAAACATCTATTTTGTCTGCTTTTTTTGTTTTGGTTTTTAATCTGATATTTATTTCCCTAAAAGGAAGTTAAGCAGTTGGCAATTAACTTGGATTGAATAACCATTTATTACAGAAAGCCATTTAAGGACTAAGAATTATTTGTTAAATCAATCCTCAATTTATTAGCTGTCACACTTTTAGCAAAACCGTTCAGGATGGCTCTTTATAACAATTCCATCTTTGGAATTGCTTAATACTCAGAAATAAAAGAACATTTTTAATAGAAGATATTTTAGTCAGAAACAACTAAGTTCACACATAGTGGAAATTATATATGCAGATTTACATAGGTAGTTTATACTTAGTTCGTAAAACTTAAAAAGTATTATATAGAGACATTAAAACATCTGAAATAAAAAAAAACAAAGTTTGACTTATAAACCAATACAGGATTTGATATGGAGCTATAAATACAAAAAAGGAAATCTTTAACTTTTCATTTCATGACTTAAAGAAAACAAAAACAAGGAAAGAAACAAGTCTGTGTTGATATGTAAATATAATTGCAAATGTGTTCCTTTGCTGTTTAAATCACCCAATATGAATAAGTGCTTTTGTTTTCCATGTTCCTGTGGGATGTATCAGGTCAAATGTCAGCTCTGGCCTCAAAATGTCCTCTTAAAATCCTGCTCTCCTTCCTCCAAAAGCAGGTGCATGAAATAAACCAGCAGGCAGTCAAAGTTGAAATTACATTTGTGTGTTCTAAATCATGACATTCAGTCTTGAAGAGAAAGAAGAAAGCACAGATGTCTTTTCACCAAAAGACCTATCTCTGTGGAAAAAATGGGGAGGGACAGGAAATCACAGAGACACACCACATTCCTGTTCGTTCCAACTGAGCACTTCCACAGACCTTCTTTGTATCAGACAGAACGGAGACCAGACCAAGTGTTCAGGCCAAGATTAGTGCTGTAAATTCTCAGCAATTCTCTGTGCTCACCCTGCATTCCTTAAACGACCAAAATATTAACATCATTTTATATTTGATCATTATGAATCTCATTTCCTGGGTAAGCAGGGAAAAGTTTTAGGATATTGAGAGAGAGAGGGAAACCCAGCTGAGACGTGCATGTGGGCCTCTTTTGGACCATTCCCTTGAATACGATGTCCACTCATATGGTGCTTCCATATAAATAAGCTCAGCAATTTCCCTAGAATGAATATTTGAATGAGTTTTAAAGGAAACTATTTAGAGATCTAGAAATGTAATTTGAATACTAAGATTAAACTGTGTTAATGCACCTGCATTTTCTTCCACCTTCAAATCTAGGATATTTCCCAAATTATGCTCCTGGTTTTTGTTTTATTTTAGTTATTTTAGTTTCAAATGTATATTTCAGCTTTTTGAAAAATAAAGAAAACTGAAAACAATGGAAAACAAAATGAAAATAAAATTTGCGTGTAATGCATCTTCTTTTTTAAAGAATACAATCTAGAAGAGTATAATCTCATGCCTACCCCAGTTCCATCCCCCAAGGTGATGATTACTAACATTTGGTTCTTAGCTCTCCAGACTTTTTATTTCTTGCTTATAAGAATATGTGTATGCCTGTGTATGTACATATGTATACATGCATGTTAATAAATGTCATCCTCATATATACATTAGAAAATTTTATCATATTTTATCTTAAATTTGAACTTAAAATTCTTCAACAAAATATCCTGAACATATTTTCATAGAAAAATATATACAACTACCTCATTTAATAACTATATTATATTATATAGTGTTTTCAAACATTCTCCCGTTGATGCTTGGTTCCAAATTTTGCTAATACAAATGCTGGTTATTTATAGACTGCTAATCTTTGTGCATAGTTGCATGTTACTCTAAGATCAAATCTAAGAACAAAAAAAATTTTCTATGTCAAAGGGTTTGTACATTTTATATTTTTATGGATGCTCCTTAATTGTCCCCAGTCATTGCGAAAAAGAGTATGTGACAGTACCTCCTTTTCCTCCATACTCATAACTGGATATACTTTACAATTTATACTAAAACTGATAGAGGGGAAAGAATTTCATTTTGTGTGGTTGGTTTTCTTCTTACTTAGTGAAATTTTACATTTAATCATATGTTGAGCGACCTTTTATATTTTCTTTTCTGTGAATTAATTGTGTGTTCAAGTTTTGCATCTTGTTTCTAATGTGCTATCTTTCTATTCTCATGTTATAGGCCCTGTTCATATATTATGGGCCATGACTCTTGAATTGCTAAAGGTGTTATAAAAAGTTTGAGTCTATGTTTTGTCTTTTAAATTTATTTAAGGTATATTTTATCATTCAGAAAAATTTAATTCAATGTCTCTAAGCAAATAAATTTTCTGAGTTTTGTGGTTTTATATCTCACTTAGAAAGGCCTTCTTTAATAAAAGAGTATAAAATAATTCCTTTATATTTTATCTCTTTTTTAAAGTTTATGTCTTCTACTCATCTAGGGTGTGTCTCTGTGTGTGTTTGTGTGTAATTACTTAGGCATCTAAATCTACTTTATTTCAAATATATTATTTGTAGATTTTAGAGAATGAGAAACATTTGTTAGGACAAGTTCCCACCCATTATTTTCTACTTTTGAAATAAATTTTTAGTCTACCTCTCAAGGTCCTACCCTCCAAACACACACACACGCACACACACACCGCCCTATAGATTAAATTCTAAATGCAATTAAAAATGCTCATATCAAATGAGGATGAATTAATATATTTACAATGTTAAGTCCTACCATTCAGGATTGTTGTAGGTTTTGCATTTCACTCAATTTTTATTTTATGACTGTTATTATCATTTTCTTTACATAGGTCAGATGTGTTAATGAGAGATATCAGTGTATACAAGATGCTGTCTCATCATATTATCAGAAATGGGAAAAGGCAGCATGGAGCTTTGGAAATTGTGCAGAAAATATTAGGTGGTATATCTACAGCACTGACTATCAACCCCATGAATTTTTAAAAGTATGACTCCTAAAGAGTTTTCTGTAATAATTAGGTAGAAAATACAACTACCTAAGAGAACTTAGAACTAAGTTAGAACTAAGAGAAGGAAAGGGACAATTACAGGGACTAAGTTACAGCTGTGGTGAGTTAATAAAACTCTTAGCCAATTGTTATTCATAGTTGCTTTCAGTTTTTGAGTAACAGCTCACATGGTGTTCCGTTGTCCCTCACATATATCCAGTGGCAGTCCACATAGAAACAACCACCTGTCTTGTAAATCTCATGCCACTGACTCAGAAACAACTGCAAACACTTTATTCATCCTGCTGCTTCCTAGTCCCAACTCCTTCACAGAGCACCAAGTATTAGACTAATCTTTCAAACAACTGGTACAGATTTGAACTCCTAATTGCTTACTATAGTGCTTTAGGAATTTACCTTTCTGTTTCCAGGATTTGAAAGAGTGAGGAAAGATTTGACTACAGAAAGATACACCCAGCATTAGAGAAGCAAGCAGAACCTGATTATGCCTTAGAGGCCAGAAGGTTTGCCAACTGGCAGTGCCTTCTGAATCCCTAGAAAACTTACGTTCACATAACTGATTCCCATTCAAAACAGACTTATTATTTGTGTGATTTTCACAAAAGTTTTTACAAGTAATTATATTTAAATACCATTTTAAGAAGGAAGATGAACTTTAAATTATCCAATATTTTCATCTCCACCAAACCCTGTCAGGCAGACACTTTCTATTTTATTGAAGTATAGTTGATTTATAATAGTGTGTTAGTTTCAGGTGTACAGCACAGTGACTCAGTTTTATATATATATATATATATATATATATATATATATATATATATCTTCCTTTTCAGATTCTTTTCCCATATAGTTTATTACAAAATATCCAGTATAGTTCCCTGTGCTATACAGTAGGTCCTTGTAGGTTATCTATTTTATATATAGTAGTGTATATATGTTAATCCCAACCTCCTAATTTATCCCTCCCCCACCTCCCTTTCTCCTTTGGTATTAAGTTTGTTTTCTGTCTGTGAGTCTCTTTCTGTTCTGCAAATGTTCATTTGTATCACTTTTTTCGATTCTATATATAAGCAATATCATGATATTTGTCTTTCTCTGTCTGATTTACTTCACTTAGTATGATACTCTCTAGGTCCATCCGTGTTGCTGCAAATGGCATTATTTCATTCTTTTTTATGGCTGAGTAGTATTCCATTGTATATATGTACTACATCCTCCTTATCCATTCCTCTGTTAATGGACATTTAGGTTGCTGCCATGTTTTGGCTATTGTAGATAGTGCTGAAGTGAACATTGGGGTCCATGTATTTTTTCAAAGTATGGTTTTCTCTGGATATATAGCCAGGAGTGAGATTGCTAGATCACATGGTAGCTCTATTTTTATTTTTTTAAGGAACCTCCGTACTGCTCTCCATAGTGGCTGCACGAATTTACATTCCCACCAACAGTGCAGGAGGGTTCTTTTTCTCCACATCCTCTCTAGCATTTATTATTTGTAGACTTTTTGATGATAGCCATTCTGAGTGGTGTGAGGTGATACTCACTGTAGTTTTGATTTGCATTTCTCTAATAATTAACGACGTTGAGCATCTTTTCATGTGCCTTTTGGCCATGTGTATGTCTTCTTTGGAGAAATGTCTATTTAGATCTTCTGCCCATCTTTTGATTGGTGGTTTGTTTTAGATATTGAGCTGTATGAGTTGTTTGTATATTTTGTAGATTAATCCCTTGTTGGTAGCATCATTTGTGAATATTTTCTCCCATTCTGTAGCTTTTCTTTTCATTTTGTTTATGGTTTCCTTTGCTATGCAAAATCTTTAAAGTTTAATTAGGTCCAATTTGTTTATTTTTGTTCTTATTTCCATTACTCTAGGAGGCATGTTCAAAAAGAGATTGCTGCAATTTATGTCAAAGAGTGTCCTGCCTATGTTTTCCTTTAGGAGTTTTATAGTACCTGGTCTTACATTTAGGTCTTTAATACATTTTGAGTTTATTTTTGTGCAGGGTGTTAGAGAATGTTCTATTTTCATTCTTTGACATGTAGCTGTCCAGTTTTCCCAGCACCACTTATTGAAGAGACTGTCTTTTCTCCATTGTAAATATATTCTTGCCTCCTTTGTCATAGATTAATTGACCATAGGTGTGTGGGTTTATTTCTGAGCTTTCTATTCTGTTCCATTGATCTATATTTCTGTTTTTGTGCCAGTACCATACTGTTGTGATGACTGTAGCTTTGTAGTATAGTCTGAAGTCAGGGAGCCTGATTCCTCTAGCTCCGTTTTTCTTTTTCAAGATTGCTTTGGCTTTCAGGGTCTTTTGTGTTTCCATACAGATTTTAAAATTTTTTGTTCTAGTTCTGTAAAAAATGCCATTGGTAATTTGATAGGGATTGCATTGAATCCATAGATTTCCTTGGATAGTATAGTCATTTTGACAATATTGATTCTTCCAATCCGAGCAGACACTTTTGAAGTTACCATATCAGATTGTTTCATTTAATGCTATCTCATGATTCTTTTGAAACCTAAGGAAAAAAATTACCATTTGTAAAAATTAAAATTTTACCTTGGTTTTCCTTAAAAAATCTTATATTTGTTTTATATTCCTTAATTTTTAAAAATACCAGTTTAAAAAACTGTGTTATATCTATACAATGGTTGGAATATTATTGAGTGATAAAAAGAAATGTGCTGTCAAGCCACAAGAATGCATATTACTAAGCGACAGAAGCCACTCTGAAAAGGCTACATATGGTATGATTCCAACTCTATGACATTCTGGAAAAGGCAAAACTATAGAGACAGCAAAAAGATCAGTGGTTGCTAGGAGTGCAGGGGTGGTAGGAAGGCTGAATAGGTAGAACATATGAGATATTTAGGGCACTGAAACTATTCTGTGTGAAACCGTAATGGTGGATACAAGACATTATGCATTTGTCAAAAACCAATAGAATGTACAACACAAAGAGTAAATTCCTAGGTAAACTCTGAACTCTAGTTAATAACCTATAGTATTGGCTTTTCAATTGTAACATATGTACTGCACTAATGCAAGATGTTAATAATAGGGAAAGGTGTGTGTGTGTGTGTGTGTGTGTGTGTGTTGGGGATAGGGAGTAATATGGGAACTCTCTATGCTTTTGCCCAATTTTTGTGTAAAACTAAAGCTGCTCTAAAAATTAAAGTCTATTAATTTTAAAAATGCAAAAAAAGGACAGCTCAAAGATGAGGTGCTGCATTTTCCCAGTACATTGTTCACTAGAATTTGTGATAAATTCATACTCATATTTAGAATTCTTCAGTTGAATGGACTGATGATCTGTCTTCTACAATACTTTATTAAATAATGCCCTTTTGGGTTGTCTTTTGAAAAAAAGGAAGAGCAGAAAACAATTGTCTGAATTAGTTTACTAAATTGTCTGAATTTGGGGAAGGTAAAAGGGACAGGAGAAGGGAAGAGATTGTGTATGAGAAGAGATGCCTTGCTGCGTTTAGGTTGTTGGATCTTCAGGCTTTTTCGCATCAGCTTTATTCCATTTATAATACAGATGAAAATGAAAGCAGATTGTCCAGTTTAAAGTGTACTAGATGCAGCCAAAACACTTTAGGCAGACTGCATATCGGTAATCTCTTTGCCTCTCAAGGGTTAGTGCTGAAATCTGGATGGTAATGACAGGTCTCAGGCGTGTCTGAACTGGTGTCAGAAAAATGGATCAGGATCCCAGAATGCATCTTTACATAAATAAAGATCGCAGTAGATGTGAGCCAGGGATAAGATACAGGAGATGAAGTGCAGCACAGGTTGTATTTCATTTAAGAGAGCTGTCAAGCTGGAGACTGAGTCTATGCAGTACTGAGGTGTATGTTCCCAAAAACGTCCCCTGCTCTAAACCACTCAGAAATAACAAGGACAGTCTTCTTCCCATATATTTCTACAAGTGGCAGAGCTCAAAAAGGAATGGCTGGTTTTAAAAATACATTTTCCCATTCACACAGCTTCTATATGGTAAGATGCTATGTTCCAGAGGCTTTTATCTTTGTAACATCACCCTGTGTGCAACTTCCTAGCTGGGGTAACAAAACAGACAAAATATTTTTAAAAATCAGCAAAGAAAGCCTTACTATTTTTCTTTGCTGAAAATCAATTTTTAACTTAACTCCTACAGTATTTTTCCCTCTTATCTAAGTTTATTTTAAAATATAAAATGGCTTTTAAACGTTAGAATTGTGCTGTCTTAGCACTTAGGACAGCTTCCTCTGGGGGAAGAAAATTAAGATGACCAGATACTGTCCTCATTATAATAGTAATGACACTTAAGTTTCTGTCCATTACCTTGAGGAGCATCCACTGGATTATAATTTCAGGGTAGCTATTTTTTTTCTAAAAATTCAAGAATCTGTCCAGAAATAGGTGCTACAGAGAAATATTAGGCCCAGTGTTCTCTGTAACAATCATTCATATACACATACTTTAAGGGGCCCTCAGATTTTTTTCAGTCATCACCAGGGTGCACTTAATTCTTCTGTTCATCCTCAAGGAAATCATTTCATTTAAATCCCCACCATAAAACAAGTCTCAGACTCTTACTGTTGGCACAGACTACAGTGGGAGTCTAAATCTCACCAGTTCCCTCTAACCCAGAGCTTCTCACCTGGGGCAGTGTTGACATTTTGAGCTGGATAACTCTGTGTTGCCGAGGCTGTCGTCTGCATAGCAGGATGTTCAGCGGCACCCCTGACCTCTACCACTTGATGCCAGTAGTGTTCTCCACCAGTGTGACAACGAAAAATGTCTCCAGATGTTGCAGAATTTCCCCAGGTGGCGGGGGGATGGGGTGGGGCATAGAAGTCACCTGAGCTGAGAACTACTGCTCTAAATCTTCCCCAAGCACTTTTCTTCCAGAATCTGTGTGAACACATCTAGCGATGTGGAGATTGCTCTTAAGTGAGGTTTCCAATTAAACATCCGTAACTTGGAACTGCGCTCAAATCAAGGTAACTGAATGTCATTTGGATCGTGGATTTTCTTTATTCAACACCCTCTACTTTCACCTCAAAACAAATCACTCATCTTTCAAGACTCAGGTCAAAGGAAAGATTTTCATGAAGCACTTTCTGGCCTCTCTTCAAATGTGAAAGCAACTCTTCTTTCCCAAGTGTCTCCCCTGAATCCCCTTTTCCCTTCCTCTCTCCCTCCCTCCCTCCCTCCCTCCCTTCCTCCCTCCCTTCCTTCCTTCCTCCCTTCCTTCCTTCCTTCTTTCCTTCCTTCCTTCCTTCCTTCCCCCTCTCTCCTTCCTTCCTTCCCCCTCTCTCCCTCCTTCCTTCCTTTCATTTACGAAAAAAACCTAATATACTCTTGCTATGTGCCAAGCACTCTTCTAAGTCCTACAGTTAAAGTTCTAAACAAAACAGACAAAAAAAAAAAAATCCTCCCTCATAGGGTTTATAGTCTATAATGTAGGTGGAGCATGATAACTATTAAAATAGTGATAAATTCTAAGAAAAAATAAAATAAAAATTGGGAGAGTTGAAATTGTGTAGGGAATCATCAAGGTCTCACTGACCATGTGCTCTCTTGAGAAACAACAGGAAAGAGGAGTGAGCTGAGTCATCCAGCCGTCTGACGGAAAAGCATGCCAGCCTGAGGGAACAGCAGGCATAACTGGAAGTCTTTACTGTGCTACGTGCTTTACACACATAAGGAGCGACACGGCCAATAGTTTGGTTATCCACACACTTGGAATACCCTCAGTGCTTAATATTTTTTTCAGTGAATTCAGACATTTTAAATTACCATTCCAAATATAGGCTCCTAACTGCTTGAGAGTCAGAAGGTTTTACTCAATTCAGACTTCTTTTATTTGGGATTGTTAATTTGGGACATGGAAATGTCTTAACATATGCTACAGAATTCTTTAGCTATCTGTTTATGTATCTATCTCACTATGTATATATCTATCATCATCTATATATCTTTATATCTATTTAACTAAAGGAAATATACATATAACAAACCAAAGTGGCATGCTGTAGGATTTTAGTATTAGGTTTGGGGGTTTTTGTTTTTTGTTTTTTCCATGAAAACTCCCAACCAGCTGTCACCATGTGTGGTCTTCTTTCCAGCCCAAGTTTCTCTTCCTCCTGGGCTACTCAGTTTTGCTGAGAGACTTTGCATCTTGCCACTTAGAGCACAGCTTGGCCTGGTGTAGACTGCTTCTTCTTTATATTGAGGGACTTAAAACTATTAATGAAAAATCCCCAGCCTCTTCATCTGTGACTCAGAGAGATTAGCAGTCTTTCAGAGGTGATTTACTGTGTGCTCACTGCAAAATTCTTTTTCCTCCCTGATACTAGTTTTCCTTTCTCTCTCTGTGATCCTGTGAAAGACTCTGTCTCTCTCACTCTGCTCTCAGTACTCTGTCTTGTGTGTCACTATTGTTCATCCGCCTGTCCCATGGCAATGTGAAGGGTATCATGTACTGTGCCTTCTGGTCGGGGTGAGGACGTTCCTGGTTGATGACTGAGACAGAGGCAGCAACTCCAATATCCATCTTGTGCAACACAACATTCATCTTTCCCTGCTGCAGCAGCCCAGAGGCTTGGACTCCCAGTCAGGAAGTTGATGCCACACAGACTGGAATAGTTTGTAATGATTCTAATCAAGGAAATATTTGCAAAGCTATGGTCAGAGAGTAAGGAAATCACAAAGAGGAGTGCAGTACCAAAGGGCGCGTGGGCCAGGTCGGCCTGCAGCGGCAGGAGGAGAGAGCAGTTACTGTCATTTGGAGAGGGCTGACTGACGGGCTGTAGCCTTCAGTCACACAGCCAGCCGGCAGTAATGACCTGCAGGGAGGAAGCAGGGAGAATACATATTCCAATCTCACTCTTCACCCCTCTGTTTCTCCTGTCTTCACTCCAGCATCAAGGGAGCCTGTTGATACAGTCCACAGAGACTGCAGCCCCTGGAGAACAGCAGGGCAGAGAAGGTTGGCGGGTGAGCAGCAAATGGAAGACATTCAGGGCATATTGTCACAGAAATTTCACCTCCATTATCCTTCGTCAACATTCACATCTCACAGATAGATTTTCCCAATTCAAAATACTCACAAAATAGTAATATTATAAACTATTCAAACAAACTAGGATCTTAGTAATCAATCATTTAGTCAGAAAAATCCCCAAGCAGGTGAAAGAATTGAATGCTGTTCATCGTACAATGCCAGATCTGAAAGAAGAAAACAGACCTCCTAACCTGCAATCTGGTGTGAAATATTCTCATGTTAGAGGAAAACGGAAATCCAAAATGGCAAATGCAATTTAGGACTTCTTGCAGTATGTAAGGTGTGTGTGTTGACAGGTAGATAGAGAGAGAGAGAGAGAGAGATAAAAAATAAACATAGATATAGACATTTATCAAAGACAGAGTGGGGACTTCCCTGGTGGTGCAGTGGTTAAGAATCGGCCTGCCAATGCGGGGAACACGGGTTCGAGCCCTGGTCTGGGAAGATCCCACATGCCGCGGAGCAACTAAGCCCGTGTGCCACAACTATCGAGCTTGTGCTCTAGAGTCTGCGAGCCACAACTACTGAGCCCGCGTGCTGCAACGACTGAAGCCCACGTGCCTAGAGCCTGTGCTGCACAACAAGAGAAGCCACTGCAATGAGAAGCCCTCATACCACAACAAAGAGTAGCCCCAGCTCTCTGCATCGAGAGAAAGCCCGTGCGCAGCAATGAAGACCCAACACAGCCAAAAAAAAAAAAAAAAAAAGACAGAGTGGTCAGAAAGCATAGATGACATGTCAGAAGGTGCCACTGAATTTCAGGCAGAGTTTCAAAAGTTATTCCAGTTCCATTTAATTAACCACAGGCATTGGACTTAACAGTATCACATAATGACCTTAGGAATTAGAAATATTTTCCCTTGTTCAGTTGAATATCTTTATACTTCAAATTCTATACATGTTTCTAATAGTTTTCTTTTTTGCAACATTTAAAGCAGTATTATTATGACATTAATAAAAAAATTTGATTTGATTATAATCGCATAGAGCCTTTAGAAGTCTGAATTGTCTGCACAATAGCAATCACATCTTATTTATTTGCTACTATTGGAGAATAACTGTTACAATGTAAATACATTTTTCAGATAAGTTAAAAATTGCCGTATTAAGCAACATGATTTTATAAGTTTAAGTGCTTGGAGTGGAGACATTTATGAACTGTGTTAAAACTTATATTATCTACTTAAAAATACTTTAAATGATATTATCTTTATTTGGTAACACACAGATGTTACTATAAATATAAATTGTTAAACTAAACTGTAATCAGATTTACCTTGAAGTAGAAGGGGAAGGACTATTTGTCTTTACATGAAATAATCCCAAGGTATTGTGCTTTTTGAGTTCTTATATCTACTTCCTATAGATTTTTGGCCTTTATAAGCACTTCCGTGACATAATCTATCAAGTCTTATTGTCAAGCTACCTGATTCTTGTTGCAGTCACCATCTTCACAAGTTAATTCTACTCAATCTAATCATCCATTCAGTCAATGATACTTATTAAATATCTTCTAAGGAAGTTTCAAGGAGACAAACTGAGTCAATATAAGTGAGCTTTTTAAACAAAATTGTCCAAAGCTAAAATAAACTGCCTCAAAATATAGCAAATTTCCCATTATTGGATGTGTGGATGTGCTGGATGACCATCAGAAGCCATGTTACAGAAGAGATTTTAGTATCAAAAAGGCATGTTATCAAAAAGGCAAATTTGTGATATTTTCCAAACATGAGATGCTGTAATTCTAGCTATAATTGTCAAAAAATCTACCCTCTCTAACTGCCGTAGACTTAGTTCATCTTACTGTCTTTTACATTGGAATTAGCAATGCCTAAAATAGAACTATGAAATTGCTTATTTCTTGGTTTTCAGTTATTTCAAGGAGGAATGGTTCACAAGTTAACACTATGTTCAGAAATGAAGTGATAATATAGGTTATTTCTTCAAGAAATATTTCTTATTTCTTTTACTCTGCTAATAAATCTAAATTAGTTTACTCCATATTCAATACCATAAAAGAAGAATAAAGAGCAAAAATGTTTTTGTTTGATTCAAATCTAAGTTAAACTCTTCAAGAATTCCCCAGTTAGTTAAATCACAGCTTAGCACTTCCACGAAGCTTTGGTTGACTCTCTAGAAGGAAGTCATCATCCTCCATTTTCTCTGCTTGTTGAAAGATGCAACTTCTTTTCCCGCAAAGTTTTCTTATTCAATAGCTTGTCAAAGTTAATGGGTACATGACTAGCATTAAGACTGAAAATAATGTATTATGTAAAATTGGAGCTTTACTTGGTACAAGAAGCTATGAAACCATGGGTTGGACTCAGAATAGGATCGTTTACGCCACAAATATTTGTGAGGTACCTTCCATGCCACAGGTACTCTTCTAGCATAGGCAATGCAGCTGTGAACAAAACAGGCAAAAATCACTGCTTTGAGGAGTCTGGATTTTGGTGTGGGGGGCAGAAAATAAACAAGATAATTATTTTTTCTTTAATTTGGTATATGCTATATAATCATAAGCGCTAGAAAGGAAAACATAAAGCGGAGGAAGGGAATAAGTGCATGTGTCTATGTGTGTATGTTCAGGGGGATACCAAGATTTTAGTTAGGCTGGTCAAGGTAGAGCTCACCAAAAGAGTGACTTTTGAGTACCGACTAATTAAATAAAGGATTAGCCCTGTGGATATCTGGGGGAAGAGCATTTGAGGAATGAAGAAGACGAAGTGCGAAGCCCTGAGATAGGCCTGCCCAGCAGCATATCTGAGGAAGAGCAAGGAAGCCAGAGTAGCTGCAGCACAGGAAGTAAGGGACACGCAGTTAGATCAGGTAAGGTTTCATAGGTCAGAAAACGAACGTTTGCTTTTACACAAAGTGAGATAAGACGTCACTGGGGACCTCTGAATGGAGGAAAGACATGATGTGGATTATGTTTTCATAGGATCACTCTCGCTGCTCAGTGGAGAACAGAGTAAAGGGTACGAGATGGAAGAAGGAATACGACATAGTAGATACAGTAATGACTTAAGAGCAGGATAAAGATGTATGGATGAGGGGGATGGTATTAGAGGTGGTGAGAAGTGGCTGGATTGTTCCAGACATATTTTGAAGGCACTGCTGACAGGTCCAATGTGAAGGATGAGTGTCACAGGGAGTTCAAAGATGACATCAAGATTTTTGGCCTGAACAAGTATAAGGATGGAGGTGTCATTATTTGAGAATACATAGGAACCTAAAGTTTAATTTGGTTGACAACTGAATTTCATTCACCTGTCCAGGTCCCAAGATCCCACCAAACTGAAAATAATCCAAAATACATTTTAGCATATTATATGTTTTAATATACAAAAAAGTTGCAAACTAGACTCATGTAATATGACAGGTAGTACATATTCAACAGGGAGAAATAGAAAATATAATGGCTATGTGGAAGATATATAATGAAGCACTATGACTAGTGATCTTTACCTTGAAATGTGATTCTGAACATTGCCACTTAAGCAGAGTAAAACAATTTGTTAAAATTAGCTATTTTAATTTCCAGTTATTTCCCCATCCACTGGATTTTTTCTCTGCTCTACTCCCCAGCATTCCGTAACTATGCCTAGCAACTATTAACCAAATACACTTCACTGAATCTTTGCATATACTCTAGACCATGCTGTGCAAAAAACATCCCACTATGCCATTCTTGGCCTAGATTGAGGATTAACTTTGAGGAGATCTCATAAATAAAATGGTCACTTTTCTGATTGCATGACTTATGCCAAGCCACTTAAATGGCATGTGTAAGGTAAACTAAAATAAATGGCAAAGAAGTTTAGACTGTAATTTTGTAGCTGCAAAGTATTCAGAAGAGTTGGTTGGAAGGTATCTCAAGAAGGAAAATTATCCTCCTTTTATCCTAACTGCCTGACTTAAGTTCTCCATCAATATCTTGTAATGGCATTATATTTCTTATTTCTGGTGAAAATTTGTCACAATGAATCTGGTGAGATAATCCCTGCAATAGTAATAGCCATTATGAAGCAATTTCATTCAAATGTGTTATAGAATGGTAACCATTTATTTCTTTTGTTGCCAACAAATGAGTCTTTAACCGACTAAAAGACAATAACACAATTTTCCTCTCTTGCCTCAGCACAGCCTGTTCTGATTTGGGGGGAAAATATTCTTAAAAATGTTCCATGGTATGCTTCACTGTAATACAATGATGGAAAAATTGAGATGTAGGACTCTCCTTTGGAGGAGATATGCCATCTTCTTTTCACTGCTTTTGCCTGCTTAACATGCTGCTAGTTATTTTTCTTTTTTAATGTCTTTATTGGAGTATAATTGCTTTACAATGGTGTGTTAGTTTCTGCTTTATAACAAAGTGAATCAGCTATACATATACATATATCCCCATATCCCCTCCCTCTTGTATCCCACCCTCCCTATCCCACCCCTCTAGGTGGTCACAAAGCACAGAGCTGATCTCCCTGTGCTATGCAGCTGCTTCCCACTAGCTATCTATTTTACATTTGGTAGTGTATATACGTCCATGCCACTCTCTCACTTCGTCCTAGCTTCCCCTTCCACGTCCCCATGTCCTCAAGTCCATCCTCTACGTCTGTCTGCATCTTTATTCCTGTCCTGCCCCTAAGTTCTTCAGAACCATTTTTTTAGATTCCATATATATGGGTTAACATACGGTATTTGTTTTTCTCTTTCTGATTTACTTCACACTGTATGACAGACTCTAGGTCCATCCACCTCACTACAAATAACTCAATTTCATTTCTTTTTATGGCTGAGTAATATTCCATTGTATATATGTGCCACATCTTCTTTATCCATTCATCTGTCGATGGACACTTAGGTTGCTTCCATGTCCTGGCTATTGTAAATAGAGCTGCAATGAACATTGTGGTACATGACTCTTTTTGAATTATGGTTTTCTCAGGGTATATGCCCAGGAGTGGGATTGCTGGGTCATATGGCAGTTCTGTTTTTAGTTTTTTAAGGAACCTCCATACTGTTCTCCATAGTGGCTGTATCAATTTACATTCCCATCAACAGTGCAAGAGGGTTCCCTTTTCTCCACACCCTCTCCAGCATTTGTTGTTTGTAGATTTTTTATGATGGCCATTCTCACTGGTATGAGGTGATACCTCATTGTAGTTTTGATTTGCGTTTCTCTAATGATTAGTGATGTTGAGCATCCTTTCATGTGTTTGTTGGCAATCTGTATATCTTCTTTGGAGAAATGTCTATTTAGATCTTCTGCCCATTTTTGGATTGGGTTGTTTGTTTTTTTGATATTGAGCTGCCTGAGCTGCTTGTAAATTTTGGAGATTAATCCTTTGTCAGTTGCTATTAATGGCACACTTGGGATCATGGTGACCTCTCTCCACCTCCTCCAGCAGAAGTAGGCAGACTATGTCCAAAACAAAAGATCAACAGGGGTATAATTCTATTTTGCATACAAAATAGCAGGGTATTAACTACTTCAAAAGATTCTATAGCCTGAAACTTCTCTCTGAAATCAATGCCTATGTGTGTTGTGATTGGTGAAGTGATCGTGCTGCTCTAAATGATATTAATGTCTAGTTGTGTCCTTCTTTCATAACTTTCTCCACCAACTACCTGAGCCTGAAGCTTTCTGTTTATTATTATTATTTCTCAATTTATTTCATTTCTTAAATTTCACTTCTAAAGCCAAAATTACCTTTGTGTCTTTTGGGGTTAAAATTAGTTCACTTTTTCTACCTTGCTAAGCACGTTTCATTAAAACACAATGTTGATATATCTCCACGAGGGAGGTTAATCTGTCCTCTCCAAATTAAAATTAAAATGGGAGATGAGATTGGATCTTCTTATTGTCCCTTCTGATTCACTTTTCTTCACAAACATGAATCAAAAATTTTTCTGAAATAACAGTTCCTATATGTGTCCCCGGGTGTGCAGATCCCAAAGGGAATATTCAATAAATAGGCACTGGGCTCCTACTTGATGTGAGGCATTATGTTAGATGCTAAGGTGAATATTGAAAAATATTGAAATGCTTCCCATCCAATCTTCTGGGAAGTCTCAGAAAAATCAGTCAACAATGACATTACAAATGCAGTCTGGCTACAGGTGAAGTGAGATTAAGTCCAGAGAGATCATAGCTTATTTAGAAAGCATTATAATATTTTATACACTTTCATGTTTGACCTGCACAACAGCTCTTTGCTGTCATTAGAGCATATGTTACCATCCCTATTTGACAAATGAAAAAACTGAGTCACAGCAAGTTATTTGCAGAATAACTACAAGTAGGAACTAGGTTCCTGAATCTTAGTCTGTATGTTTTTTAAGGTAGGTGTATAAAAGATTCTCTCAGGACCTAAACTGCAGCCTTTTTACCTTCACTCTATAAGTTTTTTAGTTATTATTGGAATTTGAAACAACTGCATTTGTATCTTAGTTCCAGTTCCCTGGGAAACAGACCCTGAGGCAGGTACGCACATGCAAAAATTTGACGGGCATGCTCATCTGTAAGGGAGTGGGAGAAACAAGAGTCAGCAGAGGGAGAGGTGGAATTTAAATGCAGTTGCTACAGGGAGTTTTGATGCTCCTTCTTCAAAGCTGTCCCTTGTCCAGGCAACAGGGTTGGGTCTTTATGCTGCCTCATTTACCAGTCATTGAATATAAGGTGCTCTGTAGAGAGAATGAGACTTGGGACAGGAAACTCTCTTTAGCTAGTGCAATTCCAAGAGAGGTATTCAGCCAGCAACCAGTTACTTGAGAAGTGAGTGAACTTTCCAGCAGTGGAGGTCTAGGTGATGCATCACAACCTCCACTACAACTAGTCAAGAGAGACTAAATTATGCTTTGAGAACAAATTAAACTCAAAATGCCAGTGACTTAAATGACAAAATTTATTTCTTGCTCACAGAACATATCCAGTGAACATCAGGTAACTCTCCTGGGCAACCGTCCTCAGGGCAGTGACTGAGTGATCCATGCTCCTCCTTCTTGTGTCTTCACCATTTCCATGTGTGGCCTCCACAGTTATGCAGGGGCTTTCACTGCCTCAGTCTGAAAGTGACAGGTCACTTCTACTCACAGCTTAGAGGCCAGAATTAGTCACAGGGCTCTTCAAGAGGACTGGGTAGTGTGTGCTTCCTTGTGTCCAGGAAGGAGAGAACCAGAGAAGGATCAATACTAGAAGTATCTCCATGTATTCTTTTGGGGTGCCAGGATAAATAATACTAAAACAGTAAAACATCAGCCAGTCAATCAGTAAGCACTTACGGATCACATTTCATGTAACAGTGCTACATTAGGAGTTTTGACAAGCAGTTAGCAGAAAAACAAAACATTAAAAATCTAGTTGGGAGAAAGGATGATCACATCGGCAAAATAAAGGAACTTACTCGCGGCAGTACGTAATTGAGAGTAAAATTGTGACTATTGATGCTAAATGTTATAAGAATGTAGGGAGGAGATGCCAAGGAGGGGAGAAGTCAGAAAAGGCCTCATGAAAAAGACAAAAATTGAATTGGACCCTGAAAATTGAAAACCCTGTGGAAAAAAAGAGCAGTTCGCCTCCACAATTTGAATAAGGTCTACCTCACGACCGATCTAACAACTTTTTAGATAGTTCTTTGTGAAAATCTCACATACTCAAGGATATGCTGCCATAATTAGTGCAAAATATTCCTTAAAATGAGGGAGGATTCGTAAATTGTGAAACGACATCTCACGAACCAAGAAACAATTTGTTGAATAGCAAAAATCAATGAGGTGCAAATGTGCTCATAGCAAAAAGCACTGTGCTAAAACCACCTGCTGAACTATATTCCTCCTGTTTCAAGACCTAAACTAAACTGCTAACTTCATTGATGCCTGCAGTGCTCATCCCCAACACTATGTGATTTCACCATTTGAGTAATTCCTGACATTGCTGTAATTCCTCCTTTCCACTCCCCAAAGGATCCCCCAACAAATGAAGCAATTTGATCTTTTTAATGTTTTTTTTTAAAGAATCAACTCAGAATATGGAGTAAAATTTCATCCACTTATCATTGTTGAGGAAAGAGAGCTAAAATACACACCTGATATGTCTTGGGTCAAGTGTTCCCTAACTTAATGCTCACAATCCCTGAGGGTGAACAATTTTATCCCAATTTTATATATGATGATATTGAGGTTTAGTGAGCTTAAATCACTTTCTCCAAGGTTAGAGTTGGTTAAACTGATTACCCAAAGTGTAATTCAAACTTGTATCTGACCGAATCTAAGATCCATCCTCTTTTCACCACAAAATTTCAAGCAAAGGCAATAATTCTATCAAAGTTAGCCTGAACAGGATCCCAGCTTTATTCTAAAACTTTTATAAGGTGAGCCCCATTTTGAATTTTATAGTAATTCAATTGCTAAAGTTCCTAACAGGGAATTTCCTAATGTCTCCACCATATAGCAGCCCAGGGCCATGGACTCTCAGGAACTACATTTCGGAAGCTCAAACATAATTTACTTGTGGTTGTCATCATTTACTCTACGTTGGTAGTCTGTAAGAAATTAAACTAAGACCACCCAATTTGTGGGAACGATCCTTCTTTCAACTGTTTCTGACCTGAGCCATACTCATACCAATAACCATAAGGTAGACCATGCTATGCCCCATTCTCACCCTGCTGGACAATGCTGCTCCTTTTGAACACTTTGAAAAACCATGTGCTTTCAAAGCATCTGCCCATGTTACTACGCAACAGCAGTTTTCAATGGACCGTGCTTGAGATGAATGGAACACAGGCTACGTCTATCACATAGAGCAGGACACTTGTGATCAGTGAGACCAGATGGTCTCAGGAGTTGTGAGAAAAGAACTAGAAAATGTTGCTCTGCTCTTACTATTGACTTTCCCCCTACCCCCCTCATGTTTGCTAGAACTAACTGCATAATTTAATCTAGTACATCAGTAAAGTTACTCCTAATAATTCAGAAACTGTTGCATCTGAGTTGCTAGGTAACCATATAAACAGTCTGGGACCCCAGCAGAAAATTCTAATCATCTGTTTTATCAACTTAATCAATTAATAAACAAATAAACAAAATGAGCAATCAACAACAAACTAAAAAATTTAAGAGGAAAAATGACCCATGTGACATCAAAAATATAAAATTTTAAAAGCTCCATATTTGTTGGGGGTGGGAGGAAGCATTAAAAACAAAACTCAAAGAAATTTGAATTTTGAGGTCAAATGAAAAATGATTAATTTAAATCCAAAGCACTGAATTAGCTTTTTATTGAGCTACTTTGGTAAATGCCCTGTATGTGTCCTTGCCCTTGAGAAGATGGCCTGTACTGAAATTCTCAATGAAAGGCATCTCACTTCTGAAGCCCAAATTCCATCCAAAGCAAAGCAGTCCCCAAAAGGGCTGAGTCAGAGAAGCTATCAACACTTGCTTTTCAGCCCCCTGCATAGCTCAGAAGCCAAAGGGAAGACTGAGTGGATGAGGAGGAAATGCAATCACCCTTCTCACCGTGCTAATCAAAATCCCTTCTGTGGTAATCACATGGGCAGCTGCTGGAAAAAAGTTCATTTAATCCAAATGTAAAACACAAGGTACTGCTGATGGTCCAGGCTTCAGTCCACTGAGGGGAAATATGTCATCTTCTTCCTTTCCCTTCCCTGGAAATGAAACAGTGTGTTCAGCTTTGAAACTCATCAGCACACCCTGTTTTCACTGTCCCCACAAATTGATAAGAAGTCTGTAATTTTGACTGAGAATGAACACCCTGCAGACATGATGATTTGTGTCAGATAATTCAGTTGGTTCCAACAGTGTGATGTGAGATCACAAGCAATGTGAACAATCAATCTGCAAAATAAAATGTCTTCAGGTCCAGTATTATTCATCAACTGCATACAGAAAACAGCTCATGCACAAAACAACTCTAACCACAGATAAGCAGCTCAAATTATGCTTTTCACTTGTTGATAGCATCATTGTGATAGCTGCATCAAAATGGAGAAGTAGGCCCATGAATAGACTACAGTTTCAGTGTGAAGAAGTTTTGAGGTATTAATAGATGATAGAAAGGAAAATGAAATCTGCAATTCAGAGGACAGCTTCTCTGCCCAACTCCACAACAATGCTAGGAAATTCATCTACTTTTTCTGAAAACCTAACCTCACTTTTTACCTAGAATGTTGCTTTACACTGATATCATGAGACTTAAACCACTAAAACTTGTTATATTCTCTCTCTTCTTAATAAATGAGGTTTTCTATGGAGAAACTCTTCTCCCCCAGTCCTGATGCTTCCTTCCATGAAGCTCCACTGATATGACAAGCCTGGACCTGCTCAACCCATTTGAGACATGGTGGAGACTGGTACAGTTGAAAAGAATGAGGTTGGCAGAGTTGGTTCAGCTCCTCCTCTCTCCTGGGGTTGAGTAGCCAGCAGAGGACTGGCACTTTCTTCTAATGCTCCTGCTGTTACTTTTATCTGGGACAGTCCCTCTAAGTGCAGAGAACTAACCTGAACAAAAGAGGTTCCATGGCTTTGAAAACAATTCCTGTCTTCTCCTCTCTTCTCTTCTCTTCTTTTCTCTTCTCTCCTCTCCTCCCTTTCACCTTCCCTCCTCTCCTCTTCTTCCTCTCTCTCTCTCTCTCTCTCTGTGTATGTATGCGTGTGTGTATATATATATATATATATATCCGCCTCTCTCCATCCTCCACCTCACTGGCTTCCCCACAGGCAGCAGGAACTCTCTGCAATGCCTTCAGGATCAGGCACATCAAATATCATGTTCAGCACTTCTATGACTATTAAAGGTGTCCAGTCCTGGGGTTTGATATTAGGAAACTCATTTGCTTTTCACACTAAGCTTCATCTCACACCTTACCCTTATCAGTAACATAGGTGATACTTAGATTTCCCATCTGCTTATTCCTTGCCTTATTTCTCAATGAGTTACCCAGTTAGGGAAGAAGGATACTTTTTATTGAAACCCATAAATCTCAAGAGTTACACCTTTGTAAAAAGTATATTAAAATGCTGGATAAGAAATCTAAGGTTTTGTTTAATGATATCCTATTATAAATGGTCACATACATTAGTTCTCTAAATTTACTTTGCTTTGCTGCACTTCAGACCATCACATTAAGAGAACAATATGAATTGGTGCTGGATTCAATGACCTCTAAATGGATGGGCATTTAATTCAAACTAGAAAATATTTGAGAATTAAGGGATTGGGGGTTCGGACAGTTAATAATGACACTGGGACAAATGATGTACACCAAGGATATTCCAGGAAGTAAGACCCTGCTTAAATGGAACTTTCCAACCTCAAATTCTATGAATTCTCCACCATTTGTCCTTTTTGCCTTATTTTTTTCACTCCTAATGAAATTTTAATGCAGCTGCCTAGCTTAAATAAGAAGCTTTATTAACACAGTTTTTAATTAACTCAACGCTGTTTCAAGTAGATTAAAATATCTGAACCATGTCTATGTCTATGTATTTGTTTATGTCGCTGTCATTTCTCTATGAAAATTCTCTAAAGGTATTTTACTTGTCAAGAGAAGCATTTAAAAGCTTTCAGGCCCCACGTGACATCAAGATAATTGAGTCTCAAATTGTTTTGTAATCAGCATTATCTGGAAATCTGCCTCAGTTCCCCACTCCATTTTGAAGTTGACACAGCCATCATGTGTGGTTTTGAGAACATCTGTTCCCGTAATTCCCAAGGAGAAAATGTCATGAACCTCTGCTCCCCCAAAGATTTGCATTTTGTTAAAAGTTGAATTCAATTTTACATGAGGTCTTAAAAGTCCCAAAAGACATATTAGAAATTCATTGCCAGGGAATTTGTAGTAAACAGTTGATGTTTTATAGCACAATACTGACAAGAGTTACCCTCTTATTTCAGGAAAGCAAAATCAGCGGGGATTTTCTAGGGCAGTGGCATATTATTTCATTCTCCCTTCCCTCTCAGAAGATTCAATATTACTTGGAAAATTCCCAGGGAACCTGAAACTCATAAAAGTTATTTTATGCTATCAATGAAGTTCCAATTCTCTCCTCTTAGAAAAGTTAGATATCTATAAAAAGAAAAAGACTCTTTATATTTTCATGTCCTTGAGAAAGTTTATCTTATTTCATGGAAATAAGAGTTGTAACCCCACATAAAGTTTGGTAATCTAATAATTTCCTCCATCCTTTGGGTGAGAAAGAAATATCTTCAATGAAAATATTGTGTATATATAGAAATAAAGCAGCAACACCAATGAACCAAGGCAGGTTACTTAGATTCTGAGGACTTGACATGTGGGATGAAAGAGAAAGTCTGGCTTTAAACTTATTTTCCTTTCCCCTGCTATATTTGCCTTTCTAGTTAAATTATAGACAGCATCATTTAATTTGTCTAGCATCAAACCCTTATCTGATGTAGAAATAGTGTAGCAAAATTAAAAATAAGATATTGTAAAAGTTGTTCTGCCCAGTTCTCTCCATATTTTTGTCCCAAAATAGGATTATCATTTTCATTTCCTCTTTTTGTTGATGCCACTTTATATTTCCTCTAATTTTCAGGAATAATTTTAAACAGAAAAGTGAAACTCTTACCCACTTAATTTTTATAGAAACTTTTATATTTTGGAATTTTTTATAGTTCTATAAATTTGTTAAGATAGGACCCAAAGTTCGTGTATACCCTGCCTCAATTTCCCCTAGTGTTAAACTCATATGGTATATTAGATGTAACTAATAACAAATATTGATACATTACTATTAACTAAGCTCCATGCTTCATTTGAATTTCATTAGTTTTCCTCTACTACCCTTTTTTCTGTCCAAGGTTCCATCGAGGATATCACATGGTGTTTTAGTCTTCTCGTCTCTTTAACCTTCTCTGGTCTGTGACAGTTTTTCAGGCTTTCCTTGTTTTTGATGACTTTGATAGTGTTGAGGTGTACTGGTCATATATTTTGCAGAATGTTCCTTAGTTTTGAGTTTGTCTGATATTTTTCCTGACTATAGTTCTGGGTTTTTTAAAGGAAGACCACAATGTGAAATGCCATTTTCATCACTTCACATTAAGGCTATATATCATCAACATGATATATTAACCTTGATTACCAGGCTGAGGTAGTATTTTTCAGATTTCTACACTGTAAAGTTAATACTCCCCTTTTCATGCTTTACTCTTTAGAAGCAAGTCACTAGGCACAGCCTACACTCAAAAGATGGAGAATTAAGCTTCACCTTTTAGGGGGCAGTATAGACTCCTATGAATATTTGAAGTTCTTCATTATAGGAGATTTGCCTCTTTGCTTCCATTTATTTATTCCTTCAATCATTTGTTTATATTAGTAAGGACTCATGGATATTGATTTTATAATTTGGGTTATAATCCAATGTAAAACGTTATTTATATTTTTGCCCAAATTGTTTCATCTCTCACTATTGTGAGCTCTATCAGTTCCCTCCTATGTCCGTTTTGCATACCCCATCATTTTGTTTGAGGACTTCCTTACTTTCTCACACAATAAGATGCTTCAGGTTCATCTCATATATTCCCTGCTGTGGCTCTGGAATCAAGCATTTCTGCAAAGAGCCATGGTTTCTTTTCTTGTAGAATGGTATTAGAAACTAAGGTCTTGGGCCTGGGTGAGCTCAATACTACTGGAGTGTCACTGCTTCAGGCCTCTCTCAGCAGACAGAGCTAAGAAATAATGGATATATGCTAGCTATATGAACATACTTATCTATAATTAGTTTTTTATTTATCAGTTTGTAACTATATCAAGCTAAACATGAATTCCTACTGATGTCTCCAACTTTAATCCAGTACCACATGGTCCATACTAGCCTTAACTCCCTTACTTATCTGTAAGTTCCCACTCCAATAGTGAGAAAAATCCCACCAACATCATTTTTTTTTACTTATTTGTTCAATCCCAGCTTATGTGTGTAATGGTTTCAGAATTATATTAACATATACTCACTTGAGAAAAAAACTTTATTACCTAGAGTACAGTGTTTGTGTATATTTCCTTTTGTATTTAGTCTTACAGTTTCCAGTCAAAACACAAATTTTCAAAGTTACTTAGATCAGAGCCTTTTCCCTTACCTTCAGTGAGACTATGTCATACATGTATGACAGTTAGTCTTCTGTCACAGTCTACATTCCATCTTGGGACCCCTGAATCTCCTGATGGATTTTTTTCAGTTTGTATACATTAAGGTACACTATTTGGTGCTGTAAAGTTCCAAGGGTTGTGATAAACACATAGTGGCATGTAGGCAAAACAAATTACCATACAAATTAGTACCGCTACTGAAAGACAGAGAGAGAGAGAGAAGAAAGAGAGAGAGAGAGGGGGAGGGAGGGAGAGAGGGAGGGAGGGAGGGAGTGAGAGAGAGAAAGAAAGAAAGAAAGAAAAAAGGAAAGAAGGAACGAAAGAAGGAAAGAAAGAAAGGAAGGAAGGAAGGAAGAGAGAAGAGAGGTAGGGAGGGACAGAGAGAAGGAAAAGAGGGCAGGACATATAAGTAAGTTAGCCATTGAAATCCATGATCTTATTAGACATTTCCTCACAATTTCTTCCATTAAATCTCTTTACCAACTCAGACATTTCAACTAGATAAACTTCATTGTGTTCTTTTCTTATATCCAATACTCTTCAGGGCTGTCATTTAGACAGGAAATCTTTCTTAAAATTGATCTACACAAAGTATCAGATGGTAGCCAGAATAATGCATCTTTTTCCTTGTTAGATGCACTGTTTCTCTTATTTAGTGTCAACCTTAGACTATATTTTCAACAAATAAAATATTGTACAAACTGTCACTTCAGGGTCCAAAAGGATTTGTCTCTCCTAGAAAGCAATTTCTAACCTAAGATTACAGTTTATATCACTTATATCCTTTTCTTACTAGAATATAAAAGGCATCTGGGGCACAAGAGTAGGTGATTTGTTTATATTGATCAAGCAATCATTTTGAATTATCAGTTTCTAATGTATACTCTACCACAGCTGGACTAAGAATTTGAAAAGATCAGCCAGTACTCTGTTGGAAACTTCTAAATGACAAAGATAAAAAATATACAATATACTTATAGGAAAAATATCTTTGGATAAAAGAAAATTAGAACCAAAAACAATATAGATTGTGCTAGTACTTAGTTGTGGTAATTTTACTTTTAATACTCAGTGGGTCTGAAAGTATTTCACCAACTCATCACCAACAATAATGTCAAAGGACATAGCTGGCTGTTTATACATGAATAGATCAGGCAATTACATATGTAGATTAAACTTAATTTTATTCAGCAAATTCTCTTTTCACTTGGGCCACTCACTTAGATAATTTCATGTACTGAATGAGAAAGTATTCAATGAACCTGTGGCACTAAAAATCGACAGATTCCTTCTCTAAAAACTATGCTCCTTTGCCAAGCATCAGTGTGATTCTTGCTATCTGTCCCTTTCATTTCATTTCTGGCATTTTTTCCTCATACTAAAGTTCACAGCACTTCCATGCTCCCCTAATCCTCCCAGACTTTTCATGACAGGAAACATCATGATGACTTGGGAGTATTTTGCAGAGTAACGCTTTTCCTTCTGCTAAAGGAAGAGCTGAAAATACATTAAACACAAAGGAACACTGGACTCGGTGTCAGAAACCTTTGTTTCAAGAGCTCAGTCTGCCCCAAATTAGCTAAGGAACTTGAGGCAAGTCATGCAACTTGAATGTCTAGTCTTTTAATTTTAAAAATATAGAATTTAAGCCACCCAGTTTGTGGTACTTTGTTATGGCAGGCCTGGTGAACTAATATAACTGAATTCCCAAGAAGAACACTAAGTTAGGTTCCTGGACCCAATTCCAGTGTGTGTGTGTGTGTGTGTGTGTGTGTGTGTGTGTGTGTGTGTGTGTGTGGCCTTCTCCTCACCAATAAGCAATTCTCAGACACCTGGAGATGGCATCAGATTTCATAGGTAAAGGGATCAGTCCCACAAGACTGCCCTCCACTTTAGATGCCAGTCCCAAGCCTGTACAGGTTGTTACCTGTACTTCTGACCAACTGGCTGTAAATCAGAGGTTCCCATAACTTCCCTGGGTTCAATTAATTTTCTAGAACAGCTTACAGAACTCAGAAAAACTCATTTACTCACTAGATTACCAGTATATTACAAAGGATATTAAAGGATACCAAAAAAAAAAAAAAAAAAAAAGAAAGAAAAAACGCTATGGGAGGTGATGGCCTTCTGCATGTTGCCTGAAATAAAAGGAGGAGCTCTGCATGGATTTGAAAAGAAGGTTAGTTTTATTTTATTTTATTTTATTTTTTAGTTTTATTTTTAAAAAAGCCAAAATAGTGTTGAGAAAAATATGAAACTTTTCTTCCATAATCAAGCTCTAAAAATGTGTCATCAAACACATGACTCTTTTAAACTACCAAAAATGAGCTGAGAATAAATCATTTAGGCAAAGGAAATAGGATTACTGAGTTTAATATAGCTATCAGGAAATTGTTTTTCATTATCTAGAAACTAAAATCTGAGTGACACAAACTTACACTGAATGAAAATATATCAAATGTTTCAATCAAATGAAAATGCTATAGCTTCAGAGAATATTCCTGTTGGCACTTATCTTTCCCGATCAGCATTTAATCAACTAGAATTATTTTTAAAGAAATAATGTATTGCAGTGAATAAATCCCTTACAAGTTTAAATCTCAGGATGCTTTTTCTGGGCATAGCTGAGGTTCCCTTCACCTTTCTTACCTTATGCAGAGCCTACCTATGTGGCCTGCTTAACACTAGTATTCATCTTGTTCTTCCACAGGTGTTCTCTCTATCCACAACCCTCATTCTTTTGAATAAGAGGCTATTATTTTCCAATTTCTTCACCCGACTTCTTTGTCTGAAGCAAAGCACAACCCTTTTACATTTTTGAAGAACCTCCTTAAAGTTCCAAAGGCAAAAGAAAAAAAAAAAAGAAATGAAAAGAAAAAAATAAGTGATAAATAAAGTAGGAGTTGTAACAAACTGTTAAAGTCCTGGTATTAATGGTTCCTGGCCTCTATGTAAATTGGAATGGGGTAAGGTGGGTTCATTTGAGGCTGCTTTTACCATCTTCCCTCCTAATTACTTCCTTCCTTTCTACATCAAACATTAACCCAATCCAGACTGAAATTGGCACAGACTCAAGGTACCTCAAGGTACTGAGTAGAATTAAGGAAACCCAGTCTCTTCCTCCTAGTTTTCTATTTGCATTTCAGTCCAAGGAAACCTCCTCTGACCTGGGCTATGCTGCATATCTGTTATGTCAACTCTTTGATACTCTTAGCTCCTGCCTTAGAGCCTAAGTTCTAAAGGAAAGAAAGGCAATTCTCTGTCGACCAGCTAAGACTCCGAGCTTGGTTTTTTTTATTAAAGAATTTAGTTTTTAAAGAAGTTTTAGGTTCACAGCAAAACTGAGGGGAAGATACAGAGATTTCCCATATACCCCCTGTCCCTACACATGCATAGCCTCCTCCATTGTCAACATCCCCCATCAATGTGGTGCATTTGTTGTAATTGATGAACATACATTGATACCTCATAATCAGAGTCAATAGTTTATATTATGGTTCATTATTAGTATTGTACATACTATGGGTCCGGACAAATGTTTAATGGCTTGTCCATCATTATGATGTCATACAGAGTATTTTCAAAGCCCTAAAAATCCTTTGAGCTCTGCCTATTCATTCTTCCCCTCTCCTCTGCAACCTCTGGCAACCACTGATCTTTTTTGCTGTCTCCATAGTTTTGCCTTTTCAGGAGGTTATATAATTGGAATCATTCAACATGTAGGCTTGTCAGATTGGCTTCCTTTACTTAGTACTATGCACTTAAGTTTCCTCCATGTCTTTTCATGGTTTGATAGCTCATTTCTTTTTAGTGTTTGAATAATATTCCTTTAGTATGAATGTACCACTGTTTATCCGTTCACCTACTGAAAGACATTTTGGTTGTTTTCAGGTTTTGACAATTATGAATAAAGCTGTAATAAACATCTGTGTGCAGGGTTTTGTGTGGACATAAGTTTTCAGCTTCTTTGGATAAACATCAAGGAGCATAATTGCTGGAATGTATGACCAGAGTATGTTTAGTCTTGTAAGAAACAGCCAAACTGCTTTCCAAAGTGGCTGTATCATTCTGCATTCCCATCAGCAATGAAACAGAGCTCCTGTTGCTCAACCTCTTTTCCAGCATTTGGTGTTGACAATGTCCAGATTTTGACCATTCTAATAGGTGTGTAGTAGCATCTCATTGTTTTAATATACATTTTCCTGATGACATATGATGTGGAACATCTTTTCATATCCCTTTTGTCACATGTATGTCTTCTTTAGTGAGGTGTCAACTAAGGTCTTTGGCCCATTTTTTTCCATATTATTTTTTCATGTTTCTTATTGTTGAATTTTAAGAGTTCTTTGTATATTTTGGATAATAGTCCTTTATATCAAATATGTGTGTTACAAACATTTTCTCCCAGTCTGTGGCTTGCCTTCTCATTCTCTTGACATTGTCTTTTGCAGAGCAGAACTTTTTAATTTTAATAAAGTCCAGCTTATCATTTATTGCTTTCATGAACCATATCTTTGTTTTTTTTTAATCTAAAAAGTCATCAATATGCCCAAAGTCATTTAGGTTTTCTCCTATGTTATATTCTAGAAGTTTTATGGTTTTGAATTTTACATTTTGGTTTGTGATCCATTTTGAGTTAACTTTTCTGAAGGTTGTCAGATCTATGTCTAGGGTCATTTTTTGTTGCATGTGGATATCCAGTTGTTCCAGAACCAGCACCATTTGATGAAAAGACTATCTTTGCTCCATGGCACTGCCTTAGCTCCTTTGTCAAATATCAGTTGACTATATATATATGGGTCTATAGCTGTACTCTCTAGTCTGTTCCATTGATCCATTTGTCTATTCTTTTGCCAGTACCACACTGTCTTGATTGCTATAGCTTGTCTTAGTAAGTAAGCCTCAAAGTCAGGTACTGTCAGGCCTCCAACGTTGCTCTTTTCCTTCAATGTTGTGTTGGCTATTCTGGATCTTCTGCATCTCTACATAAAATTTAGAATATGTTTGTCAATATCCACAAAATAACTGGCTGGGATTTTTATTGAAATTGTACTGAATCTATAGATCAAGTTGGGAAAAACTGACATTTTGACAGTACTGAGTCTTTCTATCTATTAACATAGATTCTCTCTCTGTTTTGTTCTTCTTTGAATTCATTCATCACAGTTCTGTAGTTTTCCTCATATAGATTTTGTACATGTTTTGTTAGATTTGTACCTAAGTATTTCATTTATGGGGGTACTAGTATAAATGCTATTGTGTTTTTTGTTTCAAATTCCACTTGTTCATTGCTGGTTCTGCCTTGATTTTTAATTTAATTTTATTTATTTATCTTTTATACAGCAGGTGCTCTTAGTTATCTGTTTTACACATATTAGTGCATATATGTCAATCCCAATCTCCTAATTCATCCCACCACCACCACCCACCCCCACTTTCCCCCCTTGCTGTCCATATGTTTGTTCTTTATATCTGTGTCTCTATTTCTGCCTTGCAAACAGGTTCATCTGTACCATTTTTCTAGATTCCACATATATGCGTTAATATAAGATATTTGTTTTTCTCTTTCTGACTTACTTCACTCTGTATGAAAGTCTCTAGGTCCATCCACATCTCTAAAAATGACCCAATTTTGTTCCTTTTTATGGCTGAGTACTATTCCATTGTATATATGTACCACCTCTTCTTTATCCATTCTTCTGTCGATGGGCATTTAGGTTGCTTCCATGACCTGGCTATTGTAAATAGTGCTGCAGTGAACAATGGGGTGCATGTGTCTTTTTGAATTATGGTTTCTCTGGGTATATGCCGAATAGTGTGATTGCTGGGTCATATGGTAATTCTATTTTTAGTTTTCTAAGACCTCCACGCTGTTCTCCATATTGGCTGTATCAATTTACATTCCCACCAACAGTGCAAGAGGGTTCCCTTTTCTTCACACCCTCTCCAGCATTTGTTGTTTGTAGATTTTCTGATGATGCCCATTCTAACTGGTGTGAGGTGATACCTCACGGTAGTTTTGATTTGCATTTCTCTAATAATTAGTGATGTTGAGCAGCTTTTCATGTGCTTCTTGGCCATCTGTATGCCTTCTTTGGAGAGATGTCTATTTAGGTCTTCTGCCCATTTTTTGATTGGGTTGTTTGTTATTTTAATACTGAGCTTTATGAGCTGTTTACATATTTTGGAGATTAATCCTTTGTCCGTTGATTCATTTGCAAATATTTCCTCCCATTCTGAGGGTTGTCTTTTCTGTCTTGTTTATAGTTTCCTTTGCTATGCAAAATATTTTAAGTTTCATTAGGTCCCATTTGTTTATTTTGTTTTTATTTCCATTACTCTAGGAGGTGGGTCAAAAAAGATCTTGCTGTGATTTATGTCAAAGAGTGTTCTTCCTATGTTTTCTTCTAAGAGTTTTGTAGTGTCTGGTTTTACATTTAGATCTTTAATCCATTTTGAGTTTATTTTTGTGTATGGTGTTAGGGAGTGTTCTGATTTCATTCTTTTACATGTAGCTGTCCAGTTTTCCCAGCACCACTTATTGAAGAGACTGTCTTTTCTTCATTGTATATCCTTGCCTCCTTTGTCATAGATTAGTTGACCATAGGTGTGGGGGTTTATCTCTGGGCTTTCTATCCTGTTCCATTAATCTATATTTCTGTTTTTGTGTCAGTACCATATTGTCTTGATTACTGTAGCTTTATAGTATAGTCTGAAGTCAGGGTGTCTTATTCCTCTAGCTCCGTTTTTTCCCCTCAAGATTGTTTAGCTATTCAGGGTCTTTTGTGTCTCCATACAAATTTTAAGATTTTTTGTTCTAGTTCTGTAAAAAATGCCATTGGTAATTTGATAGGGATTGCACTGAATCTGTAGATTGCTTTGGGTAGTATAGTCATTTTCACAATGTTGATTCTTCCAATCCAGGAACATGGTATATCTCTCCATCTGTTGGTATCATCTCTAGTTTCTTTCATCAGTGTCTTAGAGTTTTCTGCATACAGGCCTTTTGTCTCCTTAGGTAGGTTTATTCCTAAGTATTTTATTCTTTTCGTTGCAATGGTAAATGGGAGTGTTTCCTTAATTTCTCTTTCAGATTTTTCACCATTATTGTATAGGACTGCAAGAGATTTCTGTGCATTAATTTTGTATCCTGCAACTTTACCAAATTCATTGATTAGCTCTAGTAGTTTTCTGGTGGCATCTTTAGGATTCTCTATGTATAGCATGATGTCATCTGCAAACAGTGACAGTTTTACTTCTTCTTTTCCAATTTGTATTCCTTTTATTTCTTTTTCTTCTCTGATTGCTGTGGCTAAAACTTCCAAAACTATGTTGAATAATAGTGGCAAGAATGGGCATCCTTATCTTCTTGTTCCTGATCTTAGAGGGAATGGTTTCAGTTTTTCACCATTGAGAATGATGTTGGCTGTGGGTTTGTCATACATGGTCTTTTTTATGTTGAGGTAGGTTCTCTCTATGCCCACTTTCTGGACAGTTGTTATCATAAATGGGTGTTGAATTTTGTCAAAAGCTTTTCCTGCATCTATCAAGATGATCGTTTGGTTTTTCTTCTTCAATTTGTTAATATGGTGTATCACATTGATTAATTTGTGTATATTGAAGAATACTTTCATCCCTGAGATAAATCCTACTTGATCATGGTGTATGATCCTTTTAATGTGTTGTTGGATTCTGTTTGCTAGTATTTTGTGAGGATTTTTGCCTTTAATCTGTAATTTTCTTTTTTTGTAGTATATCTGTCTGGTTTTGGTATCAGGGTGATGGTGGCCTCATAGAATGAGTTTGGGAGTGTTCCCTCCTCCGCAAGTTTTTGGATGAGGTTGAGAAGGATAGGTGTTAGTTAGCTCCTCTCTAAATGTTTGATAGAATTCACCTGTGAAACCATTTGGTCCTGGACGTTTGTTTGTTGGAAAAATTTTAATCACAGTTTCAATTTCATTACTTGTGACTGGTCTGTTCACATTTTCTATTACTTCCTGGTTCAGTCTTGGAAGGTTATACCTTTCTAAGAATTTTTCCATTTCTTCAAGGTTGTCCATTTTATTGGCATAGAGTTGCTTGTAGTAGTCTCTTAGGATGCTTTGTATTTCTGCGGTGTCTGTTGTAACTTCTTCTTTTTCATTTCTGATTTTATTGACTTGAGTCCTCTCCTTCTTTTTCTTGATGAGTCTGGCTAGAGGTTTATCAATTTTGTTTATCTTTTCAAAGAACCAGGTTTTAGTTTTATTGATCTTTACTATTGTTTTCTTTGTTTGTATTTCATTTATTTCTGCTCTGATCTTTATGACTTCTTTCCTTCTACTTACTTTGGGTTTTTCTTCTTCTTTCTCTAGTTCCTTTAGGTGTAAGGTTAGATTATTTATTTGAGATTTTTCTTGTTTCTTGAGGTAGGCTTGTATAGCTATAAATTTCCCTCTTAGAACTGCTTTTGCTGCATCCCATAGGTTTTGGATCATAGTGTTTTCATTGTCATTTGTCTCTAGGTATTTTTGGATTTCCTCTTTGATTTCTTCAGTGATCTCTTGGTTATTTAGTAACGTATTGTTTAGCCTCCATGTGTTTGTGTTTTTTTCCCTGTAATTCATTTCTAATCTCATAGCGTTGTGGTCAGAAAAGATGCTTGATATGATTTCAACTTTCTTAAATCTACTGAGACTTGATTTGTGATCCAAGATGTGATCTCTCCTGGAGAATGTTCCGTGTGCACTTGAGAAGAAAGTGTAATCTGCTGTTTTTGGATGGAATGTCCTATAAATATCAATTAAATCTATCTGGTCTATTCAGTCATTTAAAGCTTGTGTTTCCTTATTTATTTTCATTTTGGATGATCTGTCCATTGGTGTAAGTGAGGTGTTAAAGTCCCCCACTATTATTGTGTTACTGTTGATTTCCTCTTTTATAGCTGTTAGCATTTGCCTTATGTACTGAGGTGCTCCTATGCTGGGTGCATATACATTTATAATTGTTATATCTTCTTCTTGTATTGATCCCTTGATCATTATGTAGTGTCCTTCCTTGTCTCTTGTAGCACTCTTTATTTTAAAGTCTATTTTATCTGATATGAGTATAGCTACTCCAGCTTTCTTTTGATTTCCATTTGCATGGAATATCTTTTTCCATCCCCTCACTTTCAGTCTGCATGTGTTGCTTGCTTTGAAGTGGGTTTCTTATAGAGAGCATATATATGGGTCTTGTTTTTGTATCCATTCAGCGAGTCTGTGTCTTTTCGTTGGAGCATTTGATCCATTCACATTTTAGGTAATTATTGATATGTATGCTTCTATTACCATTTTCTTCATTGTTTTGGGTTTAGTTTGGTAGTTCCTTTTCTTCTCTTGTGTTTCCCACTTAGAGAAGTTCCTTTAGCATTTGTTGCTGGTTGGTGGTGCTCAATTCTCTTAGCTTTTGCTTGTCTGTAAAGATTTTGATTTCTCCTTCAAATCTGAGTGAGATCCTTGCTGGTTAGAGTAATCTTGGTTGTAGGTTCTTCCATTTCATAACTTTAAATATATCGTGCCACTCCCTTCTAGGTTGTAGAGTTTCTGCTGAGAAATCAGCTGTTAACCTTATGGGAGTTCCCTTGTATGTTATTTGTCATTTTTCCCTTGTTGCTTTTAATAATTTTTCTTTGTCTTTAATCTTTGTCAATTTGATTACTATGTGCCTCGGCGTGTTTCTCCTTGGGGTTTATCCTGCCTGGAACTCTCTGCACTTCCTGGCCCTGGGTGGCTATTTCCTTTCCCAAGTAAGGGACATTTTAGACTATAATCTCTTCAATTATTTTCTCGGGTCCTTTCTCTCTCTCTTCTTCTTCTGGGACCCCTATAATGTAAATGTTGTTGTGTTTAATGTTGTCCCAGAGGTCTCTTAGGCTGTCTTCATTTCTTTTCATTCTTTTTTCTTTATTCTGTTCCACGGCAGTGAATTCCACCATTCTGTCTTCCAGGTCACTTATCCGTTCTTCTGCCTCAGTTATTCTGCTTTTGATTCCTTCTAGTGTATTTTTCCTTTCAGTTATTGTGTTGTTCATCTTCATTTGTTTGTTCTTTAATTCTTCTAGGTGTTTGTTCTTTAATTCTTCTAGGTCTTTGTTAAACATTTCTTGCATCTTCTCGATTTTTGCCTCCATTCTTTTTCCCAGGTTCTGGATCATCTTCACTATCATTATTCTTTTTTTTTTTTTTCACTATCATTATTCTGAATTGTTTTTCTGGAAGGTTGCCTATCTCCACTTCATTTAGTTGTTTTTCTGGGGTTTTTTCTTGTTCCTTCATCTGGTACATAGTCCTCTGCCTTTACATTTTGTCTGTCTTTCTGTGAATATGGTTTTCATTCCACAGGCTGCAGGATTGTAGTTCTTCTTGCTTCTGCTGTCTGCCCTCTGGTGGATGAGGTATCTAAGAGGCTTGTGCATGCTTTCTGATGGGAGGGATTGGTGTTGGGTAGAGTTGGGTGTTGCTCTGGTGTGCAGAGCTCAGTAAAACTTTAATCTGCTTGTCTGCTGATGGGTGGGGCTGGGTTCCCTCCATGTTGGTTGTTTGGCCTGAGGCAACCCAGCACTGGAGCCTACCTGGCTCTTTGGTGGGGCTAATGGCGGACCCTGGGAGGGCTCATGACAAGGAGCACCTCCCAGAACCTCTGCTGCCAGTGTCCTGGTCCCCATGGTGAGCCACAGCCACCACCCACCTCCGCAGGAGACCCTCCAACACCAGCAGGTAAGTCTGGTTCTGTCTCCTGTGGGGTCACTGCTCCTTCCTCTGGGTCCTGATGTGCACACCACCCCGTGTGTGCCCTTCAGGAGTGGAGTCTCTGCTTCCCCCAGTCCTGTCAAAGTCCTGCCATCAAATCCCGCTAGCCTTCAAAGTCTGTTTCTCTATGAATTCCTTCTCTCGTTGCCGGACCCCCAGGTTGGGAAACCTGACGTGCGGCTCAGAACCTCCACTCCTGTTGGTGGACTTCTGTGGTGCAAGTGTTCTCCACTTCGTGAGTCACCCACCCAGCAGTTATGGGATTTGATTTCATTGTGATTTTGCCCCTCCTACCATCTCATTGTGGCTTTCCTTTGTCTTTGGATGTGGGGTATTTTTTGTGTTGAGTTCCAGTGTCTTCCTGTCAATGTTTGTTCAGCAGTTAGTTGTGATTCCAGTGCTCTTGCAAGAGGGAGTAAGCGCACATCCTTCTTCTCCACCATCTTCTCTCCTTGTGGTTCTGCCTTGATTTTGAAGTCACCTCTTTTGTCCTCTCCAGGCAACAATGGACTCCTGACAATTCTAGCTTCTCCAATGTACTCTATCCCTGAGTATCTATTCAGTTTACTCACTTCACTAGCCAGTTATTAAGGTAGTGCATTTTCTTATTTAACTTTTATCTATTTAACAAATTATTGAGAGTTGCTTATGTGCCAAGCACGGTACTAGGCTTGGAGTATACTATAGTGAATAAAAAGACATAGTGCCTGTACTGATGGGACCTAATAGGACAAATATGGAAAATGATATTACAGATCACATACAATGAAAGATAAGAAAAAGATCCTATGAGGGAGAATAACAGAGATCTACTTTAAATTGGTTTTCCAAGAAGCACTTACCTGAAAAAGTAAGATTTTAATTGAGACACTAAAATAAAAATAAAAAACATTATAGAAATGAATGGAAAGTGTGTCAGCGGCAGAGTGAACATCTGAGACAGTCCTAAAGCACATCATGGTGACTTCATACAATTGCTCAGGTTATGCTGTGGCACTAGTTCCTGGGGAAAACATTTATTCCATGAATTGGTCTTGTTGTCTTATACTGGGTCTTACCCTTACTCTAAGTCAGGGTTTGAAACTATCTCATACATGGACTTGATACCTGATGCCCTCATCCATGATGTCAGGCTACCATAGGCCTTTGAAAATATCAGTAGCATGCTTTATGTTCTGCTGTTCCAAAGGTTGTACCTCTAGTAAACCTTCTGCTGAACTTTGTTTCTAAACAGAGAGGAGCCCCTAGCCTCAGCTCATTTTCAGGGCAGATGTTTTCTAACCCTTCTTGTTCAGGTTGACAGCTCTGCTCCCTCCCTTCCCCTTCCAGAGGACTAAGGTCCAAGGGCCTGTCTCTATTTTCAGCCAAATATTGGAAAATATGAGCAACAGTTTAAAAAGCAAATTTTCAATGAGAATGAAATATGCATTTTAACTTTAAAAAAATCTTAGTTTTCATTTCTTTTGGAGAAGGTCATTCTTACTGCTATATACTTATAACATAGTAGGAGATTTAAAAGCACAGCATCCATATCTCATGGACAATAGTCTAAGGACTCAGTTTTAAATATATGCAAATAGAATAATCTTCCTCCATCATATGAAAGTTGAGTTATAATAAAAGTTTTGTGTGTCACAAAATAGAATTTCAGAGTGACAGATAAGGTTAGGAAAAATAAGGTAGAATGGATGGTTAATTCAATTGGAATGGTTGATTCAATCTGAAAGTGGACAATAAAATGTTTAAGCAATGAATAAACACAATGGGGTATTTTTCTAATTCTTGCTTGTTTGCAAAAATGTCAAAGAATATGTCAAATATAAAGTGGAGACAATTTTAAATTAGAAATATAGTTAGTTAATGAAGGTGTTCTTATAAACTTATTCTAGAAGTACAAGCGAGTTTCATATCTAGAACTATTGGCACCTTACTTAAAAATCCTGTTAATGACAGTATCAGTAATGTTGGCATATTTATAATTAAGAATGACACTTCTCAACATAAAGCATAAATTTTTGCATTTCATATTTATGAGTATTAATTGCTCTATTTCCTCATGCCTAGACTATATACTGATGCTATCACAACACAGAGTAAAACCCTAAGGAGATTATCGATTAATTAGCTTTTCCAGTTTATTTGGAAATAACAATTTTGTTTCCAAAATAGAACCAGATTAAGTATGTTTACTAGATCTCTGAAATTGAAGAAATACAATTTACAAAATAGCTACCATTGTACACTTATTTATTTTTAAAAGAATATCCCATTTTTGAAATACTTACTTCCTACAAAATTGAACTAAGGTCTTTTCCAGATTAAGTAGGTTTTTTAAAGGCTCTGTATCATCAAGACTGTAAAGATCTCTTAAATTGGTCAACAATATAAAATAGTACATGAGGAATGGAGTGACAGGCATAGCACTTGTTGGTAGAGTAGAGAGAGAATATTCTTGTCAAAGCTGTAATCAGAAAATTTTCTAGACATGCCAGCCTAGGTAGCCACTTGTTACATGCATTTAAGCTGTATATGATAACTGTATGTTTTTCTTCTGTTTTTTGCCCTGGAAGCCCCAGTCTTGAAACTAAAACCTTGCCCCAGAGTTGAGAAACCCTTTGACTATCTCAAGTGCCGGTGCTAAACCTGAATTACAGTGGAGGTGATTCCTATCTCTGTGCATCTCCATCTGAGTTCTATAACCATCTTGGGCTGCTTTCTCTTTTGGTTTTCATCTGTTTTTAATTTTTCTCATTTTGGGGGATTTTTTCCCACACACTACACACCATTTTGTAAAGTTCTCCTTAATCCCAAAGGTTGAGACAGAAAATGGAAATATGTAACTCTTGACAACTCACCAGGAGCTCTGATTTTATCCAAACAAGATTTTCATATGGAAACAGGGAAGAAGTGAACAAGATACAAATTGCACCCCGTTCCCTCCTCCCAAAGCCACGAGCCTTTCTCTGGCTCCCCTCACACTCCTTGAGGCAACAGACTCTGCATGCTTAAGAGGTTTAGACCTCCAGGATTTCAAAGGGGAAGGCCAAGGGGAACAACACTGCTGAAGCTGATATAGCACATGTGGTGGCCTCATGGCATTAGTACTAGATGTCTGAGGCACTAAATAATAACTCACACATTAAAAGCAGTTTCTTCATTGAATGAACTTTGAGAAAAGATGAACAGGATAGATTAATGAAGATTCTGGTGTATAATCTTTCAAATCAATGAACTGCATGCAGGGGCTGATGACCCAAATAATCATTTGATCCCACCCTCTAGGCTGCAGAGTTCTACCCATTGTCTATTTCCAGGATGGTGAAAAGTCTTCAATACTGACCTGCCCCAGAACAAAGTCTTGGCAGTACCAGAGCCTGGATTTGACTTTATAGCAGCTGTGAAAAGAGTGAATAGTCACATTTAACCTTTCTGAGCCCTGAAATCTGGTAGCAGTTTTATGAACCAGACTTGCGCATCTGTAATGCAATCATCTCTGACCCCAGCACTTCTGAGCCTTTTCACTTCCCTCCACACCAATTTTATTCACAATTATATCATCCTCATGCAAGTACTGAGTCACAGCTTCTCACATTTAACAGCCTAACACATAATTTGGGAAGTTGGAAATAGTTACGACACTCTAGAGGCAAGGTTTTAGAATTTACACTATTTTAGATAGCTTGTAACAAGCCCATAAAATTTGAGAGTGCCTATTCTGAGGTTGATTGAGCAAAAAGGTATGCCTCTAAGCAATGATATCTTATTTCTAGACCTGTAATATGTGATATCATTACAATTTAAATGATTTCCAATGTCATAAATTTCAAGGGCTTTTAATCAAAATTAGTTAATGTCATCAATTAGAGAATCTCTTACCATATTTTCCTTTTTTAAAGGGAAAGGCTAAATATTTGTGAGATATCCAGGATAGCATTCCATGCTAGGTTGCTCCACAGCCAGATTCCTATGCATAAATCCTGGCTCTATCATTTATTGGCTGAGTAACCTTAGTTAATTATCAAATGTATGCATTCTTTGGATTCTTCATCTGTAAAATGGGAATAATAAGAGTGTTTACATCACAAGGTTTCTAGGGGGTTGAATGAGTTAATATGTGTAGAGAACTTAGAAGGATACTGGGCTCATACCATACATTCAACAAATGTTAGATATTATCAGCATCAATGTTTGGAAACAGACAATACTATATATTTCAGCTTTTGAGATGGCAAAACAGTGTAAGAAACTGGTCAATCAAAGGCTCTGTAACTGTGTGACTACTGTCAGTAAGAATAAATTAAAGATGGGAATCAGGAATTTTCGAGTTTAGAAAACGATTCATGTAAATTTCTAATCTATAGAAATAGCTAAAATATACAGCATGGGATTTAACAAATGGCTGTCATGTTATTGTTGAGGAAGGCATCATTTTGTAAATATCTAAACTTAATGTAAATATCTAAACTTAATTCCCTGCAAGTAAGATATTTTGACTTCCATAATATCTTCTCATTCAAAGGAGAGCTGCTGAGTATTCTGTCCAATGCATCTCCACTTTTTAAACAATACACAGGAGCTAGTGGTATCTTCACTATCCCTCTCACCTTGCCTTGTCTTATCTTCTCTCCTTCCTGAATTGAACTTCCACAGCTGTGACTCTGCTTCAGCAGCAAGTCTTTCACATTTTGAACTCAGGAACTTTTTATACTCTTAAAAATCATTAGTGACTCCAAAGAGCTTTTGTTGATATGTATTATACCTATCAATATTTACTATAATCTAAATTAAAATTGAGAAATTTAAAGTATGTATTTATTCATTTATTTTTAAATAACCATAATAAACCCATTATTGTGTTATTATAAATGGCACATTTTTATGAAAAAAAGTATTTTCAAAACCAAAAAAATTTAGTGAGAAAACGCCACAGAAACTTGAAAAAAAGGCAAATAATATCTTAGTATTATTATAAAAATTTTGAACTCTCAGATCCTCTCCAAGATTTCCTGGACTCCACTTTAAAAAACACTGTCCTTGAGAATTCATTTGTTCTCTACTAAGTATTTACTATGCAGTGCTGTACACTGGGGGTATACAAGAAAAATGAGGTATACAAAACCTCTTCAGATACATATATTCTTGCTAAGGAGATTCAAAATATACATTTTCAAAGCAAATACAATTTTAAGACAGCTCCTTTTCTTCTTTCCTGTCCTATAATATGCTAATAAATTTATATATAATTTCTCCTTAAATGAGATTATCAACATATGCCATAAAATTAGGGACAAACCCATAATAGTTCAAAGTAGAAAAATATCAGTGAGGGCAGACTTCAGGAATGGAGAAAGAACCTGAATTGGGCCCAGAATAATCAGTCAGAAATAAATGGAATTAAATCTTGGTAAAGAGATGTCAAACAGCATGACATAACATGGTGTATTCAGGGTACTTTCAAGAAAAGCTTGGAGAGGAAAATGTAGACAGAGGTGAAATGAAAGATAAGATTAGACTGAGACTTAGTTGTGGAAAGATTTGAATTTTATGATGAGAATATAGAGGTTTCCTTATGTAAGTAATGGGAATCACAAATGCTTCTGAGCAATGGCATAATATGAAAAATGTATGGTATAGATGGGAAAGAAAGAGAACTGGAAAGTGAAAGAACAAGTTGGGAGGGGATGGAGTAATGTAGGCACTGCACAACCACTGAAGAGCATTTCAAGGAATTTTAGATTAACTGGAATAAAGCTAGATGATATATTTCACTATCAACTCACTCCACTCTACCAGTATCCCTGAAAAAGCCCTCTCTCTATACAAGGTTGAGAGAGATTGGAAGGTAGGTATTACAAATATCCACATAAATTCTGAATGGCAACAGTTTGAAGAATCCATATACTGACTCATAATTTAGTCCTCAGGGTTTCATCATCATCTAAAAACGCCATGACTAGTTATGGCTTTAGTCCTTGCCATGAAACTTTTCCCTCTAAGAGGGACCAGCAGCCAGTCTTTCAGGGGACTTGCGATATGATTGGCTGCAGTTGGCATCATCTGCTAGTTTCTGGGACATTCTGTCATTAAGGAAAATCTGTCTGACCATTATGGTTTCCATGGCAGCCGATATGTTTTGAATCCAAGGAACAAGTGGGAAATAGAAAGTTAATGTTAGCAGTCATCACTTTGTTCTATGTTCTGTGATCTTTCAATAATAAAATCATTATTGTTATTATTAGCTATCATTTATTGAGTGCTTAATATGGGTCAGCCATTTCCCTAAGCAAAGGGAACCAGAAGTACCTTCTTTTTAAAAATGCTTTTACAGACCTACTGCCTGTTGAGTCTTTTCTTTTTTTTAAAACATTTTTATTGGAGTATAATTGCTTTACAATGGTGTGTTAGTTTCTGCTTTATAACAAAGTGAATCAGTTATACATATACACATATCCTCATATCTCTTCCCTCTTGCGTCTACCTCCCTCCCGCCCTCCCTATCCCACCCTTCTAGCTGGTCACAAAGCACTGAGCTGATCTCCCTGTGCTATGCGACTGCTTCCCACTAGCTATCTATTTTACATTTGGTAGTGTATATATGTCCATATATACACTACCACTCTCTCACTTTGTCCCAGCTTACCCTTCCCCCTCCCCGTGTCCTCAAGTCCATTCTCTAGTAGGTCTGTGTCTTTATTCCTGTCTTGCCCCTAGGTTCTTCATGACCATTTTTGTTTTTTGTTTTTTGTTTTTTAGATTCCATATATATGTGTTAGCATACGGGATTTGTTTTTCTCTTTCTGACTTACTTCACTCTGTATGACAGACTCTAGGTCCATCCACCTCACTACAAATAACTCAATTTCGTTTCTTTTTATGGCTGAGTAATATTCCATTGTATATATGTGCCACATCTTCTTTATCCATTCATCTGTCGATGGACACTTAGGTTGCTTCCATGTCCTGGCTATTGTAAATAGAGCTGCAATGAACATTTTGGTACATGACTCTTTTTGAATTATGGTTTTCTAAGGGTATATGCCCAGTAGTGGGATCACTGGGTCATATGGTAGTTCTATTTTTATTTTTTTAAGGAACCTCCATACTGTGCTCAAGAGTGGCTGTATCAATTTACATTCCCACCAACAGTGCAAGAGGGTTCCCTTTTCTCCACACCCTCTCCAGCATTTATTGTTTGTAGACTTTTTGATGATGGCCATTCTGACCGGTGTGAGATGATATCACACTGTAGTTTTGATTTGCATTTCTCTAATGATTAATGATGTTGAGCATTCTTTCATGTGTTTCTTGGCAATCTGTATATCTTCTTTGGAGAAATGTCTATTTAGGTCTTCTGCCCCTTTTTGGATTGGGTTGTTTGTTTTTTTGATATTGAGCTGCATGAGCTGCTTGTAAATTTTGGAGATTAATCCTTTGTCAGTTGCTTCATTTGAACACAGCAGATGAAGGAGCAAGGTAAAAACCCACCAGACCTAACAAATGAAGAGGAAATAGGCAGTCTACCTGAAAAAGAATTCAGAATAATGATAGTAAAGATGATCCAAAATCTTGGAAATAGAATGGAGAAAATACAAGAAACGTTTAACAAGGACCTAGAAGAACTAAAGAGCAAACAAACAATCATGAACAACACAATAAATGGAACTAAAAATTCTCTAGAAGGGATCAATAGCAGAATAACTGAGGCAGAAGAACGGGTAAGTGACCTGGAAGAAAAAATAGTGGAAATAACCACTGCAGAGCAGAATAAAGAAAAAAGAATGAAAAGAATTGAGGAAAGTCTCAGAGACCTCTGGGACAATATTAAACACACCAACATTCAAATTATAGGGGTCTCAGAATAAGAAGAGAAAAAGAAAGGGATTGAGAAAATATTTGAAGAGATTATAGTTGAAAACTTCCCTAATATGGGAAAGGAAATAGTTAATCAAGTCCAGGAAGCACAGACAGTCCCATACAGGATAAATCCAAGGAGAAACACGCCAAGACACATATTAATCAAACTATCAAAAATTAAATACAAAGAAAAAATATTAAAAGCAGCAAGGGAAAAACAACAAATAACATACAAGAGAATCCCCATAAGGTTAACAGCTGATCTTTCAGCAGAAACTCTGCAAGCCAGAAGGGAGTGGCAGGACATATTTAAAGTGATGAAAGGGAAAAACCTACAACGAAGATTACTCTACCCAGCAAGGATCTCATTCAGATTTGACGGAGTCTTTTTTTAATGTCTCATCAGCTGTAAAGATACATGCCACTCCTAACTGCAACAGAATCTAGTATGAATGAATCCTCTAGTGTTTCAGCCTTTCAAGTAAAGGATATCAGGGAAAAGGTGGCTGTGAAGGACTTTGGTGCCAATAAACAGAGTCTGTAATAGTACCCAAGACAGGGAAGCATTCTGACTTTTGTGGGCCCATGGTACTTTTGCTTTTATGGGTCTCTTCTTCTATATAAGTAAATAAATAAATACATAAATAAATAAAGCAAAATTATATTTTGTGAGTACATTGGTATAAATATATCAGTACTGCACGTAAATATAATTTCTTCAACCTAAAAGTTTACTTTCTTTGTTGATATTAAAAGAAATTTAAAAATTTTGTGAGCTACTGAAAGCACTGTCAGTCATAAATCTACTATATTTAATGTAGCTGGTGCATTTATGTAACCTACTCTCCCATTTCTTCCTCCCACTTCTCTCCTGTAAACTCTACTGCTTACCTTTACCCCAAATTCCTGCTTTCCCCCAGCAGGAAATAATTTACTCCCAACTGTGTACTTGATTTCCAGCTTTGTTCTGGGAATAATGCAATCCTCTCTAGAAGGATCTCTAGCTCAAAAATCAGGTATTTTTTTCCTTGTCCCATTCGCTTCAATACTAGCTCCATTTCTGTTAATTAGGATTCTTTCTTATTTCTTGGCAAAAACCTCTGATCCTGGACTAGTTGTTTGACTCTGTTATGATTATTGGATAATTCTTTGTTCCACAGAACCGTATTCCCTATCTTTCCAGAATGGAATCTCCTTTGCTTGTTCTGCTCCCTCTATAGTAACATACTTGACCCTCCTGCCCCTGGGCTCATCATCTCTGCTGGTAAACTTCCATTACTCCCATATCTGCCTGACCAAGTCTCCAGATATTGCCTATCCCAGATTTGTCTGCCTGTGCACTTGTTTGAAAAACAGAGTAAGACAGGATTCTTGGTTACATTTGACTTAAATTTAAAAAGAGAATTTACTGGCTAAAAGTGAAGGGATGAATTTGACATTTGGTTAGCTAATGCTAGGAAACTTAAAGGATTTTATCTACATATTGCCTGTTTTTCTTTTTGGCCCTTGGCTCTATCTACTTCTGTGTTGGTTTTATTCTAAGGCAAGCTCTCTCTACAAGGTGCCAAGAGCTTATAATCCACCAATTTAGCAAACCAAGCAAAAGAATTTTATACCGAAATCCAGGGTACTTTCATTGGCTGACCAAGATCACAGACCCATACCCAAATCACTCAGTATCCCTAAGTATGTGCAGTACTTCTTTTGCCCAAGCCTGGAGGCAAGATAAAGGTCATCCCCCTGCAACTCCATAGATTGGGAGTGTGGATAAGATGGTTCTACAAAGGAATATCAGGTAGATGCTGTTACCAGTAGAGGGGACTCTCATTAAGCAAACAAACTGAAAAAATAGATGTCTATTCAGTTATTTCTTCTTTTCTCACTTTTTACCTCGTTACCCACCTATTGTCTAACACTGAATTCTCTGGATACTATATGCTACCTACCTGGTTGGATTTCCTTTTATAACTTGCAGATTTATCTACCTAGGATTTTCTTTGCCCTAGGGGAGCTAGTCCTATCCCTTTCAAGTCTCTACAATGCTATAGTGATATTAATTTAGTTTTATTACGAGAAAGAATATCTATAAATCTCCCTACTGCTTATCATTGAAGAAACAGTATTCAGGAATGCCATACATTCATGGCATAATTCAGCATGGTGGTCCTGGTGAAAAAACAGTGAGAATTAGAAGCATTCATTATGAACGAACGATAGAGACCAGTGTGGAAACCAGATAGTAAACACATCCTGGGAAAGATGAAGCTTGTCTGTGGCACCTTCAGAGTCCAAGAAGGATGACAGCAAATGAGTACAATTTCTGGAACTTTGAGAGTTGAGTTGTAAAGGAGGTTGGGGCTTTACGCCCATAACACTAGGAGATGACATTTTTGCAATAACTAGAATAACAAAAATTAAATGGTATGCTTACAGTTAATATATTTGTAGAAAGTTATATTAAAATTCAATGGAAAATTTTCAAGAATGAGTTATTACTCATTAGAACACATTGGGTTGACTTTTTATCTTTTGATTAAGTCTAGGGCTCATGACTCAAGAGTCAGACCAAAGGCTTTATGTGCCTATAGACCATGCCCTCCACCTGAAAGGTCCACAGAGGAATTCACCAACCTGTTCCTGAGACTTTCTCATCAAAGAGAGTAGGAAACATAGTGTTGTTCAGAGGATTTATGGGTCAAAAATGAGTAATAGATCAGCCCCAGCCATATACATATTTCACAAAAGTGTACTTTAAAAGGCTGAAATAAAATGGATAATATTAGAGCCTATGAAAAAGAAAATTTTTCTGCACTTGCATCTACTCTCTCACATGTCATCAGGCAGAAAGAAACATAAAGGGAGTAAAACCAAGTAAAGCACTAAGCCATCAATTCAACCTCCATATTTTCAAATCAGACAAAGCCCTGGTGATGACAATTGAGGAAAAACTAACAACTGATGTCTTAAATAATCATTCCAATAATTTTATTTCCATCTTTAAGAGAGAGTTGAATACTTTCCATCATTCGCAAACAAAGCTTAAAATCAGGATATGTAATAACCCTATCATTAGATTATAGCACCTGATTGTGTATTGTGTATTCAGGCCTATGGCCCAAACTTATCATAAATGTAAATTTCATTCACCCAAAGATAGTTCCATCAAACATACTGATTTTCGAAGATACCAGGAGAGTAAGAGCTAACACGAGTGAATGTCTGTAAAAGATCTGTAATTGTTTTGGTACTTTGGAAGAACTAGGAGTCAAAATATACAAAAACTAAAAACATCAACAATTTAAAATTTTCATAAAATAATTTGAAATACATAGCTTAACTTTAAAATTAACATGTAACCTTTGTTCATAATTCATCTGATTATGAGTGGAAGATGAGATGTTGAGGGGTTTGCAGAGGTTTTGGCATTTGTGAAGTTTGTTCTAGACAATCAAAGGAATATTTCCTGGCTTTGTCTGGGACCCCCAGTCAAAAACTTAAAGTGCCTTCCATATTTCTCTGAGTCCTTACCCTCTTTATTGTTTTCTCACCATAGCCAAAACTTTCACAGGATAGGGTTCCTATCCTATCCTATAGTTCCTATAGGGTTCCTAAGGAACTTTTTGTTCCTTAACAAAAGTCCATTTTGTTAAGAAGATGAATTTAAAGGATCAAATCCATACTCTAAAGAGGAGAGGCAATCCAAGGGTCCTGTTGTGTTCTAGGCTGCTGGCTTCTGCAACCCCTGAATTCTAAGGGAGAAAGACAGAGTGAACGAGGATTAAAGGAATAGAAATAGGGATGACAAAATTGGAGCGAATAGTGATGATATATATATCTTTACCTCCTTAATTTTTTCCTTTTTGTTTCTTCATTGCTTTATCAAGCAAATACTTATGTTTATACCGTGTTCCAGGCATCTAACCTCAAAAAACCACACTCTAGTAAGAGAGGTGGACCTGTAAATAGATACTTGTAATAGAGTGATAAATTACATATACACACACCAAAAAAAAATCCCACTTAAATAAATAAAAATAAGAAGTATATACTTGGCACAGTGGGAGTTCAACGAAAGTGGCTAGATCTTCTTAGACAGTTAGGGAAATTCCTAACAACAGGAGATGACAAAGAGGGAAAGTTTAAATGAATCTGCACAGTTAAAGAAACATGAGCCAGCATGATGTATTTGGAAACAATGATCTGTGCAGTATATCTAGATTGCATAATAAGTTTGGCCTGGTGGAAATAAAAAATGAATTCAGAAGTCATGGAAGAACTTGACTGTCCCTAAAAAGACTTTAGAGTTTATCCTGTAGGCACTGAGAATTTGTTGAATGGCTTAATCAGTGACATAATTTGACACATTTTGCACATTGAAGATCATTCTAACAGAAGAGGAACTTAAGCAAGGGAGACCAAGTAGTCGTTTTGATAATCATAGTAAGTGATAATTAGATAGAATTAAACCATTACAACATGGAGTGGGGAAGAGTAGTCAAATATGCCAATGAGTTGAAAGAGAATTAAAAAGAGATAGATTTTGGGGGGAGGGGGTGATGGGATGAATTGGGAGATTACGTATATACACTAATATGTATAAAATAGGTAACTAAGAACCTTTGTATACAAAAATAAATTTAAAAAATTTTAAAAATCTGTTAACGTGTGTTTTATGGTCTGGAATGGAAAAAAAAAGAGATAGATTGGACATTGAAAGTGAGGTAAATTTAAAAGTCTAAGATAACTTCTAAGATTCGGGATTAGCAGACTATAGGGAGAGAGAAAGAGCTTTTACTCTAATAGGTGATAGAGAGGTTACCTTTCCAGTTCTGGACAAAATCAATAAATTGTTAGTTGGAATAAAATACAATCAATACTAATCCTACTTTGTATATTTTCATGAGTGCAAGGCCAAAGAAAACAAAAAGAAGGATAAATTAATATTGTTAATGAGATTCACCTTATAATACTTAAAGACCCATTTGACTGCAAGAATAAGACGTTATGTGTCCTATATGCATCTTTATAGTAGGGATGATAATGGCCCTGGAATATTTCTCTGAAAATTAGCCATGTTTATATATAACAAAATGCTTTGAATATTATAAAGTATATTATAAAAATCACATATCATTAGTATATCATGATGTCAAATGACATCTGGAACATTAGTGGGGAGAAGAACCCACCTGTTGATTTTCAATTTGTAATAAACATGATAACTGAGACTAAGGCACTGAAATATAAGTTCCATGAAGAGACAGAACTTTGTCTCTCTTATTCATCAATTTGCCTAGGACATGCCAGGTAAGTAGTAGAGGTTCCATACATTTGCTGAAATAAATGCATGCGAATTCCTATAAGAGATATACAAATATAGAGAATGTAAATATTAAATCTCAGAAACTTAAGATGAGCTTCAAGAACATAATTTTGTAAACTTCTTATCATATTAGCTAAACAAATGTTCTTATTTAAAATACATAAATTGCATTCAGTAAATTTTGAAGATATTCTGGAATAAAGAATGAAGAAAATATGTCCAATAAATATTTAAACCATGTAAAAACAATTAAAAGAAAAAACTTCTCTATAAACCAGACTCATGCCAAATTGAGAATAGATTTGTTGTAGTGGGAAGTGTAATATGATGTACCAAATAGATTTTGTACATTGCTTCATTGCATGCAATCATTGCATTATTTTTTTGCAAAATAATTCAGACTAAACTGTTGGTTGTGATTCCACTCCCACACGTGTGGATGGTTTAGAGTCCTCTAGCCAGGAACTGAATCCAGTTCATCTACACCAAATAATGATATCTTCAATAGTAACCTCAACCCTAATTCCTCATTCTCAGTGCCTAAAATATTACTGATTATGTCTTATCCTCCCAAATTCTTTGGCCATAGAGAGAATTCAGCTACACATGAGGACATGGCTATGGTATGACCAACAGACATCCGTAAGTTGCTCATATGCATGGATTGTTTTGTTCTTCTTTGTACCCCTTGTGCTTAGCACGGTGTTTGGAATGTACATGTGTTCAATACATGAATGAAGAATAAACTATGCACAAATAAATTAAGTAACTCCTAGCCAATGATTGTTAATGTTTGCTGAACAATTGAGTCAAAAGCTGTTGAGACACTCAACAATATATGAATCAGGCTGGCAACAACTGACCCTACTTATCAATCTTCATATCACAAGGAGAGAGAGAACTAGATAGTACAGGCCTCCTGATATGATGTGAAGGAAAGCACAGAAGAATTCCAATGAAGTATTCTGCCAAAAATTCAACCTTAATCTGCTCCCCCTTCTAGATCTTCCTACAAGTTTACAAGATATATGAGGACAGAGCAATGTGTTAAATGGCAATGGGCAAGTTTCTTCAACAAATACATTGTAAGGAAAATAAAAGGGAAAGACAACCTTTGGATTAAAATATGGAATGTGGAGGAAAAACGGTTAAAAGAGCTGAGAAAATGGGGGATAACTGAACACTGGATAACATTAAGAATTTATTGTTATTTTTAAGTCTGATAATATTTTGCTTATGCTAAAAATAACTGAAACAGAATCTCTCATATTTTAGAGACTCATACTGAAGTATTTGCAAATATAATTATACAGTCTTGAACTTATTTTAAAATCCTGCAATGAGGCCAAAGTGAGTAGAGGTATAGGAGAAACAAGATCAGCTATGTGTAGCTAATTACTGAAGTTGTTTGATAGGTACATAGAGATGCTTTATACTGTTCTTCCTTCTGTAAATGTTTGATAATTTTTTAAACATCGTTCAATAAATGTAAAACTCCAGGCACTCTGCCTAGCATAGAGTAAGTACTCAGTAGATGTTAACTAATAAAATCCACCCCCTAAAAAAAGCACTGTATGAGTGGCATTTACATGGATCTGTTCACTTTGTACATGTGTATATGTAATGTATCTTAATTTTTAAGAGTTTACATTTCTCTACTGGTAATGGCAGAATAGCTTGTGTTAGACTAACTCTTCCACTGATAATTAATATAAACTCTGAGCAAAATATTTTTTTAAAAAAGGCAGTTTGAATGTACTGAAAGAAAGATGAAAGAGAGCATATATACTAGAGGGAATACAGTCCTTGAAAGAAGGGAAGAAAATTAGATGAGCACCACATTTAGCCACTGTTCCCTTGAGAGCCTATCCCACTTTGCCATGGAGTCCAGTGGAATAGAGCTCAGACAGAAAGCAGCAGCCCTATTAGGTTAAGGAGAAATAGGTTGAGCTGATAGGAAAATTCTGGAAAGGAGAAAGCCACAGAGAGAAAAAAATCTGCATTAAAATTTTCTTCAAATTATTGGCTGACTGTTGAGCTGCTTATGTATAAAATATGACTCAGAACCCCCAAAAAATCAACAGCAGTATCTCATCAGCCCCCCTGGTCAGGGAACATAGTTTTGTTTTTAAAGTCCTATCAAGTTAGAGAGGCTTGGTAAAGACTTCAGGCTTTCCATTAAAGCCACACTTTAGGAATAAGGCCAGGACTAAGGACTATGTCCTAGGACCAAGGACAAAACCAAAAGAAGTCCACTAACACAGCCATCCACAGGTCAAGATGATTAGTCAACAATATAAATGCCCAGCAGAACAAAACTCAACACCTTTAGAGAAAGATAAGGAAATCCAGAATATCTACAACATATCAATCATAATATCCAATATTTAGTCAAATAATGCTAGACACACAAGGAAGCAGGAAAATCTGACCCATAATCAAGAGAAAAGAAATGTCAATAAAAGCCACCCCATAAATGGCCCAGCTGTTTGAATTAGCAGGCAAGAAACTTAAAATATCTGTTACAAACATGTTAAAGGATTTGTAGGGAAAGATGAAGAAATGGGGAATCCTGGCAGAGAACTGGAAAATATAAAAAAATTAAATTTTATTTTAAAAAAGAGATTAACTTACCAATCAATCAACCAGTAAATAAATATACAGCACACTACATATGAATGGCCATGTATGGCAGCACATGCAGAAGTAGGGCTAGATGGAGAAGTTGCACTGCTGCATTATTCAGCTAGTGCAGCTTCTATTCCCTCCTATCTTCCCGCCTGGCAGGCCTGGTCTTGAATAGGACTCTACTCTGGGACAAATCCAGGTAGATAAGAGTTTACAAGTTCCAGACCAGGCAGGTGACTTCCATGCTTTCATAACTGATTGAAATTAAATATTAACCACATCACTGTTAAATTATAACAATAGATCCTTACATACTTATACTACTTTATATTTAGCAAAGGGTATCATATACATCTCCCCAATGTTCTTAGAGAGTCAGATATAATATGAATGCCATGGTCTCTTTATAAAATATGCCCCTCAGATTAGAAGGTTTCAAAAAGATGTTTGTGTCTTCAGTATCCCAAAAGGATTGCTAGACAATTAATTGGTAAAAAGCCCAAGCTTCATTAAAAAGAATGGCATTAGCTCTGAGCTTGGGGACCCTGAGCATATGGGGGTACCAGGTGATCTATTTACTCTGCAATTATCCAAGCAATCCCCTAGGCACTAGATGTTGATTTACTTCACAATTTCAACTATAGAATCTGGCCTATACCCAGCTCTGATCTCAGAAATCATGGAAATAATAAATCATTATTAACTGACCTACAAATCCCCACATTTCCGAATCTGAATCTTACCATCTTCCAGAATTTCTAAGCCTATCTTTAAAAATGTTAAAAATTATTAAATGCTTTTTAGCAAGCCAGTTTTTAAAGTTCAGCATTTCATTTGTAAAAGAACAGCATACAGTTCACAAAATAACACCTCTGATGGTGCCTTACTTTGCCATTATGAGATGGGAGGGCATTCTGAGTTAGATTTCTGATAATAGTGATAGCAAATAAGGAGATCTAAAAGTAAGAAAGTCACTAGGCTGATCAGGCAGTTTACATTGAATCCGGAGGCAACCAAAGTTAAATGTCCTCCTCCAAATGGCCCTTAAATTCCTCACTGAAAGATCCATTTAAATCTCTTTAAGACATGTCAGTCCATTGAAAAGCTGAATTTGTTTGGGTTATTAAAATATATTAAAATTCTCAAAATAGTTTGTATGGTGCAAAATATATATATTATTATTATTTTCCATAAACCATATGAAAAACAGGGCATTTTCTCTATGACTTCCTTATCAAGGGAAAGAGTCATGTTTTTGAGATGTTTATAAATATGTGATATATGAACATCCTGAGGATATCTGTGTATAATTTTTTAAAATATTTTCTCTAAGTTGTCACTTGAGAAGAATTAATAAAAGGGACTAACCTTTTCCTCATAGGCCATATTCCAGCCTAAAAATCCAATTTCAATATTCAAGCTCACAGAGTAAATCCTATATCCAAAGGTACATGTTGATTAAAATATGGGAAAAACCTACTAAAATTTTATATAACCTCATAACAGATCTAATTTCTTAAAATGAAGCATATTAAGCCATCAAGAATTTGCCATCTTTTTTTAAAAAATTCATTCGTTAAAAACTTAATAATGCAAATCTCTGCTTGATATTGGTCCTGGTATATAGAAATATACAATTTATTGTTATGTCTATACAATGCCAAATAAGTTGTTAACTTAATTTCTAGAGATTATTCAGGGGATAATATTTATTGACACACTTGTCTAGTGTGTAGAATAAGATTCCATTTCTCTCTGCTGATTAGTGTGATCCTAAATTGAGTTATTTTCTAAAACAGAAGAAAGGCCAGAAAATCACTTCCCCTGAGCTTCTAAGGAAGTTATTGACCCTTCAGGATGGACCTTGAGGTAGCCATAAAATCAATGCGTAATTAGGTCTAGGAGTTGCAAACAATCTCTAATTACTCAAGAAAGAATAGGCATTCTTTCTTAGTCAAAACTACTGCCCTAGAAACCCATTATGTCTACTGCTTAAGTGACCATTTTCAGCCAATCCCTGTGTCTGCCCTGCAAACTTCCAGACCAGTCAGAAGGCAAATTGACAATATTTTTTAAATCATGGACAGAAAATTTATCAGATAATTTCAACAATTCACTGAATTGGTTTCCAAAAATGAATCACAAAAAGCACTGTGTTCTGAAACAGAGACGTGATTTTTGTTTTCTTTGTTCCAAGTTTCAATGAAGAAATCTAGCATTCCTGAGTTTTCCTCTCACACTCCAGTACTAAAAACTGTATGCAGTGACAGTTGATCTTTTCATAGCAGAAAAGGCTCAAATGAATTACAACTGAGAAAAATAATGTGCAATAAAAACTACATTAGAGAGTAACAAAAAGAGCATTGCCTGAGAAAGATCCTGTTCTTTTGCATGGCATTTGTAACTGGCTAGATATAGTTTATTTGTTCTCTTTGTAATGGGACCAGATGTCACTCAGAATGTATCTTTCAATCCACGTGCAGTATCCAGATTGAAATGAAATTAGGTTTGTCTCCCTTAGGCTGGACAAAAAATAACTGTGTAAGAGGTAAAGCAGTATCTACATAGAGTAATGACCACAGCATTATTGGTCATGTCTTCCTGTGCTATTTTCAAAGAGGAAAATATAAGAACAGATTGGGGCGGGGGGTGGGGAGGGCAGGGGGAGATGTAATATCTAGAGACGGCTGATCTCAGCTGCATGTTTGGAGGGTTAAGCCTAAAAAGTGATAGGCCACAGGTCAGGCAGACAACAGAAGGTAAGAAAGTATTCTGACTGAGGGGTTACTTCGCCCTGGAAATTTGAGAAATATTTGGAAGCTTGGGACATTTTCCCACATCTTCCAGCAAACTGGAATTCAAAAGAAAGGGCAATAGTTTGTAACAAAATAATAATAACGTGTGGGTAGCTGTACACACATTTAATTTCATTTTAATTCTTACTATGATTCTGTAGAGTATTAGTTTTTCATTGTAAAGATGAGGAAATTGGAGCTCAGAGAGATTAAATGATGGCTCAGGAACATAGAACTGGTAATCTAAAAGCTCAGATGAACTTCTGTTTCCAAGTTCCTATTCAATGTGCCATAGCATAGCTGCATCTTAAGGAGTGGGAAAAAAGACTCAACATTCTTTCTTCTCCTTTTCAATCAAATTCAATTCAACTCAACAATTATGTATAAGCACCAAATATATTTTAAGCACGATGTTATGCACTAGTAATATATTAATAAAACACAATCTCTTTTCTTCTTTTAAAGACCTTCAAAATAATTCTGAGAAGAGGAAAATACAGATAAAGAAATAGATATAGGGCTTCCCTGGTGGTGCAGTGGCAGAGAATCTGCCTGCCAACACAGGGGACACGGGTTCGAGCCCTGGTCTGGGAAGATCCCACATGCCGCGGAGCAACTAGGCCCGTGAGCCACAATTACTGAGCCTGCGCGTCTGGAGCCTGTGCTTCGCAACGAGAGGCCGCGATTGTGAGAGGCCCGCGCACCGCGATGAGGAGTGGCCCCCGCTTGCCACAACTAGAGAAAGTCCTCACACAGAAACGAAGACCCAACACAGCCATAAATAAATAAACAAAATTAAAAAAAAAAAGAAATAGATATAAGTATAAATGTAGATACAAATACCAAATATAAGTGTGAAATATATACATACATATTAAACATAGGGTTTTTTTGAATAAACTTTACAAACTTGTAGAAAACCTCCAATTCTGAGTTGGTTGTAAAGAAACTTAAAATACATTTCCCAAACTTCCCTAGTGACAATAATACAATTATAACTAATAGTTATTAAGTGCTAACCATCAACTCATTTAATCCTCACAACTCCCTAAGGCAGATAGCAAAAAACTTATTTTATAAGTAAAGAAGTAAAATAATTTGACCAAGGTCATACAGCTAAAAAATTACAGAGTAAGGATTCAAACACAGATAGAATTATGGTCTCACAGATGAATATGCTTTACAAAATATTAAACCCCAAATAGCCAGGAACCTCCAAAGTTTTATTACTTTCCCTTCTCTTAATAAAATCAATAATGTAAATCTCTGTACCCTTGTATTTAAGAAAAATTGAATGCCTGTCAGACCCCACTCTGAGGCTGAAAAAATCAGTCACATTATTTCTTTTTATTTAAGTGACCATGCTTTGTAATTTGGGAGTCAATATTCTGACCTGTGATCTCAACTGAATGGACCACAGTTGGTGGCTGTGTCAATGGTAGCTGTCTACTGGTGAGCCAATGGCAAGAAAATCCTGAGCACTAAGCATGCCCACTACTGGATAATAACAATGGTGATTAAAAGAGAGACATTGCAAGAAAGTGGCCAGGAGAGCAATAGCACATGGATCAACTTACCCAAGAAATGAGAGCTACTCTTCTGCTAGAGATGATGTTTGAGGACCTTCCCTTGTTATACTTTACTTCCTCATACATCCTTAAAATACATCCTGTAACTTTGGAGACCATAAATGTGTCTCTGTCCTTGAAACCTGAAGCTGTCCAAATAGCATAACCTGAAGAAAATTATTCCAATAAAATATATCATTTTTTTCTCAAGAAAACCCCATTTCTTTTAGGTTAAAATTTATTTTTTAATGGATCGACAAAACTGCACAAAATATAATAAACAGTATTACACACTTCACTAGAGGACTCACCATTCTTTCATTTTTTTAAAGAAATTAAGATATTCTCCAAAATAATAGAAAATAAATTATCCCTCCTTTAAGAGAATGCTAATCCAATTTCTACTCCTGTTTATAAATTCTGGAGAGAATAAATTAAAGAATAAGATTCAGTCACTGGTGAGCCCTAGTTTTTGCCACCATGTCTTCTGTCAGTGCCACATGATTTTGCTTTTCAACACTGGACTCACCTACCTAACATACATGAACTCGCTTATTGCTGCAAGGATGCCTTTGATGGTATAGATTCCCAGTGATGTCCCTGGGAATCCCAAGGTTCCACCTCTTTGGTTTACATGCACAATCCAACAATTGTTCAGGAAAGACATCCATTGAACCAGGAAGTTGCATCAACAGAAGTTTTTCAATTTATTTGCCTTTACATAGCTGAAATTAAAAGGGGCTACTCAAGTGATTCTTTACAGTACAAAGAAGTGTTCCAGGGTGACATGCAATTTCCATCTAAAAAGAGAAGGGTCTGGTTCTTCTTGCCTAACCAGGTTCTACCTAACCAAAATTCTTCTATTCAAGGGTATCCATGTAACAAGGGGTTATTTTCACTATTGTGGTACATATGAAACACTAAACTTGACTCACTGAACTCTCAATTACAGACATTTCCACAGCAAAAAGAAATTTAAAATGTCATGGAATTTACTCCCAATTCTGGCCAAGGTGTGATAACAGAAACTGGATTTACCCTGTCACCTGAAACAAACAGAAAACTGAACAAATTATACGAAAAAGTGGTTTTCAAGACACTAGATATCAGGCAGTGGAAGGCAGTCTTCTCTGAGAGACGGGAAATGAATAAGGCAGTCACTATGATTGCCCCAGATTCCTGCTTTGGGAGACAATCTAGGCTTTGGCACAGAGAGAGATAACTAAGGTAGAGCCTAGAGGACTCCCTGAACTGAGGAGGTGAATCTGAGAATCTGGGGAGACCAAAGAGGCTAGAGGTTGCAGGACAGCATACCTGAGAAGACAGAGAAGCATAGAGAGAGCTCCAGAGATATGTTTTTTTTTTGTTTTGTCTTTGTTTTCTGTGTTTCATTTTGGATAGTTTCTACTGACAAGTCTTCAAACTCACTTATCTTTTCTTCTGCAATGTCTAATCTGCTGTTCCTGTTTTTTTCATATCAGGCATTTTAGTAATCATTTCTAGAATTTTGATTTTAGTCTTTTTTTATATATCTCATGCCTCTGCTTAAATTGTTGAATGCATGGAATACAATTATAAAAACTATTTCAATGTTCTCATCTCATTCTAACATCTGTGTTGGTTCTAGGATGGTTTTGAATGACTGGTTTTTCTCCTTACTATGGGTCATATTATTATGCTTCTTTGTACGCCTGGTAATATTTCACTGGATACTAGACACTGTAAATTTACCTTATTGAATGAGATATTTTGTAGTCTCACAAATATACTTGAATTTTGTCTTCAGGCACAGTTAAGTAACTTGAAAACAGTTTGATCTTTATGCATTCTGTTTTTAAGATTTGATAGTTGAGACCAGAGCAGTGTTCACCCTAGGGTTAATTATTTCCTATTACTGAGACAAGACACTTTTGAGTATGCTATTAATTGTCCCATGAATTATGAGGTTTCCCATTCTGAATTATAAGAAAAATATACCATTTTAAGCCCTACATGAGCATCAGGCATTGTTCCCTCTTATCCTTTCTGGTAGTTCTTTCCTCGGTCTTGGCTATTAATTCACAGGTATATGCTGATTGGTAAATATCAACACTCTTCTGAAAATATAACAGATTGCAGAGTCTCCACAGTGCCCACAATACAATCCAAAATTACTCAACAGACAGAGAACCAGAAAAACGTGAATCTCAAAGAAAGGTAATCAACAGAGCCCAAACTTGAGATAATCCAGATGTTGGAATTATGACATAAAGACTTAAAGAAACTATTCTAATCATGCTCAATGAGATAAAGGAAAATATTCACATAATGAAAAAAAGGATGTGAAATAGCAGAGAAATGGGAAACATAAAAAAGCAAATGAAAATTTTAGAACTGAAAAAATACAATGGATTAAACTTTTTAAAATTTTACTGAAATAGCTTTGTAGCAGAATGAAGATCACAGAGGAAAGAATCTGTGGACATAACAATAGATCAAAAGGACTCCATTCTAATAAATAGAAAAAAATTATAAAAAGTAAAAGAGCCTCAGATTCTATGGGGCAATATCAAAAGGGTAATTAGAGTCCCAGAAGGAGAAGAGAGAAGTAAATTAAAATGAAATTCAAAGAAAAAAAAAAAGCCTAAAGATTTTCCAAATTAGGTAAAGATAGAAATTTATAAATGCAAGAAGTTCAAATCCTAGGACATCAAAACCATGCGTAGATACATTAAATTCAAATTGTTGGAAACTAAATATGAAGGGAAATTTTTGGAAAGCAGCAGAGAATAAGAAACAACATTACATACAAGGGAACAAAGGCTTGAATGGCCTCAAAGTTTCTCATCAGAAAGCGTGGAGGCTAGAAGACTGGGAATAACATCTTTAATGTCCTGGGAGAACAAAACTGCCAACCCAGAATTCTACATCAAATGAAAATATTCTTCAAGAATAATGGTGAAATTAAGACATTTTCAGACAAAGAAAGCTAAGAAAATTTATCTTTACCAGACCTGCACTGTTAGAAATGCTAAACGAAGTTAAAGGAAAGAATGCCAGAAGGAGATTGAACCTTTGGCAACAAAGATCACTGGAAATGTTTATTGTTGGTAAATTATACCTCAATAATGTTTAAAAAAAAAAACTTAAGAAAGAAATTAGCTAAGCTAACATCGTGGTACAAATTAGAATAGCAAAAATTAGAGGAATGAGATGGAAGTATGTCAACTGTTTTGTACAGAAAAAATTCAATGAGGTTGAACCTAAGAACAGGTCTAAGCTTTCTTTGACTCATTGTTTTTTGGTTTGTTTTTTTTTTTTTGTGAAGACATGTGTTTTTATTTTTCTGGAGGAAACAGAAGTGGAAAAGCTGGGTGACCAGTGACAAGATGGGAATAAAGACATAGACCTACTAGAGAATGGACTTGAGGATATGGGGAGGGGGAAGGGTAAACTGTGACAAAGTGAGAGAGTGGCATGGACATATATACACTACCAAACGTAAAATAGATAGCTAGTAGGAAGCAACCGCATAGCACAGGGAGATCAGCTCGATGCTTTGTGACCACCTAGAGGGGTGGGATAGGGAGGGTGGGAGGGAGGGAGATGCAAGAGGGAAGAGATATGGAAACATATGTATATATATAACTGATTCACTTTGTTATAAAGCAGAAACTGACTCATTGTTTTTAAAGCAAAATTATTCTGTCAAGAAGAAACATGTGGGTTGAAATGATTGTTATGATCTAACTGGACTGTAAGTGAAATACACCCCATCTTAGAGAGGTTTTCAAACCCTAGTGGAACTTGGCTACTGGAGAAGAATTAGAGAAAAGCTGTGGCATTCTGCATCCCCTGTGCAAATTCTAGTTCTTTGTCTAGATTGCTTAACAAAGTGCAAGTGAGTGTTAGTTCTGGAACTAAAAGATTTTAAATATTGCAAATTCACTGGAAGAGCTAAAGAAATAAGCTGTAAGCTGTTGGCAATCAAAACTTTAGAAATCAGATTTTGCAAAGAAAAGTTAACTTATGAGAGCATGGAAGAAAAAAATCAGAAATTAGGAATCGAGGATGAAATGAACTAAATGAGGATGTGAATCAACAAAGCACTATGAAGCCAGTGAAACTGGACCCCGTTTTTCTTTACTCTCCCTATCATTATTTAGTTAAAAAGCAAAAGTTATGTAGTTTGACATTCCAGAGACTCTGCTTGAAATAATATTAGGTGTTATTTCCAAATGAAATTGCAGAGCATTTCCTGATAGGAATGATTTACTTCCATTGTGTTTTAAATGAAGTAGTTCTGATATCCATTTGATTCCATGCATATAAGTGTGGGACAACCCCTTTGTTCACTTGCAAATCTCCACATCTCCCAAACAAACAAAAATATGTTTGTCTGAAGCAGGGTTTTACAATTATGAATATATACTGCTCTGTAAATTAGTTGTTCATATGTGTAGCTCCTTTGTTATGATGAGCTCCTAAAATGAGGAGCTGTCCCTTATTTATCTTTGAGTTGCTAGCCCCCTAGCAGAGTGCCTGGTATGTGAGAGATGTTCAGTAAGTTATTATCAAGTACAATGAGTTCTGCATCTATTTATGTAAGACTTGCTACATAATTTGAGAGTCCAGTGCACAATAGGGGCCCCTTATTTTAAGAATCATTAGGAATTTTAAGATGGTGACTGCATAAACTAATACAAGTGCAGGTTCCTTCTGAGCATGGGTCCTTTTGACTTCCATAGGTCACTTACCCACTAAGCCCACCCTATATCCATGCTGTCAATTACCCATGGCTTTTACTTCTGCTCCTGAGTAGGAAGTTATTTAGAAATGACTCTATTTCATAATGGTCTTTAAAAAATGTTGACAAGAATACAAAAAAGGCAGAAAACAGTAGCTTTTGGCCCATTTGTTACTTACAACATAATGAAGAGCAAAGAGAGTTCCCAAATAAGAAGTGAAAAACAGTGTAAATTGCAGTTAGTTAATAAGAAAAAATGTTCAACACTTCATTAGCAAGCTTTGTAGCATTTTTCTTCCTAAATCTACCTATTTAAGAACACTTCATAGTTCACCATAATATTTGATTAGCTTAAACATTTTCAAATAATTTAAAATAAGTTGCCTATATTCACATATAGTATTCTAATGTCAAATATTTAGTGTATGATAAAATGTCACTGATACTAAATGCACCTATGATATCTTGCATGATTCAAAAGGCCCTTCAGGCTTTTTCAAGGTCATTGTTATGAGATATCATTTTCCCTTGACCCTCAGGTGCAGAGGATTGGGTTAATCAGGCTCCCTAGTTCATGGCATGTTATTAACATTGGGCCATAAAAAGGCCTCTTTTGTTTTATTTATTTAGTTCTTTTTATTCCCTTACCTACCTCACACTCACCACTTCTCCAGGAAGCCATTCCATTCCATTCAGTGTATTTTTTCTTTGTATGTCTTATTATAAAAATGTGATTTTTGTTTGCTTGTTTAGAATGAATTGATTCAAATAATGAATTCAAATATATGAATTCAGTTAGGTAAATAATTTTGTGTGTTACTCAGATTCTTATTTATTTCACTAAGCACTATGTTTTAAAAATTCATATATATTTGCTACATGAACGTAATTCATTGTTTCTAACCACTGCATAGTATTCTATGCTATACACCCACTGCATTCTATTATCTCTTCTCCCAGTGATGAGCACTGAGGTTGGTTCAACTCCCACCACCACAAATAATGCATCAATGAACATCCTTGTACATGTCCCTTAATGGATCTCTGTGAGACTTTCCTTGGGATATATATTGAGGAAAGGAATAGTTTAGACATAGGTGTGAGAAAATTTATTTTGAGTAAGTCAACTCAGATTACTCTTCTGAATGGCTGCATCAGTTTTATCTCCCACCAGCAATAAATACAGACTATTCTATCTCTACAACCCTGTCAATAGTTGGTACTTATCTAGCTTTCTAATTATTTCCAGGAGTATAGGTACAAAGTGATAGCTCATCATTCTTTTGATTTCCATTTTCAGCATTGCAAGTGAATTGAGAATCTTTTTGTTTGTTAATTTCTTGAGTTTCTTCTTTGTAAATTGATTTGCAAATCTTATACCCATTTTTATTGGGGTTTCTGTCCTCTTGTTAATTTGCAAAAGTTTCTTTTATATTCTGGATATTAACCCCTTGTCAGTTGTAGATATTGCAAACATTTTCCCCCTTTTGTCATTCTGTTACGTGTGCATTACTTTGGTCTATGATGTTCTTCATTGAACATATGCTTTATTCTGATAAAAATATGTTTTCCGCTTATGCTTTACAGTTAAAAAGTTTAGTTTTAAAAATCTTCCTTGTCCCTAAATCACAAAAATATTCTTCTGAATTTTCTTCCATTACTTTTTTACATATGTGATAAAGCACTACCAATAAATAATCTATTTTTCCCATTGATTTGTGCTGAACATCAAAATATGACTGTGCTTATTAAATGCTAAAATGTACAAAAACTAAATGTCAAAGTTGTCCATTATGTTTCAGATAAAATAATGTACTGCTTTTTGATTTGCTTCTCACAAGGAAGGAAGGAATTTTTACTTTGCAAAAGGAAAATTTTTATAACAATTTAAAACATTCAACTGTAGGGGTAGCAGCCACAAGAAAAGTGAGCTCTCTTTCACTGGAGATGTTTAATCAGTTGTTGACCAGCTACATGATGGAGCCCATATGATAAGTGTGTTGTTGATAGCCTCATTCTCGGTTCTCAATTCTTTCATGTGCAAAAGAAGAGGATCAGGATGTCTACTGTCTAGAGTCCTACATGAGATTAAGTTCAATAATTCTGTAATTCTGTGCCATTTCAATTTCCTTCCATCCTAAAGAAACCATGATTTTTTTTTTGTCTTCTTTCCTTTACAGAATATTCCCATAATTGTATTAAATGTCTTTGCCCTGGATGGAAATTTATGAAGTAACTATGCATATATCCTCACATATATGATTCTCAAAGAGCCCTGACTGCAGCTCCTATGTAAATGAGATGAATTATCTCCTATATCTTTATGCATAAAGCTTACCTCTGTTCACCTTTGCAAACTCCTGGGCTAATTTCTTCAAATAAATAATGCATCTCCTGCAAGGTTTTCCAAAGAATTGCAGAACTGTCCTTGCAGACTCAAAAAGTAAAGTCAGGCACACTGATTTATTGGGAAAACAGCTTTCTTTCTTCTTTCCTCCCTCCCTTCCTTTCTTCTTTTCTTCCTCCCTTCCTTCTGCTCCCTCTCTCTCTCTCTCTCCCTTTCTCCCTTCCTTTAGAACTCAGAGTTTTTTACACATGTAGGGGAAGAAAAAAATCTTTTCTTCTACCCATCTTAAGTTTTCTAGCTAGCACCCTATAAATTAGATTGAACAAAAACAGAGTAACAAGAGAAAAACAAACCAAACTTCATTAAAATGTGCATCACCGATGTATACACGGAAGCACCCAGTGATGAGTAACTCAAAGGAGTGGTTAGAACTTGGGCTTATATACCATCTTAGGCTAAACAAAGGAAAAAGGGTTTGGGGCTTCTTGAAGGAGGAGGCAAGTTATGGGAAGGTAACCAGGAAAAGTGTGGTAAACAAAGGTTGTTTAATCATGTTTGTTATGCCTTTTTATTAAGTCCTACCTTTTTATTAATAGAGCTCTTCTTCCTGGTGCTGGGGAGAGGGAGACATCTTAACAAATAGAAATTTCCTAGAACAAACATATGGATACAAAGAGGGAAGGAGGAGTGGGATGAACTGGGAGATTGGGATTGACATATAAACACTATTGATACTATGTATGAAATAGATAACTAATGAGAACCTACTGTATAGCACAGGGAACTCTACTCAGTGCTCTGTGGTGACCTAAATGTGAAGGAAATCCAAAAAAAAGGGGGATATATGTATACCTATAGCTGATTCACTTTGCTGAACAGTAGAAATTAACACAACATTGTAAAGCAACTATACTCCAAAAAAATTTTTTTTAATAAATAAATAAAAATAAGAAATTTTCTTTACAAAAGGAAAACGTGTAACCTGTTTTTAGAGCTTTTCCTGCACCTGCTGATTTTCAATAGCCTTTAGTCCAAAATAATACATATGCCAAAGAGACATATTTTGAGGCGGTATACTCTGGTATCTGTTTCACATATCAAGTACCCAGTTTCTACATTTTACTACTTTTTCGATTTTGTTTTTTTAAAAAAAAAACAAAAAAACCCTGACTACACGCAATAATTCTGTATTTCGTGGCAGAGCAAAAAGTCAAGTCTTAATTTCAAATATTATTCCTGGGTCAAAAGAAAAGGGAAAAGACATCTTGCAAAAGTTGATGTCACTAGCTTGAACACCATGCGGAAGTCTTGCCTGTTCTTCCTCTTCCAAAAGAATTCCTTAATATAATATACTGAAAATTACATCCAAATTAAAACTTGCGGGCTTCCCTGGTGGCGCAGTGGTTGAGAGTCTGCCTGCTAATGCAGGGAACACGGGTTCGAGCCCTGGTCTGGGAAGATCCCACATGCCGCGGAGCGACTAGGCCCGTGAGCCACAATTACTGAGCCTGCACGTCTGGAGCCTGTGCTCTGCAACAAGAGAGGCCGCGATAGTGAGAGGCCCGCGCACCACGATGAAGAGTGGCCCCCGCTTGCCGCAACTAGAGAAAGCCCTCGCACAGAAATGAAGACCCAACACAGCCAAAAATAAATTAATTAATTAATTAATTTTAAAAAAAAAAACTTGCTGTCTCTGCCAGCGACCTTAGTGATAAACAGCTCAAGTTAGAGAGGTGTCCATAGAAAAGTGACATTTCCAGTCAAATCTAAGTAGGAAATTCTGAGGACAATGAATCCATTACCAATGAATAAGTGCATTTGCACAATAATTGTGTTGAGAAGGTTGTAACAGAGCAATATATTGCTCTGTGGCACTATTTGAGCCATTGTTATTACAATGCAATGAAATGACTAGAACAACAATAAGATGTTGCTTGATTTTCTAATTATTATTGAAAAATGTCTCCTGAGCCCAGCCTCAAAGACTTCTCTTTTGAGTCATCTTCAGCTCACACTGCTTCTCATGCATTATACATTAAATGCATGTGGCCATTTGAGGTGGAAAGTCTCTGGAGGGAAGTTCCATGCTGCTCTTTTCACTGTAGGAGGGAGAAAGGTAGGAAAAACAAGGAGGGGAGAAGGCTGGGACTAGTGAGAAGGAAGGAAGGAACACCACTGGGCAAAGTTCCGAATTCAGGCAAAGGTGAGTCGAATTAATAAACATTAAAAAAAGATGGGAGCCACTTCCAGAAGATTTTTTTGTGTTTAGGGTTTTGTTGCTAAGCTTTGAGGGAGCTCCTGAACAAGGTTGCTCTCTGAATCTGTTAGTTTCTAGTAAGTACCTCTAGCCTGTCCTATTTGCTAGGATGAGAAAGAGCTAGAACAACTTGGCAAAATGGATCTATGCAATTAAAGCTTGATTTTTATAGAATCATTTTAAAATTGATATTTAAAGGCATTTATGTGACATGATATATACAAAAATCTTTTCCTTTTTCCCATTTATGTTGATCAAATATATGTAATTTATTTTAAAAAGAAAGTGTAGAAATTTTCCAGTATGCTCAGAGTTCCCCCTACAGTACTCTTTTTAGAACAGACAATAGATTATTAGTTCCTCAGAAATAAACTGCAGAAAAAATTCCTTCAGTTCTTCTTAACAAAGTAATGCATTTAAACTCTAATTTATGCAAATCTTGAAAGTTACACCCATTTATTTATTTATTATTTATTTACGTTCATCTTTATCTCTCTGTCCTGGAGTTTGTTATGTTTTTCAGATTCCTCATACTTAAGCACTAACCATGTACAAGGCACAATGCTAAGTATTTAAAACTCATTATTTTATTTATTTCTCATAAAAATTCTCTCAGATGTTTATATTACTCATTATTTCCACTTTACAGATGAGAAAACTGAGGCTCATAAAGTTTACATGTTTATATAACATTCAGCTCTCAATATTAAATGTTATAATTTAAATATTAAAGATTATAAAGTGCAAATTTTACTTTTGCTCTTGCAACTGGATACATGGATTGATGTAATTCTACTTTACTTTGATTAGTCATATTGCCTACAGAAATAAATACAGCCTTGAAACTTGACAGGTCATTTTCATGGTCTTTTTCACAGAAGAAAAGCAAAATTAAACAACTATAATTTTTTTAAAAACTATGTGAATTAAAGTATTAATGGCATTTCAGCCAATGGGCTGTTAAATGTCATATCACATTTTAATTATCAACACCTCTCTATATATAAATAGAGTAAACTTGTTTCTTGCCTGCAAATGTTAATTTTCCAATTAAATATCTACCATTTTAAAAGTACTTTTTAAAGAAGCTGATATAGGTTAGTAAGCACAGGGTTGATGGAAGAGAAGCCTGCAAACAGCTCTAAACAGATTCTCCATATTTATTTTGAAATGGAGCAGGACTCCAAGGAGACATTACATTTTACTGTTTCCATAAAGATGGTGTTTTTCTCTTTACAATTCTGGCTTCTTGCCCCTGTGCTTCTATACAGTTAGGAGCCTAAATGAGCTCCAGATCTCATTTTCTCACCCTGCCTTTTGTCAGTGACAGACGAAGTCTCTCCCTCATGACCAGTCTATGATTCAATCTGTGCCTGGTGCATCATCTACCCCTTATTAATCAGGATGAGACATGCATCTGCTGCCCAACATTACCAAGCATATAAATTACAATATTTGAATAAAACCCAAAAAGTATTATTAAAAATATTAAGCTGTCTACTATGCAAACTCCTAAGCACTTTTCCTTTTGAAATAATATACTAGAAATGTGTTTGTTTGTTTCTCTTGAGGGCAAATGGTCCTCAGAAAATATTAGTTCAATTACAATAAGAAAAAAATTAAATTTAAAAAGAAGCATGTAAATAGTCCACAGCTCCAATTTTTAAATTAGGACACAAGAGCTTAAAACTTCATTTAATAAGTATAATTAGATGCAATTTTAGGGGAGGAAAAACAATTTTCCCTCTACTCTTCTTAGTTCTTAGCTGAGATCCCCTATAATAAGAGACAGATAAATAAAAGAAAAAACAGAAGTTTATTAACACATATAACTCCTGTGTACATAAGAGATACCCAGGTAAAAATGAATAACTCCCTGAGGAGGCCTAAGCCACTAACTTAAATGTTGTTACCTTCAGTTAAAGACAAAAGAAAAAACGGGATGTGTGTTTGTGTTAGGAGGAGGCCAGTTGTGAGAGGTTACCAGGAAAAGCATGAGTAAACAGGCTTGTTATGCAAATTTACGTCTGTGCCTCCTCCATTGATAAGATTCTCTTGTGATTTTGCCATCTTTCTCTTCCTGGTACACAGAGGGAGACACCCTTACAAATGGAGGTTTCCTTTATAAATGTAAATTTCCCTTACAGAAGAGTAACTTATACTCTATTTTCAGAGCTTATTCTGTATCTGCTGTTTCTCAAAATAATCAGCTCAAAATAATCCTTATGCCAAAGAGGCATATTTTGGGATGACAAGTTCTACTACTCTTCACAGTGTACTTATTTACTTCTGTGTAATCCACTAGATCAAGTCAAAACTAGAAGGCATTTCATGTATCTTCGTAATCTCCCCCCACTCTTATTAGCTTCCCTCCATACCTGGTAAATAGTAGATACTCAAAATTTATTAGATGATGGCTGAATTAAAAGATATATAAACAAAAAAAGAATGCATAGAATGATAGAAAAGAGAGATTTTAGAGATTATTTTGCTCAACAAATGGGAAAACTGATGCCTTTGGATGTAAAAAGAAAAGGTTAAAGAGAAAAAGTTTGAGATCTGGTTAGTGGCAGAAACTGAACTCAGTCCTAGTTTCACTGGCAATGCTTTCCACGATCCCACACTTAAACTCTAAAGTATACCCACATGACAGTGACGTACAAAGAAGGCATTAAAGAGGAGAAATATGCATGCACAGACATAAACAGAGACAAATGGGAAAAGATGCAGAGAGAAGCACAGAAACACAAAATAGGCTTATAACCACACAGACTGCAAAGACTCAAACTCAGAGACAGACTGCTATAACCTGCTATAACCTGGTATCCCTACCTGATGGTGTTTTGTGTAATTCACCTAAAGACTTTTGAAGTTACATTTCACTTTCACAACTTTAAACGTTAAAGCATTGTTCATCAGTTGGTATGCACTCCAAGGTATCCATCAGTAGGAAGCAGCTAAATGAATCATGAAGCAAGTGTATAATGGAATATTATACAACAATAACATGAATTATATACTTATACTGATATGGACCAAACTTCATTTAAACAATTGATGATCAAAAACAAAGTGCACAGAAGTAAGAATCATATGCTACTAAATGGACAAAAAAAGGAGGTATTGATATGTACATACATGCTGGACAGGACTAGAATATCTCTGAATGTGTATACACAAGAATTTGAAAACTGGTTGTCATTAGAGTGGAAATTAGAGCACTAGAGATAAGAAGCAGGCATTCATTTGATGTATTCCCCTTGGCAAAGTTTGAATTTCTCACTAGATACAGATAATAATTTTCTTATAAATAAAAATAGAAATAAATAGCTAGTCTGGCTGATAAACTAGTAGAATGCCATTACTGACACTTTTAAAAAATTCTTCAGGTTTTACCATGATTTTTGAACACCAATAGTTACAATCAACAAAAGAAAATTAAAGGAGATTATACTCAAGGTTATAGATTGAATGAAACTATGCATTCTAGTTTAGTGCACAATGCTTGACATCAAGGAAACAATAAATTGCAAAACCTTATGCTAATCAATGAGTTACAGAGAGGAACTACTTTAACCCTCCTCTTTCTACCCACTCCCCCATCCCAGGTCTACCCACTACTTCTCCGAGACTTCAAGCCAAAAACTTTTTTTTTTTTTTTTGGCTTTATCCCTTACTTTCTGTTTTGAAAATATATTCTATCACCCCTTGCCTAAGCCTCTGTCTAGTGGACCGACCAACATTATTATATATATGGTATGATATGAGCATTTGAATCAACTCATGAGACTGTGTTAGATACTTTGTCTCCATGATGACAGATATAATAACTCTTAAAAGAAGAATTTTCTGAAAGAGAGCAACTGGAACAGTAAAAGGAGATTATGGACAGAAAGCCATACACTTGTATAGAAAAATAGGCTCAGTGATCTAAAGGTACATTTTGAAGACTTCAAGCCAGAATGCCATAAAATGTCTCTAGCTGCCTAAATCTTTCTTGGAATAATGTGAAGATGTAAATAAATAAGTATTTATTTATTAACTCATATTGATTATATTATGCATCACCGGTAAAAAGGGGAAGCATGCCTTTCATGTCTCAATGGCACAACCTGATTGGGCAAGTGTAGATTCCACCCCTTGATGGGGAACGGCAAGTCATACTGCAGAAGAACGTGTGTGGTGGGAATTATTGTTACAGCCAACTTTGAAAAATCCAATCAGCCACACTGAACTGTCTTCCAGAACAGGTACTATGCACTCATGGACAGTAATTGTGTTATAGTAGAAGGACCACACGCTTAGGAGTCAGAAAATCAAGTCCTAGTTCCATCTTTTAATAACTTCAACACTTGTCATAAGCAAATCTCTTAAATAATTTTTCTTGACTGAAGTATAGAAAATACTGACTACTTTACACAATAATTTTGAAAATTTAAAAAGCTAAAATAAAATTACCTCATGGTTCTATCCTTGATTAATCTCACTTCCTACTATCTCTTTCCAGAGTGAACTCACTTATACTATTGGCTTAGTAATGTCAGTTCCATGCTAGTGAGTGACTCTCAAATCTATATTTATAACAATAAATTTGTGCTCTAGCTCCATTCCAGAATCCCAATAAGGATGTCCTTCCAGCATAACAAAAGCTATAAAGACATTATTGGGAATATTGGGAAAAAATGTATAGATTGTATACCATAATATTAGTTGAGAATGATGATCGTGTTTTGAATACGTAAGGGAATGGACTGGTTATTAGGAGGTACGTGCCAAACTATTGGGGGGCAAAGCGTCTGTCAGTGTGTGAGAAAGAGAGAGAGAGAGATCACATAGGCAAAACACTGACAATAGGTGAACCAAGCAAAGGGTAATTATGGTATTTATTGTACTTTCTTGTAATTTTTCTACTGTTTGAAATGTTCAAAAATAAAAAGATAGGAAAATAATAAAATTGTGTCTTCCCTTTCTCCTCAAAGCATATGGCTCAAAAATGGATTCCTCTTTAATTTTTCTAGGTTTGGTCACCAACACCACTATCTCTCATTCCTCATAGTCAACTAGTCACCAAACCCTGATGACTGTTTGATTCCCACTTTCATTGTCCTAGAACAAATTCTGATGGTCATTCACTTGGATTATTGATGTTAACATATTTCGATATAATTTTCCCATTCTTCTTTTTCATCCTAGATTGCTTTTCTAAAACATAAATCTAATCATGTCCCTCTCTTCCAGAAAAAAAAAAAACCCTTCACTGTTCCACACATGCCTAAAAGAACAAAGTCTATACTCCCATACCTCCCTCTACATCCCTCCTTCTTAGTGTATGAACTATGCAATAAATATCCACACATATTTGGAAGTGCCTTCTGCTTGTTTCTGTAACAAATTAATTTAGTGCAGCTATAATGAATCAAGAACAGTAGTATTTATGTTTCCTTTTATCTACTGCTGAACACTTAAGAAAAATTAAAACTCGAACCAAGAAAATCTATACTTGCCTGGTTTGTTGCTTCAGGAATGAGGGTAGTATAAACAGTTTGCCATCTGAATGGGACGAGCTTGTGTGAAGGAAGATATGGATTTCTAATATGCTACATGGAATTAGGAAATGTTGCCTGGTTGCATCATTAATCAAAGCTAAAAATATTACCTAACAGAACCCAGCAGTCCCAGACACCATCTATTTCTCTGCTGCTTTCTTGTAAAAGCATGTCACTGTGAATTTGATTAACACCTTCCTCTAATCTCTCTGTTCAGTTCTACCACCTGTTTTATAAATTATTATTATTATCAGTCAGGGATTAGGACTGGTTTTTCTGTCTCCAGGTAAGCAGATCCAGGGGGAAGAGTTTTCTGGCCTAATCACATGTTTTTTAAATAAGTACACCCACATATTCTTATGGCCTTAGCAAGCTTTTTGCCTACAAATTGTGATGTTCGATATGCAGTAAAATTATTTCACTCTGAAGTAATTTTAGGTTGAGCGGTTTATCTCTGAACATCAAGTGCTATCTTAAAAGTCAAAATGAATTGTGGCTCAATTGTGTAATTAAGTTCCTAAAAATGGAACGCCCTTGTCAGTCAGGATTACTCATACCCACACCCAGTCCCCTCAACTAGACTCTAAGCCCCGAATGTTAGGATTCCTACCACGTTCAACACACACACACACACACACACAGCACCTAGCCCAGTGCCATGGACATAGAAAATGCTCAATATATATTTAATAAATACGTAAATCAAGTTCTCCACCTTGTCTTTTTCTTTAGTATATGCTAGATATTTTTACCTGAATTATCAAGCTCACTTTTCCAATTAACCTTACCTTTCAGGTCATAGCATGTTAGATTTGTGGAATATAGAGCTCACAGGCAGCTTCAGGGTTTATAGGATGCAGCTCTTTATTTCCCAGGTAATGACATTGAGGTTATAAGAGATTGAGATAGTTATCTAAAGTCACGCAACTGAAGAGTGGCAGTTCTGGAGCCAGCCTCCGTCCTGAGCCCCAGCGCTCTCCGCTGCACCACACTGAACTGTCTCGCATCAAACCAGTCTAATTAATTATACAGATAAAATGCAACCACATAAACCTCAATATATCTGCTTATTTCTGTGAGAATATGTCCTTTTTGCCTTCAGATAGAAAAATCTGAATATCTGCCTAAGACAGACATTGAATAATCTGAATATATACAAAGAAAGTCATTGACTAAAAGACATCAACAACCTTTGATGTTCTCACAATAAATAATAGAGAAAGTCCTTGGAGATTTTTCCCGACTTTGATCCATGTGAAGGTTTATTAGGCAGATTTATTATCTTGCATAGAATTCTAATGGAATGCAAAAACAGGGGAGTAAGGAAAAAAATATACATTGACTTCGTTTAGCTCTTCAGAAATCTCGATTGAGGATCACCTTTTCTAGACTGTACAGAACATAGGTAAAGAAATAGGTGGGCATCTTCAAAGGTCTAACAGCCTGGTAAGCTGAAATCTAGTAGCACTTCTTCCCTGTGAAGCACATAATGGCTTTCATCACAGCCCACAAAAGGGAAGAGTGACATTTGGATAGCCACACCTTAAATGCATAATGGCACCTGAACGTTAAAAATGTCAATGTGTAAATAACTGGTAAGCTCCCCCATCCCCCCAAAAAAGTGTTTAACAGAGAAAAAAAGCACGTTTTCAACTATAGTTACAACAATTAAAAAATCAAATACTGATCTTCAGAGTCCCTCAGGCTGGAGATCATAGACAGAGCAGTCTTCTGATGACCAGTGGTGTGACCTCTGTGTGGCTAAGCAACTGACCCTTCAGAGAGGCTTTGGGATATGGGATTGACATGCGAGGGAAGTTTATGGTGAAATTTCTGAATTTACGGAGAGAGGAAATGTGATGGTGACAACAAAATCTATAGGGGAATCAAGGAAGTTACTTTTTTTACTGACCCTCTTAAGTCGGTCCCCAACAAGTGCTGGTGTAGTTCCAGCTAATAGAAGGAGACCATGTGCGGAAGCAAAGGGGAAGTTTTATTCTTTGATCAAAGAATGGAGAGGTGCCAGCCAATGCTCTTAGAGTACATACTCTCCCTGAAAGGACTTAGGTCAGGCTGCTTTATAGGGGTCTCCTCAGCAGGGAGGGGAAGGGGCAGAGTTTCGCTGGTCTGGTACAGCTGCGCTACTCACGCCCCAGATTGAAGTGCCAGGTGCAGCAAGTCTGCACGCAGCCCGCCGCCATCATCTTGAATTGCAGCGTTGTGCACAATACTTGCGCGCTAGGCCGCCCAGCTGAGGTGCTGCGAGCAGCCATTTCTCACTAGGAGCTCTGGTCTGAAGCGCTGACTGCAAGGCCTCTGCACGCGGCATCCTATGGAGCTAGTGAATCTCCATGAAGCACAAAGGAAAATAAAAGGTTAGACTCTATTTTAGTACCCAGATTCTATGTTTATTTCCCGGGAATTGTTAACGCGCTTTGCCAGTGACAAATGCCCCTCTGTCTTTCATCCTGCGCCTCTTTCTGGAGGAGCACTGAGGGGCACAGCTCCATCTTCTGAAACTGCTTCCTGCTGAGTCTGTGTGCTGTCATAACCCTGGGTGGAGGAGCAGAGCTTCTCCCCGGCCTCCTTTAGATGTGTTTGATTGTCACCAGGTCTCAGCCCTAACTGTTCATATTCCTGAGCAGCCACCATTTGTCTTACCTTTTGGAGACAAAGGACACCAGATAATTTAAGATACGTGGCCCAAATATTAGCAAGAGAATAATGGTCACATGTAGGATGGCATAGTTCTAGCAGGAATCTGTGTAAACATTTAAGATCTTCCCTGTCCTGAGCTCTACGGCCCAGGTGAGGGCTATCAGCTCAGCCTTTGGGCAGAAGTCCCTGGGGATAGGCTTCTTGCCTCTATGACTTGAGTCTTGGAGGTCACTGTGTATCCCACCAGGCTTTTTCTCTCTCTCATAAAATTGCTCCCGTTTGTGAACAATTCCTCTTCAGTGTTTAGGAGAGGCTCACTTCCTAACATTCTAGGTTGGGGTGACTGGAATAGATTGTGTCTGTGGTTTCTATACAGTCATGCTCCGGGGACCCCGTTTTCTGTGGGTAGCAGGCTGGCAGATTTTAGCATGTGACAGGTTTCTATGCTGGCCACTGGGTTGTCTAAAAGCATAGCCTGAACTTGAATCGACCTTCCAGGGGATAGCCCCTCTGTTCTCTTAGAACTTACTAAAGCCTGAACGTGGTGTGGGGTCCGTATAGTGACTGGCTGGCCAAACGTTAACTTTTCAGCCTCCTTTAGCAGGGTTGTAGTAGCTGCTACTGCCCCTAGGCAAGGAGGCCATCCCTTAGCGGTTTAACCTAATTTTTTAGAGAAAGAAGCCACCACCCAAGTAAGGGGTCCCAGTTTTTGAGCTGATGCCCAAAGGGCGATTCCCCTTCTCTCATGAATGTAAAGGTCAAAGAGTTTAGCTAAATCTGGAAGGGCCAGGGCAGGAGCTTAAAGTAATTGCTTTTTCAATTCTTGAAAGGCCCCTTCACATTCTGAATTCCATTCAAAAGGATGCTCATCCTTTTAACTTTTCAGATAGAGGCCTTGCTATTTAGACCATAGTTAAGGATCCAGATGCGGCAACACCCGGCCATCCCCAGGAAACCCCTAAACTGTCTTCTAGATTTAGGATGGGTGAGGCTGCAAATAGCTTCTTTCTGTTCCTGGTGTAGTCTTCTCTGACCTTCTGTGAGAATGAATCCTGTGTAAGTCACCCTAGTTTGTGATATTTGAAACTTTTTCATGGACACCTTATATCTTTTATCGGCTAGATGGTTCAGAGTGGTTACAGTATTTTCGTCAGAGACCTCCTTAGTAAGACTGGCCATCAGAATGTCATCTACATACTGGAAGACGGCTAATATTCATTGAGACTTATTATGTCTCAGTTGCTCTCTGTAGATTATTTTATTTAACCCCTACAATAGCTCCTCTAAGATATACATTATTATTGTCCATTGAAACCCATGCTGCTACCTTCTTCTGTTTAAATAAGCATTTCTAAAGCACTTTGTTGACAATCTCTTCTAAATCACTTGGCATATTCCACCTTGATTTCCAAATTATGTGGTTGCTTATATCTTTGTCTAGATTATAAACATCTTGAGAGCAGAAATCATATGAACAAAGTAACAATGCATACCATTTAAGTGGGAATCAATGAACGTCTGCTGGATTGGACTGAATTAATTTGAATTGAAATGTAGGTTGTAAATGTGTAAGAAAAACCCAAGTTACCATGGAGTTGATTAGCAAGTCACTGTTCAAACTCCAGGTGTTTTTCTTTGTCACCATGACATCCCATATGGTTCTAAATTTACGCCAGTTTGCTCTTTCTAACTTTCTATGCTACCATAACCGGAAAATTTGACAATATTATCACCCATTTGTATCCTGTCTAGGGGTTGCTGACTCGGAATCTGAGGCTGTCAGGGTATGAAATGGAGTGCAGATACCGAATCATATTATTTCTACATGGCCATATACGGACATACCAAGTTATAGATGCAGTAATTAATACAAATATAACAAGTCATGAAGGAAATTTATATACCAAAATCATAAAGATATTACTCTAACATGCATTTTTACTCCTTTCTCCCTCATTATTACTTTCATTTCATAGCTATTGTCCTGGATTATAACTTTCATTGGCTGTATGTCATATAAAATATAGTTTGCTTTGGACTGAATTGGAAAGCTGGATAATTTGTTGGTAGAGAAACACACTTAAGGAATGAGGGTAACTTTCTCAGGAATTTGACTGAAGTAGGCTACTTAGCAAAGCTAAATATGTTATAGCCACCAAATGTTTTAGTCATTTTTTGTCCCATCATGCAACAGTCTTTTGAAAAGATATTTACTATTTTTTTAAATATATTTTTTAGATGAAGGACTTGTACAGAAAGTTTTGATATAGCTAGCCCAAGGTTAGTAACTAGATCATCTTTGGAGCTAACACTGGAATTATAAATTTTCATTTTATGTATAACTACAGATCATAGGACAACTTCTACTAGAATGAAACAGTCTCTTGTATCTACTTATATCATCTCTATTTCCATTTTCTGTTGCATACTATTTCTAATTTGGAAGAAAAACAAATTACTGAGCAAAATATTATTATATTTGGAAACCTTCTTAAACTTTGAAATTTGTATTCCCAAATATCAGTAGCTTTCAAAAATGTTAACTATGATCCAAGATAAGAGGTAATTGTGCATTGTGACTCATGCACACACAAACATGTATAAAACTGGAACGAAAGTTTTTTAAAATAGTATTTACCCTTATGATGTATAATGCATTTGGGATATTTTCTATTAAATACTATTCTATTTCATTTTTTAAAAAATGCTTGTCATATACTGAATTGACTTCACAACTATTAATGAGTCACAGCTATCAGGGCTTTTTTTAAATGCCATAAACATTAGAATAAAGACAACACTGGGCTTCCCTCGTGGCGCAGTGGTTGAGAATCTGCCTGTCAATGCAGGGGACACGGGTTCGAGCCCTGGTCTGGGAAGATCCCACATGCCAAAGAGCAACTAGGCCCGTGAGCCACAATTGCTGAGCCTGCGCGTCTGGAGCCTGTGCTCCGCAACAAGAGAGGCCGTGATAGTGAGAGGCCTGCGCACCGCGATGAAGAGTGGCCCCCACTTGCCGCAACTAGAGAAAGCCCTCGCACAGAAACGAAGACCCAACACAGCCATAAATAAATAAAATAAAATAAGAAATTAAAAAAAAAAAAAAAAAAAAGACAACACTAATTAGACCTGAGTAGTCCTTAAATATATCCTTTTCTCCAGAAATTTCTTACATTTCCAAAAATTGCTACTTCATACTTCAGTGAAACTGTGAAGTTTATGGCTATAGAGATGAATGTTTTGTATGTAAAAAAATTTGGTACAGTTATTTTATGTTTTGGGTGTGTTGTATATTAACTTTGATTCGCACTGTAGAATCAGACAACTGTTACTTACAGACAGAATTACTGAGATTTTTTTCCCCCCACAGAGATGAGAGTTCTTGAGATAAGCAGTAAAGTAGAAGATAGAGATAACAAGGGAGACTATCAGATGCAGTTGAACAAAGATAAAAGTAATAATTAATCTCTCCTTCTCCAGTCTCAGCAAATAGTATAATCTGGCCAAGACTTTAATTCAGTACCTATTCTTATTTATTTTTAATTTTCTCTTAATTTTTTTTCAATTTTATTTTATATTTTATTTTATTCTTAATTGAAGTACAGTTGACTTACAATATTGTATTAGTGTACAACATAATGATTTGATATTTTTATACATTATACACCACACAAAATTCTTATAAAATATTGACTGTATTCCCTATGCCGTACATTACATCCCTGTGACTTATTTTATAACTGGTAGTTGGTACCTCTTAATCACCTTCACTTATTTTGCCCCTCCCCCAAACCCTCTCCCTTCTGGCAACCACTAGTTTGTTCTGTATATCTGAGTCTTTTTTTTTTTTAATTAATTTTTATTGGAGTATAGATGATTTAAAATGTTGTGTTAGTTTCTGCTGTACAACAAAGTGAATCAGTTATACATATACATATATCCACTCTTTTTTAGATTCTTTTCCCATATGGGTCATTACAGAGTATTGAGTAGAGTTCCCTGTGCTATGCAGTAGGTCCTTATTAGCTATCTATTTTGTATATAGTAGTGATTATATATCAATCCCAGTCTCCCTATTTGTCCTTCCCCCCTTCCCCCTAGGTAGCCATAAGTTTGTTTTCTACATCTGTGACTCTATTTCTGTTTTGTAAATAGGTTCATTTGTACCACTTTTTTAGACTCCACATATAAGCAATATCATATGATATTTGTCTTTCTCTGTCTGACTTACTTCACTCAGTATGACTATCTCTAGATCCATCCATGTTGCTGCAAATGGCATTATTTCATTATTTTTAATGGCTGAATAATATTCCATTGTTTATATGTACCATATCTGCTTTATCCATTCCTCTGTCAATGGACATTTAAGTTGCTTCCATGTCCTGGCTATTGTAAATAGTGCTGCAATCAACACAGGGGTACATGTGCCTTTTTGAATTATGGTTTTCTCCAGATATATGCCTAGGAGTGGGATTGCTGGATCATATGGTACATCTATTTTTAGTTTTTTAAGGAAAAAAAACTACCATTCACCATAGTGGCTGCACCAATTTACATCTGACCAACAGTGTAGGAGGGTTCCCTTTTCTCCACACCCTCTCCAGTATTTATTGTTTGTAGATTTCTTGATGATAGCCATTCTGACCGGTGTGAGATGATACCTTATTGTAGTTTTGATTTGCATTTCTCTAATAATTAGTGATATTGAACATCTTTTCATGTGCTTTTTGTCCATCTGTATGTCTTCTTTGGAGAAATGTCTATTTAGATCTTCCACCCATTTTTTGATTGGTTTGTTTGTTCTTTTTGATATTAAGCTGCATGAGCTCTTTGTATATTTTAAAGATTAATCTCTTGTCAGCCACTTCATTTGCAAATATTTTCTTCCATTCTGTAGGTTGTCTTTTTGTTTTGTTTATGGCTTCCTTTTCTGTGCAAAAGCTTTTAAGTTTAATTAGGTCCCATTTGTTTGTTTTTATTTTCATTACTTTAGGAGGTGGATCAAAAAGGATCTTGCTGTGATTTATGTCAGAGAGTGTTCTCCCTATGTTTTACTCTAAGAGTTTTATAGTATCTGGTCTTACATTTAAGTCTGTAATACATTTTGAGGTTTTTTTTGTATATGGTGTTAGAGAATGTTCTAACTTAATTCTTTTACATGTAGCTTTCCAGTTTTCCCAGCACCACTTATTGAAGAGACTTTTTCTCCATTGTATATTCTTGCCTCCTTTGTCATAGATCAGGTGACCATGGGTGCATGGGTTTATCTCTGGACTTTCTATCCTGTTCCATTGATCTGTATATCTGTTTTTGTGCCAGTACCATACTGTTTTGATTGCTGTAGCTTTGTAGTATAGTCTGAAGTCAGGGAGTCTGATTCCTCCAGCTCCATTTTTCTTTCTCAAGATTGCTTTGGCTATTCAGGGTCTCTTGTGTTTCCATATAAATTGTAAAAATTTTTGTTCTAATTCTGTGAAAAATGCTATTTGTATTGAATCTGTAGATTACTTTGGGTAGTATAGTCATTTTCACAATATTGATTCTTCTAATCCAAGAACATTGTGTATCTCTCCATCTGGTTGTGTCATATTTTCTTTCTTTCATCAATATCTTAAAGTTTTCTGAGCACATGTCTTTTGCCTCCTTAGGTAGGTTTATTCCTAGGTAATTTATTCTTTTTGATGCAATTGTAAATGGGATTGTTTCCTTAATTTATTTTTCTGATCTTTTGTTCTTAGTGTATGGGAATGCAAGAGATTTCTCTGTATTAATTTTGCATCCTGCAACTTTACTAAATTCATTGATGAGCTCTAGTAGTTTTCTGGTAGCATCTTTAGGATTTTTTTATGTATAGTACCATGTCATCTGCAGTGACAGTTTTACTTCTTCTTTTCCAATTTGGATTCCTTTTATTTCTTTTTCTTCTCTGACTGCCATGGCTAGGACTTACAAAACTATGTTGAATAAAATTGGCGAGAGTGGACATCCTTGTCATGTTCCTGATCTTATAGGAAATGATCATTTCCTATGAACTTATAGGAAATGCTTTCAGTTTTTTACCACTGAGTTTTTAGCTGTGGATTTGTCATATATGTTGAGTTATGTTTCCTCTATGCCCACTTTCTGGAGAATTTTTATCATAAATGGATGTTGAATTTTGAGGTATGTTCCCATTATGCCCACTTTCTGGAGAGTTTATTATGTTGAGGTATGTTCCCTCTATGCCCACTTTCTGGAGAGTTTTTATCATAAATCGGTGTTGAATTTTAAGCTTTTTACATAAGCTTTTTTACATCTATCAAGATGAGCATATGGTTTTTTTTCTTCAGTTTGTTAATGTGCTGTATCACATTGATTGATTTACGTATGTTGAAGAATTCTTGCATTCCTGGGATAAATCCCACTTGATCATGGTGTATGAACCTTTTAATGTGTTGTTGGATTCAGTTTGCTAGTATTTTGTTGAGGATTTTTGTGTCTATGTTCATCAGTGATATTGGCCTGTAATTTTCTTCTTTCACAATATCTTTTTCTGGTTTTGGTGGCAGGGTGATGGTGGTCTCATAGAATGAGCTTGGGAGCGTTCCTTCCTCTGCAATTTTTTGGAAGAGTTTCAGAAGGATAGGTGTTAACTCTTCTCTAAGTGTTTGATAGAATTCGCCTGTGAAGCTATCTGGCCCTGGACTTTTGTTTGTTAGGAGTTTTGTAATCACAGTTTCAATTTCAGTACTTGTGATTGGTCTGTTCATATTTTCTGTTTCTTCCTGGTTTAGTCTTGGAAGGTTGTACCTTTCTAAGAATTTACCTTTCTAAGAATTTTCTATGTTGTCCATTTTATTGGCGTATAGTTGCTTGTAGTCGTCTGTTATGATGCTTTGTATTTCTATGGTGTCCGTTTTAACTTCTCCTTTTTCATTTCTAATTTTATTGCTTTGAGTCCTCTCCCTTTGTTTCTTGATGGGTCTGGCGAAAGATTTATCAATTTTGTTTATCTTCTCAAAGAACCAGCTTTTAGTTTCATTGATCTTTGCTATTGTTTTCTTCATCTCTGTTTCACTTTTTTCTGCTCTGATCTTTATGATTTCTTTCCTTCTACTACCTTTGGATTTTGTTTGTTCTTCTTTCTCTAGTTGCTTTAAGTGTAAGGCTAGATTGTTTATTTGCGATTTTTCTTGTTTCCTGAGGTTTGCTATAAACTTCCCTCTTAGAACTGCTTTTGCTGTGTCCCATAGGTTTTGCATCATCATGTTTTCATTGTCATTTGTTTCTAGGAATTCTTTTATTTCCTCTTTGCTTTCTTCAGTGATCCATTGGTTGTTTAGCAGCATATTGTTTATCCTCCATGTGTGTTTTTACAGTTATTTTTTCCTGTAATTGATTTCTAATCTCATATCTTTGTGGTTGGAAAAGATGCTTGATATGACTTCAGTTTTCTTAAATTTACTGAGGCTTGATTTGTGGCCCAAGATGTGATCTATCCTGAAGAATGTTCTGTGTGCACTTGAGAAGAAAGTGTATTCTGCTGCTTTCTGATGGAATGTAGTATAAATATCGATTAAGTCTATCTGGTCTAATGTGTCATCTAAGGCTTGTGTTTCCTTATTAATTTTCTGTCTGGATGATCTGTCCATCGGTGTAAGCAGGGTGTTAAAGTCCCCCACTATTATTGTGTTACTGTCGATTTCCTCTTTTATGGCTGTTAGCATTTGCCTTATATATTGAGGGGCTCTTATGTTGGGTGCATATATATTTACAATTGTTATATCTTCTTGGATTGATCCCTTGATCATTATGTAGTGTCGTTCCTTGTCTCTTGTAACAGTCTTTTTTCTGATATGAGTATTGCTCCTCTGGCTTTCTTTTTATTTCCATTTGCATGGAATATCCTTTTCATCCCCTCACTTTCAGTCTGCATGTGTCCTTAGGTCTGAAGTGGGTCTCTTGTAGACAGCATATATATGGGTCTTGTTTTTGTATCCATTCAGCCAGTCTGTGTTTTTTTTTGGTTGGATCATTTCATCCATTTACATTTAAGGTAATTATCGATATGTGTGTTCCTAGTGCCATTTAAAAAAAAATTATTTTGGGTTTGTTTTTGTAGGTATTTTTTCTTCCCTTTGTCTTTTGTTCTCTTCTCCTATGGTTTGATGACCATCTTTAGAGTTGTGTTTGGGTTGCTTTTTCTTTTTTGTGTGTGTATCTATTGTAGTTTTGGGGTTTGCTGTTGCCATGAGGTTTTGATATAGCAGTCTATATATGTACAAGGTTGTCTTAAGTTTCTGGTCTCTTTCCCATCTAGAGAAGTTCATTTAGCATTTGCTGTAAAGTTGGGTTGGTGATGCTGAATTCTCTTAGCTTTTGCTTGTCTGTAAAGCTTCTGATTTCTCCATCAAATATGAATGAGAGCCTTGCTGGGTAGAGTATCCTTGGTTGTAGGTTCTTCCCTTTCATCACTTTAAATATATCATGCCACTCCCTTCTGGCCTGCAGGGTTTCTGCTGAAAAATCAGCTGATAACCTTATGGGGAGTCCCTTTTATATTGTTCGTTGCTTTTCCCTTATTGCTTTTAATATTTTTTCTTTGCCTTTAATTTTTGTCAGTTTGGTTAATGTGTGTCTTGGCATGTTCCTCTTTGGGTTCATCCTGTATGGGACTCTCTGCACTTCCTGGACTTGAGTGTTTCCTTTCTCATGTTAGGGAAGTTTTTGGCTGTAATATCTTCAAATGTTTTCTCAGACCCTTTCCCTTTCTCTTCTCCTTCTGGGACCTCAATAATGTGAATGTTGGTGCATTTAATGTTGTCCCAGAGGTCTCTGAGACTGTCCTCATTTCTTTTCATTCTTTTTTCTTTATTCTGTTCTGTGGCAGTGATTTCCACCACTCTGTTTTCCAGCTCACTTATTCATTCTTCTGCCTCAGTTATTCTACTATTGATTCCTTCTAGTGTATTTTTATTTCAGTTATTACATTGTTCATCTCTGTTTGTTTGTTCTTTAAATCTTCTAGCTCCGTGTTAAACATTTCTTTTATCTTCTTGACCTGTGCCTCCATTCTTTTACCAAGATTTTGGGTCATCTTTACAATCATTACTCTGAATTCTTTTTCAGGAAGATAGCACCTATTCTTATGGAGAAGAGTGAAATTTCTCCATAGACAATATCTACTTGCAGTTTCAAAGCAGAAACTAACAAACAACAAAATCACTGAATGATAGATATTATAAATGAGGAATACTTTTCTTTATTTCTTATAAATTTTACTTATAAATTCATGAGACAAATAATTTAAACTATTTAATTTAAAAATTGCCCCCATTTTACTAACACTGTATAGGAAAAAAATTTATTGTGGTAGTATATGCTGAATTAAAAATCAATTTATATGTGCCTAGCTTCTATAATAAATACTCAATAAACATTTTGCTAATGAATGAAGTTCTTCTAGTCAAAGATTTGCAAGTAATTTTTAATATTGCATAGTCTTCTTATAAAATACATCATATTTGAAAAGATAAGTCCAGTTTCTCTAAATATCTGTTTATTAGTTCATTCAGATTTACTATGTACAATTATTGTTATTCAAACAATTTATTCATTCCAATGTCTTCTTGCCTTTATTTCATTCAACTTCCAATCACCCATAAAATAATATTCTGGAAGGCCAATTATTTATTCCATTACTCTTCTTCCTCATATTTCCAGTGCCCTAAGGTTTATATGTAACATCCTAAAATTGCCCATAAAGACCTCCCTAACCTGGACCTAGCCAATCTATTCTACCTAATTCCTCAGTTCTCTGCTGTATACTCAACACTGTGGACAAATCTGTCCCGTTGAACACAGATGAGTCTGTCTCTCTGCCTTTGTTAATGTTCATCCCTTTTTTGATAAAGGTTTCCCATGCCTCAGCACCGATCAATTGCTAACATTTACTTATGGAGCAATTCAAGTCTTACCTAACTCTCCCTTCATGACTTTCTAGCCTAGGAGTAAAAACGGAGATCATATTTGCATTAGCTCTCTTTTTTGCATGGTATACTACTCTATAATTTAGTGACTTAAACTATAGTAATCATTACTATTTCTCTCTGTTTCTGTGGGTTAAGAGTTTGGAAGAGGGTTGTGTGAGTTCAGTCTCTCATGAGGTTGCAGTCAGACCTTGGCCAGGATGTAGTCATCTGAAGGTTTGCCTGAGACTGAAAAATCTACAAACGTGGCTGGCAAATGCTGGCTTTTGATGGGAGGCCTCAGTTACCCTCACCATCCACTCTCCACAGGGCTACTTGAGTGTTCTTAAAACATGAGGTTGACTTTTCCCAGAGTGAACAATCCAAGATATCAAAGGCAGTACCTTTCATAACCTAGCTTAGAAGTTACACACCATCACTTCCACAGTATTCTAATGGTGACATGGGTCAGCACTGATTTACTGTATATTCGGTTCAACACAAAGACATGAATATCAGCAGCCAAGGAGTATTAGATGGCATCTGGGAGGCTGAATAGCACAGCAATAATTATAATCAGCCTCTTAGGGCTGCCTCTATCCACTATTTGGAATCCCTAGAGTCCCTTAAAATCTCTCCTAATTATTTCTGAAAGTATCTCACATGGATTCAAGCACAGAGTTCTTTTAGATACCATGAAATCATTGCCTTATTTTGTCTTTTGTTCCATTCATGTCTCTCAATGTGAAGTCTGCTACCCAGGTTCAGGCTTATAACATCCCATGAAGGCCCTCTTCTTCCAGGTCCGGGATAAATTCTAGTAATGATAGCTGAATATGCACTATGCAGATGTCCTGCTGGGCTAAAACCTCTCTGCTGTGCCGACATGATATGGTGCTCAGTGCTGCTGACACCATGGAGGCCACCTGTGTCCTGAATGTCTTCAAGGTGGTAGCAATGCCATGCTATATGTTGTCTGTATAGGTAGGGAAGAAGCCCCAGTGAGCCTGTGTGTCACACTGTGTTACGTGGGTAACAAAGTCCCAGTGATTTCAGACTTTGATGAAAAATTTCTTTCAAATCATACCTGGTTTCTCCTAGCACTCAACCTGTGTCTTTTGGGGCTGAAGGATAAGCTGAATGACAGACACCATTCTATATTAATAACGACTCTTCCTCTCCAGTACTGATGATATTATTGGGCACAGATATGTGCCAGATTGCCTTTTCTCTTGTAATAGTTATTTCCCAGGAGGCTTTCCTTCTCCTAAAAATCTGCCTTTGATAGACCTCTGCAACAGGATTCCTAAAGTGCCCTCAGTTTAAGTTCAACTGGGACTTCTTCAAGTAATAGCCTTAAAAAGTCTCTATCCCTAGGAATGGACAATCTTTTTATTAGAAAAAACTGAGCCTTTTCCTAGGCATGATTCTGAGAGATGCTGAGTCCCACATAGTAAATGGCCGAGAGCTATCTGTGTAAAAACTTTCCTGAAGTTCTGATGACAGAAGTAGTGTAATCAATCTTGATTCAGTCTGTTTTGTCAACCTGTCCTGTGAAAGTTAATTCCTTTTAGAAGAGCCTTCTTCATTCCCTCACAGTACCATTTAGGGAGGCAGAAAAACTAATGATGTAGCCCACAAACTTTGAAGTCAGACAGACTGAGATTAAAAGCCCAATTAGCTCATGTAGTAGTTAAATAAACTTGGTCAAGTTACTAAATCTAATTTTCCTCATCCGATATCATGTGATTATTATAAGAATTACATAAGACTGTTTGGGTCTGTGCTTGAGAAATAAGTGCTTAAGAACATTAGCCATTATCATTTTCATCATAATCATTATTCATGCTGGCCTTTATCAAAGCTTCTTGGCATTCTGGAAAACTCCCCTTCACAGAGCCTGGAACTCATAGTGAACCAATGTCTAGTCCTGAGCTGATTTTCCAGGCCACATAATCAGCTACATCCTTTTCGTTCACAAGGACAAATTTCAGCTATAGATCTTCAGGGTGCAGATAGTTGGAGGGGTGAATTCCCGCTTATCCCCTTGTCTTTACTGTGGATTATGGAACATTAACAACAGATTTCTGCCTATAAATCAATTTCAAAGGCAGATTATTTCCTGGTGACATCTTCTGCTCTGAATTTTCCTTTTCTGATGGTTGTCTTCATCTCACTACCTTGCTTCAGAAATCATCAGTCAAAAAGACCCTAAATTACGTTTCTCAAAGCATAGTCCCAGCATCACTTTGAGAAGGGAAGTATATCGGTTACAATTCAGATTCCTGAGCCCCACCCTGAACTTACTGAATTGGAATACAAAGAGATCGGTCTCAAGAATAAATATATAGGGCTTCCCTGATGGTGCAGTGGTTAAGAGTCCGCCTGCCAATTCAGGGTTCAAGCCCTGGTCCGGGAAGTTCCCACATGCCGCGGAGCAACGAAGCCCGTGTGCCACAACTACTGAAGCCCGTGTGCCTAGAGCCCATGCTCCGCAACAAGAAAAGCCACCGCAATGAGAAGCCCGCGCACCGCAACGAAGAGTAGCCTCCGCTCGCCACAACTAAAGAAAGCCCGCACGCAGCAACGAAGACCCAACGCAGCCAAAAATAAATAAATTAAATAAATAAATAAATTTTTAAAAAATCATTAAAAAAAAAAGAATGAATATATATATTTCCAACGTTCTCCTAACATGATTGAGATGCAGGGAGCTTGTGTCCAAACTTTGAGTAGCATCATCCTACTACACAAAAAGGTTAAGAACCAAGAAATCAAAACATCACTAACTAAGTCTTATTTTAAAAGGGCCAGAAAAGCTAAACTTAACATGGCTCTCCAGGTAGAAATGGACTTCTAAGATTTGGCTTTTCCTGTTGTCACATGTCACAAGGAAAAATGGTATGAATGCAACAGTTACAAAATGGTTAATAGTTCCATTCACAGTTCCAATATTTATTGCACACAACACTGGGAAGGGCTTGAAGATCAGCTGCCAGTTTGAATGGTCCTCTAAGTTACTTCTAGGCTAGTGCCTTGAAGTGCTGGGTAATTTGGTAGCTGTTCCAGTGATTTCTGCTCCCCGCACCCTGCACCCCCAGGATTTTGTCCATCTTAGTGCTAAAACTGGCCTCCTCTGCTGCTAGTGTGTATTAATTATGGGAAGCTAAGTTGCCGTACTTTTTTCCCCCTGCAATCTAAGCCACCATTAAATATTTCACTATGGCAACCATTTGTTTACAGTGAGTCCCTGTCTCACCTCCTGTGTCTATTACTGTTTATGAAAGTTTTCATCCTGACAACACACAAGCAGAACTTTCCTGCATGCTGATATATCTTAAGAAATTTAATTCTTATGGTCATGTAACTTCCCGTGGTTTTAAGCACCTACTTATACATCACCAGCATCCCCCATCCCCAACTACAAGCATTCTCTGCCTGAGAGAGTAGATGTTATTTTCTATGGGCCTACAGGCGTCCAATAACACCCTTCTCCCTCTTCTTCCCATTCCTACCCCCTTTTACAATACCTGAGTGGAACATTCCAACCAGAGCCAAAAGGCACTTCCCCTAAGGCTGGTAGAGACCTCTCTGATCTCTCAGAGAAGACCACACTTTTCTCCCAGAGACTGAACAGCCTTTCCTACTACCTGCAACAACGTCTCTAACCCAGTGCCCAGGCTTGGAGCTATATAAATAATCTCTGACAGTGTACAGTATTCTCACATGGTCCTGCCACTAACCACAAGGAAGTTAGTGCTAATCTTTGGGTAGTACTTAATCCATGCTACATACAGATGCTATACTAAGATTACTAATTACCCAAAGAAGCCTGAAGAATAAAATTCCTGTTTCATAGGCCACACCAACCTGTGGATTAAGAAAAAGTCATAATGGCAGTATATTATTTCTCCACTTTGGCTTCCTCTCATGATGGAATTTCCACCCTTCTCCTAGGTGCTCATAAACAGACATCTCAGTTCTCAAGCTCTCATGTTGCCTCTGCCAGTTCCTCCTTTCCTGCCGTGGTCCTGACATCTATGGTAGCCCAGGTGGCTTACGTATGTAAAACCCCCTCAGTGCCTCTCCCCACCAGCAGGGAAGGCAGTGCCATTTCACACGGATGGCTGCCAGAGTCCAAGGTACTTTAGATGCTCTAACTGGCCAGAGAGGCCCTTCTTCCCTATGGCAGACCATGGAAGCATGAGGCAGTTCTGCCTAGTGGTCAGTATATCATCTCCCAGAAATGTTGGCAAATCTTTTGTGGAAGCACTTTCTTTTTGTTTTTCTCAAGGCGTTCTACTCCACACTTCTATTTTTTCTGGCCAAGCAGTCCATCTAAGAGAAGCACCAAGCTGTTTTCACTCCTTTTCTGACAATAAAGCTTGCCTGATGGAGCAAGGAATAGTTCATTCCCAGGAGGCTGTTAAGTTTCCATGCAAATATATTCTCAAGACATCTGCCTCATCAATGTCATAGGCATACTCAGTCTTCTTAAGCTTTTAGGATAAGCAGAGTTTTTCCTTATGCTTAACTCTCCCTTTCCCCCAACTCCACCTTTACTGACTTCCATACAGTACAGTCAACCCTCTGTGTCCATGGGTTCTCCACCAAGGTTGGCTTAATTCGCCCACGCAGAACCCTGATAATGAGGGCTGACTGTACTACATCATCTTATATAAGGAACTTGCGCATCCACGGATTTTTGGTATCTGTGGGGGTCCTGGAACCAATACCCCAATGATACTGAGTGTACAGGTATAGTGACTGTACTCAAAATCCAATACTTAGTTGAAAGTACAGTTGACCCTTGAACAACACAGGCATGAGCTGCATGGGCCCACTTATACATGGATTTTTTTTCAATAGTAAATACTGCAGTACTAGATGATCTGTGGTTGGCTAAATCTGCTGATGTGGAACCATGGATATGGAAGGGCTGTGGATATAAAGGGCTGGCTATAAGTTTGATGAGATAAATTTTCACATATTGAGGTATGGGGAAGTCATTCCAGCTTATACATGATTTAACTTAAAATTTATGCTACCTAGAACAGCCTGTTATGTGGACTGTCAAACATGCATTGTATATCTGCTTTAACCATTAAAGAAAAGGATGCATTTAAAAAATCAAAATGGAGTTACCATGGTTCAGGCATCCAAATGGAGGCAGGTGACTATTGTGAATGTGGTTTCAGACACATTCCTGTATCACTGAGATCTTGAATTTTCTGAATTTTACCATGGTTCAGGCATCCAAATGGAGGCAGGTGACTATTGTGAATGTGGTTTCAGACACATTCCTGTATCACTGAGATCTTGAATTTTCTGAACTGTGTCAGACTCAGGAACACCACCCACTGTTCTCAAAACAATATCTGCTAGCAGCTGCCAGCTGCAACCTTGTGGTTTCAAGGTCTCCCCTTGTTACTATGCCGTCATTTCAAACCCCAACCGGTCCTTACTTATTAAGCACCCTTACTTTTTGCTGGCTACAATCCTAATTCTTGACAAACACCTTATGTAATTTTGTGGGTTTGTCCTTTATAAGGCAAAAAGCCTCCCCATTTTGTAGTTCAGCAGAATACAATTCAAGTGCTTCTTGAATCTGTGTCTCCCGGGGTGTAGTCCTCAGTTTGGCTCAAATAAAACTCTTTTCTATTCCTATTATAGATTACTTACTGATTATTTTCATCAACAAGTTATATGTGGATTTTAGACTCTGTGGAGGGTTGGCACTCTTAACCCCTGCATTGTTCAATGGTAAACTGTACAGCCTTGAGTTGTTTACTAATTTTTTTTTTTTTTTTTTTAATGAGAGTATAAGATGCTCAAGGCTGGTACATTAGTTATCTATTGGTGTGTAGCAAATTACCCCCACAATTAGTGATTGAAAACAACAAACCTTTATTATCTCACAGTTTCTGTGGGTCAGGAATCTGGGAGCAGCTTAGCTGGGTGGGCCTGTTTTAGAGTCTCTCCTAAGGCTTCAAACAAGGTGTTGCCAGGTCCACAGTTATCTAAAAGGTCAGCTGGGGAGGACCTGCTTCCAACTCAGTCACATGGCTGTTGGCAGACTTCAGATCCTTGCTAACTCTTGGCTGAAGACATCAGTTTCTCATCAAATACATCTCTACATAAGGTTTCTTACAACATGTCAGCTGGCCTCCCTCAGAGTGAGAGCTCCAAGAAGCAGAGAGAGAGACAGAGAGACAGAGGCAGACAGAGAGAGAGAGAGAGAGAGACTGAGACTGAGACAGAAAGAGAAAGAGAGAGAGGTACTCAGAACTCCTATTCCTGGTTACATTAGTTTTATGTATACATGACTTAATTGTAATTTGACAATATTTCAAGATAGAGTCATTTTGTAGCATTTGTTAGGAAATTCTAATGAGTGCTGGGCTAAAATAAAATTCTTAAGAAATGGCACATGACAACTATGTGAGTATTAAGTTATTGCTGTAACACTGAAGAGCAAAATCCCAAATATATCCAAAGTAATTGGCTGTTTTAAATCACATGTTTGCAAAACAGTCTGTGATTAAACTGTAAACTGTTTGTTAGCTTGGCAATGGATGAACTGGATAGTTTTATACTGAAATGTTTTTACAGAATATTTCTGCTAAAAATAAGGACTTTTCCTCTATTTTTTTGTAAAATCCATACAACAGGCAAATCCACCAACTTCATGCTTCAACATTTATGCTTTATTATGATAGACTAATAATGCTCTCCACCAGATCTGTCACATTCTAATCCCTGGAACCTGTGAATGTTACTTTACAAAGTCCCGACAAAAGGGACTTTGCAGATGTTATCAAATTAAGGATCTTGAGATGGGAAGATTATTCTGGATTACCTGAATGGGCCCAATGTAATCACAAGGGTCCTTATAAAAGGGACATAGGAGTTGTCCGCTTGAGAAGATAGTGATATGATGACAGAAGCAAGGAACAACAAGGGATTTGAAGAAGCTACGTTGCTGGTTTCAGAGACAGAGGAAAGTGGCCACAAATCAAGGAATATAGGCAGTCTCTAGAAGCTGTAAAAGTCAAGTAAATGGATTCTCCCATAGAACCTCTAAAATGAACCAGTCCTGCTGACACTTTGACTTTGTCCAGTGAAATTGCTTTTGAATTTTTGACCCCCTAAATTGTAACAGAATAACAGGTGTGTTGTTATAAGCCCCCAAATAATTTATAATTGATCACAGCTATGAAAGGAAATGAATACACTTCTAAAAGAAATAAAGGTCTCTCAATGTTTTTATAAGTATTTCATGATGGATTGCACATCTTGAAGGCTTTTCAATAAACTTGTAGCCCAGTTCTCCAAATACACAGAGAGACACCACTTCTGCATGATTAAAGGCCTGGACAAGGAGGCGATTCCTCCTCAAGACGATCCGTCCCTCCTCCAGGTGGAGGTGGGCTGGGAAGAGAGCCTGAGCAGCAACTGTGGCACAGATCCTCCATCAAGGGACAAAAGTGGGAGAGGCTCTTGCAGCAGCCCATCTTTGAACCCCCAGTGGACAGGGCCCAGGGAGCACAATCCTCACTGTATCTATAACAACCCATGGATTTTAGCAGCTCATATAGTGGCTCTATCCCTGAAGAGAATTAGGATTATTCGCCCATCTCTACAAACAGGTATCAATTAAGGAGAATAAAATATATCCATGTCTCCCATGGCCCAAGTTATACACTCCAGTCCTTGCATGAATTATTCATTACATGCTGAATTGACCATGAAATGAAATTTCAAATGAGGTTTTTGAAACTCTTGTTAGAGAGAGTGACTTGGAATATGAAAGTACTTTGTTTCACAAAATATATATACCTCCCCCCAAAGCATTCTATACAATCTCAAAGAATCAGAACTAATTTATGAGCAAAACAGCCTAGCCACTGTGGGCTGAATTGTTTTATTTAGAAATAAAGATATTTTAGTATGACATCTAGAGATCCAGTTGTTCATGGAAGATGAATGGTAGACAGATCCCTCTCTTACAAAAAAAAGAAAAGTCTCCAAGGGAACCTCATAAAATTTCCAGAACTGAAAGTGTGTGACAGCCTTGAAGGATGCAGCTAACCGTCAGGGAGTGAGGTTGGTAGGCAGAGGGCATTTTCAGTGGCTTGGCTCTCCTAGGCGCAGTGTAGGAAAGGACTCAAGGCTCAGTGAGTGTGGAGATACATGCACTGTCTCCAGCTGTCTGCCCCTTCTTCTCACTGATGCCACAGAGAGGCTCACTGATAGGCAGGGCTGCTGTGCCTGTTCTGCAGCAGGGCAGGCACTTCAAGAGTGGGTGCCCGGCATGATCACCACTACCTAAACTGAAGAAAATTCTTGTGGTTTAATGCTCAACAGAATCTGGCAGGGCCTTGTCCTGAATCCCACAGCACAATATCCCTTAGTCTTTAGGGGAAAGAAGCCCCTGGTGACTCCACAGACTACCTCCCATGATAAACAATGACAAACTCAGGCCTCTGCTGACAGCACCTACCTTCAGAAGGACCTGTGCCCCATACAGCTGCCCTTATGAAGCTAGATTCAGGGGCTATGATGCCTGTTCATCACGGGTTTTCGACATTTTCCCTGGTCCTTAGTGTCTCCTTACTAGGAATCCATGACATCATCATCACCTGAGGGACCCACAGCTACATTTCTTCTCTAGCATAGCCATCAGAACTGCTTGAAGCCCCTGAAGGATGCCATCCCCAGATTAGAGACTAGTAGTTCTGAATTTAAAAGCCCCAAACACTCAAGGATGTCCAGTGGCTCCTGAGTTTTCCTTAAGTGAGCAACTTAGATGCTCAATTTCCCATGTTACTCACAGATTCTTTAGAAAGGAAAGGGATTCATTAGCTATTTAACCCCAAAACAAAACATTTTATTAACTGGCATCCGTGTCTGCTTTACCCTGATTTTAGTCTACTCTGATCCAACCCAGGACATCATAGATGAAATGAATTGTTCCAAAATCGGAGTGGAAACCATCCTACCTCCACACTTGGTCTGCATCTTCAGGATCTTCGTTGCAGTCATAGATACCTGCCTCAGGAAGCAGGAGTTTCTGGTCATTAGAGACATGAATGCCCTACATTCTCCATCTTCTCAATATAATATCTTCCAAATACTATGGCTGCCTGCCAACCTGACCAAGGACAGATTTGAAAGCTAAAGGGCTAATAAAACTTCTTGCTGTCACTCCTTGCTCCTAAGACATTACCATAATCAACTTAGGCAGAGATCTGCCTTTCCTCCATGATTTGCTGTTATCTGGGTTGTGGTGGACCTCTCACCAACATGCTACCTTCATCCTGTACCTTGTCTCCTATCTGTTCTAGGCACCACTACACTGTTCACCAGGGAAGCTTCCTTCCTCCATGTGCCATCCAGAAACCCGAGCTATACTTATGGCTCCTAGTTTAAGACCTACTCTGACAAGCATCGTTCATATTCTTTGGCTTTTATATTCTGCTATCTGCTAACCTTTAGATACAAACCTATAACCAGATGGGGTGCATTAACCCAACTTTGTGGCAGAAAGAGCGCCAACTCAAACTGACCCCACAGTCGGAAAAATGTGTGAAATATGTAGCCAGAAAAGCGATTATGGGCAGGACCAGCTACATAATTTGGAAGGCCCAGTGCAAACTACAAATGTGGGGCTGCTGGTGAAAAAAATATTAAGAATTTCAAGATGGTGACAGCAGAGTATTAAACCAAGCATGGGGCCCTTCTAAGTACAGGGTTCTGTGCAGCTGCGTAGGTTGCACGCACATGAAGCCAGGCTTGATTATGGGGAACTGTTTTCTACTTTCCAAATTACCACTTTTCAACAAGGATTCACCAGAGCATGCCAGGGCTTTCTACTCAACAGTACACAAGAGGCCTTAGCCCACCCCAACTGGAGAAGACAGCCTGTAGTTTATGGGACTGGAATCTCCTCTGAGCTCCTCACCCAGCACTGCTACACCCAGGCTGTTACATTTTAAAAAGAAAAAGAAAAAAAAAAAAAATCCCGATCTGTGAAGAAGATCCAGACACCTCCCATCTATTCCCAACTTGCTCATGCTTGTTCCAATCCATAGTTTCTGCCTTCCTGGCTCCATAACCAAGCTTTGATATCTGATCCTGGCATCTTCACTTTGATAACCATCCAGATGCCCCCTCTGACTTCTCAGACTCTAGTCTCTGACACTAGTTTCAGCTCTGCTGGCTCCGCAGGTTTTAATATCCCACATTTCACCTGAGAAACTTTCTGTTCCCTCTCCTAGTTCCATGTAATCTCGCTGGCCAGACAGCCCTCTTTCCTCTACTAACTGGGGAAAGATACATAATCAGAAGGTACCATATGTAGACATGACACAGCAGCTAATTTCACTCATTTAAAGAGTTGATAAGAGGGCTTCCCTGGTGGTGCAGCAGTTAAGAATCCACCTGCCAATGCAGGGGACATGGGTTCGAGCCCTGGTCCAGGAAGATCCCACATGCCGCAGAGCAACTAAGCCCGTGCACCACAACTACTGAGCCTGCGCTCTAGAGCCCACGAGCCACAACTACTGAGTCCACACACCTAGAGCCTGTGCTCCACAGCAAGAGAAGCCTGCGCACAGCAACAAAGACCCAACACAGCCAAAAATAAAAATAAATAAATAAATATATGAGAAAAATAATAAAGAGTTGATAAGAAACCACTACCATATTTTTTATACTAGTCTGTTTACTTCCTCCTTGGAATTGTCTTTTCTAACTTTGTGACACTATACTCTCCCCATCTTCCTCATGCCTCACTGAAGTGTTGTCTTTTTCTTTTCTAATCAGTCCTCCTACTCTGCCTCCTCTATTGCTAGCCACACAACTACCATCTTCTTGCCTTACTTTGCCATAAACGTTGGGATGGCCCAGAGTTCATTCCTGAGCTCTCTTCTCTTTTCTGTGACCTTTTATTATACAATGACCTCCAGATTTTTATCTCCATCCCTTACTTCATCCCAAATTCCAGACATATATATCCCTGCCTTCTTTATGTAGTCATATCTTTTCCCTATCAAATAGGCATGTAAGGGATATTCCCTGACTCTAAGAAAGAGTATTATTCCCTCAGTCTTCCAGATCTCAATAAGAGGCACCATCAAATTTCTCAAGCCAAAAACCAAAAAGTCATCATTTATTCTGCTCTCTTCCTTATCAATTTAATCCAGTCCATCAGTAAGGCCTGCTGGCTCTACTTCCAAATTTATCTTTTATCAATACACTTTTCACCAAACCCTCTTGCCATCTCCCTTACTGAGCCCTTCCTGAATTCCTTCCTGAATTACGGCAATAACCTTTAAAATACTCCCTTCTGATACTTTTTCATCCTAAATCTCTCCAAATATAATCAGAGTGATCGTTTTAAAAAATAAATCAGGTAATGTAATTGCCCCACTTAAAACTCTCCAGTGTCCTCCCATTGCATTTAGAATGAAAACCAAATGTTTTGCAATTCTCACACTTCCCTCTCTCACCTCAAGTCTTAACACTCTCCCATTGAATCAATTTGTTCAATAACACTGCATTTCTCTCTTTTCTAAATCACATCACAGGGACTTTGAACTTGCTTTGTCTCATTACTGGAATATTTTGCCCAGATCGTCACATAGTTGAAAGTTTCTCTCATTATCACCTCTGCAAAGTACATTCTAGTAAATGTTGCCTGTCCTACTACAGTCTGATTTCTCTGTATTATTTCTCCCTCACCTCTTCCTTCTTCCCTTCTTCCATTCTTCCCTTCCTCTCTCTCTCTCTCTCTTTCTCTCTCCTTCTTTTGGCATATAGGTTTGGTTGTTTGTTAATTAGGGAACAGGCCTTTTTTTGCCTTGTCCAGCAATGTGTCCTGAGCACTTAGAAGATTTAGTATAGAGTAGGTGCTCAATAAATATCCACTGAACAAACAGGTCCACAAACTTATAAGGGAGTCTGTGATACAATAATAGGTGGGTCAGTTTAACACAACCCATAAGCCAAATCTGGCCACCATCTATTTTGACAGATACAATTTTATTGAAACACAATCATATCCACTTGCTTACAAATTGTCTGTGGTGGCTTTTGCACTACAGCAGCAGAACTGAGTAGGTGCAACTGAGACCATAAAGCCCACAAAGCTGTAAACATTCACTATCTGGCTCTTTACAGAAAAAATTTGCTGACCCCTGCAATAATAATATGCCAGGTCAAGTTGCCATTCAAATTAAAAGGAACAGGCAGACATTAACCTAAATAATACTGAGGGAACTAAAGTTGTGTGCCCCTCCTAGAGGTGGAGGGGGCACTACTTGAGAAAAAATTCAGCTAAGCAAAATGATGCAAAATAGAGAACTCCAGAATTGGAGAACTTAAGGTAAAAGTTTTTGTGGGCAGTTTGAAGCTATTTAAAAATAGAGCTAAGATTAAACACTATAGCACCTTTATTAAAAGAACAAAAAATTTAGTAAGCAACAAACCTTGCTAACATGACCAACAATAATCAGGGAGGGAAATAGGATTAAGTCTAAGTATACTCTTCTCCTCAATAATAATCACAGCAAGTTGACAAGGGTGCCAAGATGATTCAGTAGAAAAAAATTTAGTCCTTTTCAACAAATGGTGCCAGGTAACTGAATATCCACATGCAAAAAATTAAGGTGGGCCCCTCCCTCACAACATACACAAAATTAATTCAGCGTGGATCAGAGACCTACTGTAAAGCTTACACTATAGAACTACTAGAAGAAAACATAGATGTAAATTTTTGTGACCTTGGATTAGGCAATGATAGATAAAACACCAAAAGCACAAGCAATCAAAGAAAAAATAAATAAATTGGCCTTCATCCAAATTAAAAAAGACTTTTGTGCTTCAAGGACACTATCAAAATGAAAAGTTGTGCTCACTTTTGCAGCACATATACTAAAATTGGAATGATACAGAGAAGATTAGCATGGGCCCTGAACAAGGATGACATGCAAATTCATGAAGTGTTTCTTATTTTTAAAATATAACTAGGAAACTAGAAGAAGCTGCTGCTGAATTTGAACCTGGATCCTATAGAGCTTCTCCTCTAGGATCTACTGATGAGTCAAATCTATATCAAGATCTAGTTTTGAAAACATCACAAGAATATGTACAGATTTTGAAGAAAAATGATATGATCTGAAAGATAAATAGTAAAAATTTACCTCCTGTGCTGTTTACATAACATTTTAGTTGTTTCCCATTAAACATGACATAAAAATCTTTATTAAAGGAAAATATTTTTGTATTATAATTTAAAAAAAAGAAAATGAAAAGATGACCCACAGAATGTGAGAAAATATTTGCAAGTCATTTATCTGATAAGTGTCCAGGATACAGAATATATAAAGAACTTATAACCCCAGGACCAGCTCAATCTGGTCCTACTCTATTGATAACGAGATACTGAGTTGTTTTTCAGAAACAACAGAACAAAACTGCAAGTCATGCAACCAAAGCATGTGTAGAGGAGAAAATTTTGACCTCAAATAATACTTAGAACTAAAGTTTCTCCCTTCCATGGAACCAAAGGACTAGGACATGACTGGAACCTGAACACAAGAACACTTTCAAAAGCAAAGGGTCTGTTGTCCAGGAAGATCTGATGCTGAAGCCCACTTTACCACACCTTACCATACATGGCCAAGTTCCAAAGCCCTCCAGTGGAAACCTGCCCTGCCAGTGCTTCCACATTCCAACACATCCTCCCCTAACTCATGAAAGTTTGACTGAACTCCAGATCAGGAAGAAAGATTTGAGCCCTGCCTCCTGTCTCCTTGCTGGTCAACCTCAAGATAAAGTACTTTTCTTTTCTCAAAAGCTAGTGCTATAGTATTAGCTTCTATGGGTGTTGGGCAATGAGCTCTTGCTTGGTAACAAACTCTTACAATTCAACAATAAAAAGACATAAAAGACAAATAATCCAATTTTAAAATGAGCAAATGATTTAAATAGACATTTTCAAAAGATATACAAATGGCCAATAAAAACATGAAAATATCCGTAACATCCTTAGTTATTAGAGAAATGTAAATCTAGGCCACAATGACATATCATTTCACACACAGGAAGATGGCTATAATAAAATAGACAGATGATAGCAAGTGTTGGCAAGGATGTGGAGAAATTAGAGCCCCCATATATTGCTTGTGGGAATGTAAAATGGTTCAGCTGCTTTGGGAAACAGTTTGGCATTCCTCAAAAGGTTAAATGTAGAGGTATCATATGACCCAGCAATTCCACTTCTAGATATATACCTAAGAGAACTAAAAACAAATGTTCACATTAGAACATATATTTTTTCATAACAGTATTATTCATAATAGCTAAAAAGTGGAAACAACCCAAGTTTCCATTATCTGATAAACAGATAAACAAAAATAATGGATAAAAGATGTGGTATATCTATACAATGGAACATTACTTGACAATAGAAAGAAATGAAGTACTTATGCATTATACAACATAGATGAACCTTGAAAACATTGTGTTAAGTGAAAGAAGCCAGACACAAAATCTAGATATTGTTGATTCCATTTCTATGAAAACTACTTGGTTGAGCTTGGGATAGTCTACACTAAGATGAACTAAGTAATATTTACTATTTAATTTGACTGTCAGGCCCCTGAAGAAAATGCCAAATCCTGGAAAATTAAATGGTGATATAATAGACACCACCATCCCTATGTTCTTTAGGTCCATAACTGAAGCACTAATCTTCACCATTGCCCCAGGGTGTGATACTTTTTTTAAAATTTAGTGTCTTGGTCAGGGGTAAGACAGAATAGTTTCAGAGTTCCTACTTGGCTTTAGCTACCTTAACTATGATAACTCTTATTCCACAGGTCAAGAATTCAGTGTGAGTGTTATCCAACTGCCAAGAATACCAATCCCTACTATATATCTGAGACTAGGAAAATAATAGTCACGTGGTTCTATCCGTGGACCCATTAGCTATTAGCTAATGTAAGCTTGACTTTAATTAGGACTGCCTTTATTACTTGGCCTCTTTTACTTGCTACTTTCACATGGGGACCATAATAAATTTTGAGTCTCTAAGTGTAGATATCAGTTCAAATTCTGTGTGCAGTAGTTCTCAAAATGTGCAGGCATTCCTCTTTCCCCAGTGTAAAGGCGCTGAAGTAAGTGACCCTGGGCCCTTTTGTGGATAGTATATAATATAGTATATACTTGCTGTGGGTTGTAGGTCTCTCCTCCTAGGGAGCTGAACACCTCTTCTGTTAGTAAAGTCTGTATGTGAAAATCAGCTCAGACCCAGAAACTGAACAAGGAATTATGACTGTTTATTGAAGTGACTGCTCTCAATCTCCTGTCTTTCCATTCTTACCATCTTCTGGTTGTAGATATTAAGCAGCACAATTGTTGGCTGCCCATCTATTTTACTTGTATAGACACCATCCTCTATTAACCACCTCTACAAATCTTTTTGACTGTCCTCTCTGATCTTTCTGGTTGTTACAGTAATTAGGACCTCAGGGTTCCTGACTGTAAGCAGTGCCCCCTGGTGTCTGTTACTTTGGTGCCTCATAAGCTACCTGGATATTAAAGGGCCCAGGTCTGTGAGCCCCTCTCCTCCTAACAGCCCTGGCCTACAGAAAAGACCAACCCCTGAACTTCTCAGTGATGCTGGTTCCACTCTCACCAGTACATTCCTCATGGCCTTGGAGATGAGACTTAATCATCTAGTGGGTTTTCTGGCCTTATACAATATGTCCATTCCAGTATGTCCACTTCCCTGAGATTCTGTTCCTTCCTCTACCATACACCTCATGCCATATACCAATACCTGAATTCTATTTAGGAATTTCCACTTTACCCAGCATAGATCTTTGATTTTTCCACACACCTAACAGCATACCCAGCAAAGAGTTTGCCCCATTCCTTGCAAGATATTAAATCACACATCCTTAGAAAGTATTGTGAAGCAAATACATTTTTGCTTAACCTGTCTTTATTCTGGACCCCTTAAACAATTTCAAAGCCTAATCCCAGGGATTCTTCACATGTCTTACAGAGCTCTGTGATTCTATCAAACATGCAAGCTAATTCTTGCCTCTTTCTTGGTGTTACTCTCTATTCTCCTTTATGAGACCCAGCTTGTCCCCAGCTGGGGTATACTGAGATTTAACCCTTATTATCAGACTGGCAGCTAGGGGAGGAAATGGGACATTTCCTTAAGGGGATACGTATTGCATTGCTGGGGAGAGGCCTTTGTAATGTCTTTCTACAGAGTTCTCCAGGGAGATGTAAGCCACCCCTGGGAGCTCTGGGAGTTCAGAGAGGTCTACATAACCGAGATCATCAGGAGCATCCATCCAATTATCTCCAACCTGTGTACCAGGTTCCTAAGTGTGATATTTTTATTTACAAGAAATATATATTTGGTCTTCATGTCATTTCTTGCACAGGGCTCCTAAAACCCTTGGAATTTCCTAAATGGTGAGAGCAATTAGGGTGCCTTTTGTTAATGATAATGAGGTGACTTTTTGGAAAACACCTCAAGTTGGGGGCTGGTTGCCAGGAGAACTAACCATATGAATAGAGGGTTGGAATTTTTAGTCCCACCCCCTGGCCTCTGGGGAAGGGAGAGGGGCTGGAGACTGAGTTCAATCACCAGTGGCCAATGAGTTAATCCATCATGCCTATGTAATGAAACCTCCATAAAACCCCTAAAGGATGGAGCTCAAAGAGCTTCTAGGTTAGTGAACACGTGAGGATTTGAGGGGAATGGTACACGTGGAGAAGGCATGAAAACTCCACGACCTTTCCCCATGCCTTGTGCTATGTATCTCTTTCATCTGGATGTTCTTGAGTTATATCCTTTTACAATTAACCAGTGATTGACCTAGTAAGCAAAGTGTTTCTCTAAGTTCTGTGAGCTACTCTAGCAAATTAATCGAACCCAAGGTTGGAGTGGGGGGTCATTGGAACCTCCAGTCTGTAGCTGGTTGGTCAAAAGCACAGGATAACCTGGGCTTGCTAGAAGTTAGTAGGGAGGCAGTCTTGTGGGACTGAGTCCTTAACCTGCGAGTCTGATGCTGTCTCTAGGTACATAGTGTCAGAATTGAGTTGAACTGTAGGGACATCCAGCTGGTGTCAGAGAATTGATGGGGTGTGTGGGGAAGAAAACTGCCACACACTGAAACTGGTGACCAGAATCCTTACCAAGTTTTCTCAAACAAGGCCCCGACCTTGGCATAACAGACCTACATTGACTGATCAATTAGCATTTCTGGAGTGTTATGACTCAGAAGTCCCATGTCTGCTTTTCTGCTTTTCATCATCATGGACTGAACTGTGTCCTCCTAAATTTCACATGTTAAAGCCCTAACCCCCTATGTGACTCTATGCAAAGATAAGGCCTTTAAGGAGATAATTAATGTTGAATGAAGTCATAAGGGTGAGATACTACTCCAACAGGACTGGTGTCCTTATGAGAAGAAGAAACACCAGAGCTTGCTCTCTCACTCCATTTACATGCATCAAGGAAAGGCCATATGAGGACACAGCAAGAAGGTGGTCATCTGCAACCCAGGAAGAGAGCCCTTACCAGACACCAGCCCTGCTGATGCCTTGATTTTGGACTTCTAATCTTCAGAACTCTGAGAAAATTACATTTCTATTGTTTAAGCCACCCAGTCTTTGGCATTCTGTTATGGCAGCCTGAACTAATACATCACCCATGTCTGCTCTTCCTCTGGAGGAGAAAGGGGTTTTTCGTTAGCTCTCAAAATATTTAATTTTCTGTTAACCACCCTCAGTTTCCTGCTTTCTCTTTGCAAGTTGTCAAACACAGCCTAGTAGTAACCAGATAATGCCACTGTCCTTGAAGGAGTTGTTCTCCATGAATCTTTTAAATACCAGAATCATAGCACCAACAAGGTCATTCCTCTACACCAGGACATTTTTCCAGGGTATCACTGCTGGAACCTTCAGCAATTAGGCTGCCATTTTGTGCCAGAGATTATCCATCCTGCACATTCCACTTAAAACAAAGTCCTCTTTGTCAGCCAGTTAAGGAGTGAGCCATTCTCAAAACTCACCTTGCTGCCTGATTTCCTGAATCAATCTTAGTACTATTTGCATCAATTCAGGCCTTCTCATAAGTAAGCATCAAGACAGGATTAGACATTTGAGAGATTTATTGTGGTGGCTCTGTGAAGGATAAAAGTGAGACTAGGAGTAGGTAAGAAGAGGCTTCAGACCACTATGTAGGTTTGACAACTGTGAAAGGAGAGAAGGAGGAAAGGATTGCTTAGAACCAGCCTCTGAATGCAATTTCATTCTAAGAAAGTCTTGGCTAAGCCAGTGGGTAGACTCAAAGCACAAGTTATTCTTTAAAGAATCTCACATTGAACATGAATGGTCTGGTTCTTATGTACTGACCAAACTCAGCCATTGATTCATAGCAGCTTGGGAAAAGTGTTATCTGTGGTGGTTGATTCAAAGCTGTAACAGCTAAGGCTGTAAGTCAACTATGCTCCATGTATCAGGTCCTCTTGAAGGAGATCTGAGTAGCCTACTTCTATGGCTGCCATTGTGTGGGTATTAATACTTTGACTTGATTAAAGAGTAAGGATAGAATACTGCTATTTTCTCATCAAAACTTTGCCTCCTTCTCCTGGGCACTACTACATTTCCCTGCCTCCTTCAAGTTAGCAGGGCTATGTGACTCAGCTCTGGTTGATAGAATGTACACCTGTTCTTTGCTTGGTCTCTCTTTTTTTAAATTTTTATTTATTTTTGTCTGCGTTGGGTCTTCGTTGCTGTGCATGGGCTTTCTCTAGTTGCAGCCAGCAGGGCTACTCTTTGTTGTGGTGCATGGGCTTTGCATTGTGGTGGCTTCTCTTGGTGCGGAGAACGGGCTCTAAGCATGCGGGCTTCAGTAGTTGCAGCACGCGGGCTCAGTAGTTGCTGCAGGTGGGCCCTAGAGTGCGTGGGCTTCAGTAGTTGTGATGTGTGGGCTCAGTAGTTGTGGCTCGTGAGCTCTAGAGCTCAGGCTCAGTAGTTGTGGCACATGGGCTTAGTTGCTCCGCAGCATGTGGGATCATCCTGGACCAGGGATCAAACCCATGTCCCCTACATCAACAGGCAGATTCTTAACCACTGTGCCACCAGGGAAGTCCCTGCCTGGTTTCTTAAATTTCCATACAGTCCTCTACTCTCTTTCTACTTCTGAGGCAAACTTGAAGTTGATATGTTGAAGAAGAACCACAAGATGGAGGGGTAGGCTGAGCCTCTGAATCACCGCTTTGAGAAGAGATACCAGACTGCAGTGGACTATGTGATGTGGTCAAGCAGTAAGTCTTGACAATTAAGATTCTGACATTTGGGAGCTGCTAATTTCAATAACTAGCCTAGCTTTTGTGTTCCAACATTTAGCTTACTTTCTTGGTAGAAATGTTTTAAAACAAGCAATTTTTAAAAGTTCTATTTTCATTACTTAGCTAGAATCTTCATATGGGCATGTGTGTTGGAATGACTGAATGAAGAAGAGATGGGATACAGAAGCTAAATGACTCCTTATTCTCATCCATCTTATCTTTTAAATAGTAATATTCTATAAAACACAGCCTAACTCTACTAAATAACCAAGCAGAATTCTAAATAACTAATGTAATACACACTTTTAAATTTCTTATACAAACTCCTTAAGATTACTTGCAAAAATATTACTACCATTCTCTAGAAATGTTTTTCCAAATAGTGAGTTTCTACAGTTTCTAAATAACATCCAGATCATCCTTGTTCAAATCATCTTTGAACCAAAACAGCATTTTTTCTCCAAAATAGAATTTCTTGTTTTTTTCCAATGATGCATTAGTAAGTTAAGTCTTTACCTGGTCCTTCACAATGACTAGTGAAAATCGTGTGTAATGTTTCAAGACTGTGAGAATAGCTCTAGGAAATCTTTCTAAACTCAATGAAACAGATATAACCAACTTTATCTCCAAGCTGTCTTAGTTTTTAATATGCAATGGTTGAATTATTTTTATATGATTTTGAATCTAAGAAGCAAGTGCCAAATCACGTGTGAAGATGTGAAATGATTTATAATCATCTAAAATCTATTATGCTTCACCTGTGCATGAAACCAGGATCTTAATACTTTGAAAGTTGTTAGAATGGTGTATGTTCAGCATATTGTAAATAGCACAAGATTTATTATTTTATTCCATGTTTTAAAAATCTTAGATCCCCCCTCACCTATCATCTTAAAGATATAAATGTTAATTCTAATAATATTTCAGTGGTTCTACTTTTAGCAATTTCCTCCAGTAATTACACCTAGATTGATTAACAAATTACTTGAAATTTTATGTACTTCTTTAATTTACTGTTTATATTTACTAGGTGCCTAATAAATACCAGGTACTTTGCAAACACTAGAGAATTTTAAAGTAAAATAGATTGGCAAAAACCTTGCTTTTTAACAACTAGAGAGATTAACCATAAAATATAAATAAAGTGGAGAAAGAAGAAACAAACACAAAAATATCAGGTAATAACTACTTTGCAAAGAATTCGGATTGGGTGGTGAAATGAAGAGTGACAGCAGACAGCGAGGCTACTTTAAATATGTGGTCCAGGACAGTCTCTCTGAAGGAGGCATTTAAGCTACAATCTGAATAACTAGACTGAGGGAGTCACATTCAATTAAGGAGAACTCTGTTCCACGTGTAGGGAGCAGCTGGTGCCAGGGCTCTGGAACAGAAACAAACTTGGAGAATTTGAGGAAGTGAGGGAAGGCCAGCATGGATGGAGTGTATATATATATATATATATACACACAAAGAAAATAGAGGCACATGAGATAGAAGAGTTTTCATATAGACTTGTATTTTTAGATAGGCTTGGGGCTTTCATATAGGGTTAGAATTTTTTTCTAGGTAAACTAAGACACTGGAGGGTTTTTAAGCAGAAGAGTGGTATAAAATAATTTTTATTTCCAATTTGAAGGAATATTTTATGGAGGTTCTTAAACATGGGATGAGTTTTAGATAGTCACTGGCACTACTAAAACAACATATTAACAAAATCTTTAGAACATAAGAGAATAACTTTCGACCAAACACAGTACTTATTCATTCAGACTTATGACTAGAATAAGTAATAACAGTCTATAAATTTTGATGAATATCTAAACTCTCATTAATGTATAATTAGCTCCTAGTTTCCATATAAGAGAATTAGACTACTTTGGATGGAAGAACTTTCTCAAGATCTCAGTATAAGTGCAGAGAAGTAAAGCCCATGTGTTTTTCACCTCTCTGCTCCATTCTAACTACAGTAGTAAACCCCGTTGTGCTTCATATGAATTAAGAATGTCAATTGTTAAAAGAAGGAAGAGGAGGAGAGGAATAGAAAATTTTCATTGACTGACTCAAGATGGAAGTTAAAAGTACATTAATCTTTGTCTTAATTCAAACCACTTTTAACCAGTACCAAAAATTTATCTAGTTGTCTTCATTTCTTTATTTTCCATTATTTATCCATTTATCTGTTTCCAAATTTGATATGAGAACTTTTTAACTGAAATATTATATAATATTATGGGAGGAGAATAAAGAAAAAGAAAAGGGGAAAATGAAAATATAAATATGAACTAAAGACAGAGGAAGACAACAAACTGTAAGAATTAGGAGCCTGACTTTATCTTACTTGCTGGTTAATTGTTTTGAGGAATACATGGAATTATGCAAACAATTAGAGATGAATGGAACATAGTCCTTTGACTATCCTGGAAATGGAACCAAGAGCTAAATATAATTACCATAGTGTAAAGCATCACAGTGTCAGTGACATAGCTATATATCAAGTTAAACATGGCAGATTGACTACAGACATTTATCTTCTCCCCTCAAACAACTTTAACATGACAGTAAATAAATTTTAAAAAGAAACAATGGAAAACATATTGGACAAGAAATTTCAACAATTTTTTGGAGGCCAGAAGAAGGTCAGGAAACTGATAGCAAATTAAGAAAGCTTCAGAAATACCATTGAGAATAAGCTGGTTTAAACCACAGAGGGCTCAGGATTCAGATGTATCAAATATACTAAGGATGAATAAGGGTTAGGGCTGAAAACAGGCATTAAAACCTGTATAAAAAATGGTTGGACTTCTATTTTTTTTTTTCCTCCACCCCTCATGGACTACTTAGCCTCACCACTACCACCCTTCTCTCCAAAGTCTAGAGTCCTAACAAAGGGTGGGAAGGAGAAATGGGATTTTGAAAAGAGGAAGGAGTGATTAAGTGAGGTGTAATCAAAGAGTGGGACTCTCGCCTTTTTCCTCCCTGTGCCACTTGAACCAGGACCCTGGCAGCCAGGAACAACCCTGATGCAAGAGACTAGTGGTGTTACTCACTGGATAAACTGAACCGGTCCAGATTTAAAACAAAAATGAAAACCACAGATATGTTTATTTGGGGATACTTCAGTGAAGAAAAGTGGATTTTGACTACGGGATGCCCACTTTTGACAAGCATCATCTAGGTGCTCAAGGCTTGTTATTTGTTTCCTCACACTTAATTATGAACAGGGAGGCCTGGCTCACCAGAGATGTGACCAAAACCTCCACATACAAAACAGAATAAGAAAAGACACAAAAGTAAGAAGAAAATCAAGAAGAGACCAAGACAATGTAGGAAACAAAAGAAAATTTAAGAACCTTGCAACTAATACCCTGAGATAAGACAATATAGTGTGTCCATTAAAAAAGAACAGATGTTATTAAAAATAAGAAAAAGAGAAAGAGCTTTTGAAAATTTTTATAGTGTATTTAAAATTAGAAATTGCTCTCTTGAAATCAAGTGCACTTTCAAGAAAACTAAACAATTAAAACAGATGGAAATAAGTAAAGAAAGGATAAGCAAATAAGAGGACCATTTTAGAGGTTCAATATCCAACCAGTGGAAGTTCTTGAAAGAGAAAATGACCAAACAAAATTGTAGGGGATGATTTTTTTTTTCTTAAAATAATATAAAAGTATACAAGAAAATTTCCTAAAACATGACGACATTAGACTCCAGATTGCAATGGCTAAGTGTTAGCACAATGAATTTAAAAAGTCCCTAATTAAAAGATGTTCTGTGAAATTTTATGACACCAACATTAGAAGAAGAATTTAAAAGCATATACACACACTGTGGTTACATACAAAGGATTTAGGAATCACAATGGACTAAAGTTGGAAGTTAAAAGACAATGGAGTAATGTATTCAAAATTTGGAGGAAAAATTATTTTCAAGAGAGAATTTAAACAAAAGATCAGTCAAGTGGCAGTATAGAATGAAGATATTTTCTGATATTTAAAATGACACTTTTAACATTTAAGAATTCTTTCTTAGGAAGTACACTGTAAAAAGAGAATAAACCAAAAAGAAAGACACAATTCCAAAAAAAGCATTCAATGCAAGACCATGAGGAAAAGAAGTTCTTGGATAATAGCAGTGCAACAAATGTTTGATGCAACAACTTCAGACTTAAACAGAAGGAGAGATAGCTCGACAAGAGAGGGCTTGGGCTTCCCTGGTGGCGCAGTGGTTGAGAATCTGCCTGCCAATGCAGGGGACACGGGTTCGAGCCCTGGTCTGGGAAGATCCCACATGCCGCGGAGCAACTAGGCCCATGAGCCACAACTACTGAGCCTGCACGTCTGGAGCTTGTGCTCGGCAACAAGGGAGGCCACGACGGTGAGAGGCCCGCGCACCGCGATGAAGAGTGGCCCCCGCTCGCCCCAACTAGGGAAAGCCCTCGCACAGAAACGAAGACCCAACACAGCCAAAAATACATATAAATAAATAAATAAATAAAATTTTTTAAAAAAAGAGAGAGGGCTTGAGGATAGGAGGCAATTAATTCCTGAACAAAGAAATTATTGTTCAAAAAGGAAAATGTGAGGGGAAAATGCTATAAATGACAGTATAGAGTCATTTGACAAAACCAGAACGTGGACTGAATTTACCGTAGAGAAATGAAAATTTATGTTCACACAAATACCTGCATACAAATATTTATAGCTGCTTTATTTGTAATAGCCCCAAATTGGAAATAACCCAAATGTACTTTCACAGATGAATAGATTAACTGTGATACATCTGAATACTAGTCAGCAATAAAAAGAGCAAAGTTGATAGACACAGAAACTGGGACTGAATCTCAAGGGCATTATACTGAGAGGAAAAAGCCAATGCCGAAAGATTACATACTATATGATTCCACTTATATAACTTTCTTGTAATGACAAAACTATAGAAATAGAGAACAGATGAGTGGTCACTAAAAATTAAGAATGGGAGTAGAGTGTGGGTATAGGGCTAACACCAGGGAGTTCAGGGAGTTGATGGAACAGTTCTGTGTGCTGATTGTGTTGGTAGTTACACAAATCTATAAATGTGAAAAAATTTCATAGAACTAATATACCAAAAAATGTATGTAAAAGCTTCTGTCGTCCTAATTAAGGTCTACAGTTAATTGTGTCACACCATCATCTATTTCCTGGTTTGGGTCATTGTGTTAGATGTTAAAGTTAAGTAAGATGAAGTTGAAGGACTAGAACATGGGAACTCTTTACTGTTTTTGAAGCTTGTATGTGAATCTAAAATTATTTCAAAATAAAAATTATTTTTTAAACTCATCTCAAGGACTATTCCCAGAGATTCTGATTTAGTAGGTCTGAAATGGGTCACAGGAATCTGTATTTTCGCAAGCTCTCTAAGAGGTTCTCCTAAGCAGTCACATTTGAAATCCCCTTGTATAATACATGATGTCCGGAAAAGACCCTTTGGCGCTGAAGACAATAGCAGGTTCTACACAGCTGTTTCCTATAACACCTATTTTTGCAAACAGAGGCATCATGCCAAAGTTCAAATAACAAATATATGGGGGGCCAAAACTGTACATTGCATCCTAGTGGCATGGCTTGATTCTCAGATAGCATCTAGACTGAGATTAGACGTCTTCAAATCTTTCAAGTGCACACCATAAGAATTATTTCTTACCCTTAAATGTTTCATAAGATGTTTCATGTTGCCATTTAAGGGCAGATGAACATGATTTGATATTGTACCAGCTGGAGAGGAAGGATGATACCCTTTTAAGAATATTACAGAAGATTCCTATTTGAAGAGTACACCTCCCCCCTTCAGATGTAGGTGGGCTGAACGACACCCTGTGAAAAGGACCAAGATTTTACTAGAAAATCTACCTAGAATTAAATGAGTAATTGAGACCTAAGATATTACTCTTAATTGTAAGGAGTATAAAGTGTGGTTTAATCTTAGTGAATATCGGTTGCATTCAATGAGGAAAGCCTATAATGCGGTAAAGGCTATATTGCTTAGTTAACATCAACTTTCACCATATAAAAATTTTACTATCATGAAGAAAATGACTGAGTCTAAAATTCTCTGTTATTTTGTTTAACTATTAATTTGCTAATATGAAAATTAGATGGCTAATATTAGTTATGTTCTTAGAAATTTAAGCATATACATTGTAAGAAGAAAATAATTCTTTCAATAGACCCATGTTTTAGCATCTCTACTATATGTTAGTTACTATGTTAGGTATTAAGATTTAAACATAAATAGTATATTGTTTCTTTCCTCAAGAAGCCAGTATCTATTGGAATGAAAAAAAATTGGACCAACAACTACAGTATACTCAATAATTATAGTATAGGTGGTTCTTGACCTGAATATTGAAAGCTGAGTAGAACTTAGCTAGATGAAGAAAAAATGGATGTACATTGCAGGGAGAGGAAACAGTTATGTGAATGCGTGGAAGAATTTGATATGATGATGTGTTTGGATAATAGTGACTATATCATATCTGAGGTAAATGACACATTTGGGTGTAGGTTTGCAAGTGGCAGAATAACTACCTGAAGTCAGGTCATGGTGACGATCTCTATTATGGCAGTCTTGTGTGCAAGGCCACCCTAAAGTATTCAAGCGTTTTGAAAAGAGCATCCAAGTAGTAGTGTTGACAATGGATTGGAATATAATTAAACTGAGGGTAAAGAAAAAATAAAATGATTAAACCAAGAAAATTGTTTGGGGTACAGAAAAATTACCCATTACGATTATTTTCATTTTCATCACAATTTATACTGGTCTCTACACATTGAAAAGCCACTTCTTTTTTAAAGCAGCTGAAATTAATTATTTAAAATCCCCCAAATTGGTGGCATTTCACCTATAGTCAAACCATCTGTATACAATAATTTGAAGAAAATAAAAAGAATGCATATATAGCCAAGTCTCTGTTAAAAAAAAAAAAGTCCTTTGGGTTGGAAATACCATCTGGATCATTTCAAGCTTACCAGGCACCAAATGCAGCACTGAAAAGCCTAAAGTCTGAAATATATAAACAAAAATACCTTTAAAAAAATTCTCTCCAGTAAGATAGGTTGGCGTTTTCTACACTGCACCTGGATTGTCTTACATTAAAATGTCATGTTACTTCCTAGAAAGGATATTGTGACGATTAGCAAGATCATGTTTTAAAGCTTTTTGAGTTCCTCAAAGAGTGAAGCTCTGTAAGTACAAGGTGTAAGGTTCATTTTTTACTGCATGGTCATTTGAATCTTGGTTACGTGTGATAACAGAGAGAAGCAGACCCACTTCCTTTCAAAGTCTTACTGCCTACATGAAGTAGATAGTGGAATTCAGTAGAGAATTAGAATTGGTAATGTTTGAATTACTGAGCAAGAATTGTGCTAAATAACTGCATCCGTATTACTTCTACTTGTCTTGACAGACCTTAATAGGAGACAAAAAGATTTTTACCCAGGTCATGATAATGGAGGGGTTTGCCCGTTGATTATTCAGGTTGGGGGAGGGGAGGGGTATTAGTGAAAGTAAAAAGAAATGAAAATCCAAAAAAAGAGAATTCTTCTGAAATACGGGCAAACCAAACATTTATCTTAGCCAATTCAGGCAGTCAATATGTATCCAATAGTCCTTAATGCTAGGAATTCTGAGAAATTATAAAGCAATTAATTCAACAAAACAATCAGTCATTTGTTTCTTTCAAGAAACTTAATTTTTAACCTAAAGATGAAGATATTATAGAGACAACTAGGTACATACGCAAACAATGGAACTATTGCCCGGTGTTTGCTAATAATGTTGTGCATGAGGCCTTTGTCAAAGGCTGTTAAGAATTAAGAGTCACTCTTGTTTTACTTCCATTCATTCATTTAAACAGCATTTATTGATTATTACCTGACATAAATCCTCTTGTAAATGGGCAAATATGCCATGCATTATAATTCCTTTGTTCAGTCAAACATATGTTGAGACCCAGACACTAGAGCAAATATAAAAAGTAAGCGCTATTCTATGTCCTTAAGGTTGTTTTTCAATACTGGCAGAGTCAGATTTGTAAATATTTAATAAACTCATATATAAGGTAGAACATATATGGTAGAATAGTAATTAAGATGTATAAACAGCATAAGGAAGCTTAAATGCTAAGTCAGGAGCTCTCAAGCCTGGCTGAATTTTAGAATCATCTAAATTTTTTTTTTGTAATACAATGCACTGTCCTTCCGTCCTTCCTCTTACCAATTCTGATTTAATTGGGCTAAAATGGGAAACTAGAATTGTTGTTGGTTTTTTTCTTTCAAACCTCCACTGATTCTAATGTGTATCTGTGGTTGAGGCGACCCCACTCCTATGCTAAATGGTTTGCTTAAAAGATTAGGGAAAGACAGATAAAATACTGTGTCGAAATTGAGTTAGCTTCTGAGAAATTCCATAGGAGACAAGGGAAATCCCTTAGAATAGCTATTACCAAAATTGAATGCAATATGGTAAATATATTCTAACAATTCAGAGGAAGATAGAAGAGCTTTACATAATATCCACACATCCATGAGCCCAAACCTAGTACTAGGTAAAACTGCAAAGTATGTGAATGTTTGTTCTTGGCTCACAATCTCTGAATTCTTCTAATCACCCGAGCTCATAACTAATCAAAGCCTCTAAGGAAAGGTTCTGCCATGTTTTATATTTGGAATAAGAGTAATCATGTAAAATATTACATGCAAGGGGGTTACATTTAAAAGCAAACTGAAATTCCAGGCATCACGAAGAACAGTGGAGATTCTCATGGCATAATGAGACCTTCCTAGCCACTGAAATACTAGGAGGCAATAGTCTACACTGGCAGCATATTCCATCAGGAACTATAGTTCTGGAATTTGGGGTTCTCACTCAGTTTTCCATAGTAATAAACAAAAATAAATAATATAAAAACACAAGGGTGTCTCTAAGAGTTTTTCAAGTTCAGCTTCCAGGTGTTTGTGAACATTAGATTTACCATGTCATGCAACTATGATGAAAATAAAGATCAGGTAAAAGATGATCCAAGCAAAGGGAGGTTTAACAAATAAAACTTCAGAACCAAAATGCTATATATTGACATTCTCAATCACAAACTATACAAAAAAGTCTGATACCAAAGTTTATAGCCTTGTAAAAATATTTTCGCAGTAGTATCACACCTCCATGTAATATTTTTAGGCATGCCTAGCAAGCTAGATTCAGCACAGTTAGAGAAAAAGAATCATATAGATGAACAGGTAAGTTTCTTCATCAGCAGATTTAAAAGATACCCCTTCACTACTCTTCCTGAAGCTTCTTGAATTGCATTCAAAGACATGGCTCTGTTTAAGTGTCTCTAATTGATAAATATAAATACATCTTTAGAATATACCAATGAATTATAGACCTAGATTGTCATCAAATACCCACAATGTAATTTTTCTAATATAAATTGGCTGTGCGCCTATAGCCTGTTGACAAGCTATTTTCTTGCTGTTTGGGGTGTTAGAGCACAATACAAGATTATATAAACACATATAGCTAACATTTAAAGTAATTTTCTTTACAACTAACATAAATCAGAAGTCAAAAGTCTTTTAACTATATGCTTTATTCATAGAAGACATTAATAAAACATACTTTTTTTTTCAGTTTTGGTTTTCCAAAAATGACAAGGTAGATCACTGTATAAGTAAATTTGTTGTTGAATTGTATCATTGTTTGAGGTACTAGGCCGTATGAGGTATTTATTTTTTATTCCTAAACTATTGCTATAAAGCTCTCAATTTTTTTGCATCACTCATGCAACCCTTAATAGTAAGGTGGAATCCTTACCAATGAGATATCAGGAGGCTGAAAGTCCACTGGCCAAGCAGTTACAATCACAGAAATATCCAGATAACTCAGAGCCTCTGTGTGAGGGATTCCACTAGGTGAACTGAAACTAGTATATCATATTTAGCGAAAGTGTCAATACCTTAAAAATACTCAGGGAATAACAGTAATGAGTAAGACGCAGAGTAATCAGAAACATAGGGGCTTCTTTTTGTTAGGCTAGACATAAGCTGTAGACAATATCTGGCAGCAACAAAGAAAGATAATCTGTACTTTACCTGAAACATGGCAAGGACAATTGGCCTCCCTCCCTTTAGTCTTTTAGATTTCACTCTTCTACAGAGATAGAAATTGCCATCAACGTAGGCATCTTCTGAAACAAAGGGCAGAAATCGATATTTCTCTGAGCAGGAGGTGATGTCAATATGTTAACCCAACCCCCTTCTGAAGATGGCAAAAGTGTTTTCTCAAACTGCTGCTAAAATCCATCTTTGCCTAATTTTCACAAACAAAGAACATAATGGTTTCGTTTCCCTGACAACACCCTTAAATGTAGCTGGTCTTCATCCTTTGTCCTCTGATCTGTGTCCAAGAAACAATCCAACTCCTCAAATTAATCTTTGCATCCAACGGGCAATCACAAGGAAGGCTGAGAAAGGTGTTCTTCTGGTTATCACTGTTATATCATTTATTAAAGATTGCAAAGACAAGAAAAGCTATGTGTCTTAGACTGTTCAGGCTGCTCTGACAAAATACCGCAGACTGGGTGGCTTATAAACAACAGAGATTTGTTTCTCACAGTTCTGGAGGCTGGAAGTTCAAGAACAGGATGACATCATGACCCTGTGAGAACCCTCTTTCAGGTCCCAAACTTCGCATTTTATCTTCACATGGTAGAAGTGGCCAGAGATGTCTCTCTGGCCTCTTTTATAAGAGCAAAGTTGTCTTTGAGAAGGGCAAGCAAGCAATAGAATAGCAGGGAGTTGTTATAATAGACTTTGGCTAAATTTGTAAATGTTTTGTTTCTTTAAAAAATGATGGAACAAATATAACTAGTGGTATGTTTTTAATATTGTATGCTGTGATTTTTAAATGTTTTTCTTTCATCTTTTCTACATTTTAAGATCTCAAAAAATTAAGAAAACAAGACTATTAGCGAGTCACATGCCCATTGTTCTTTCTGTTTTTAAAGGAAATGATGGCAATTAGAATACCTCTCCTTGTCCAATTCACAGTGTGCATCAAAGAAATTTTCACTGGACACTCATCAATTCAAATCACAATTTTAATAGCACTAGTCACCCTGCTTTTAAATAAGTACATTAATAATATCAAATTCATGTATAAGTGCCCCATGTATCTGATTAACTGGAGTAAGAAAACCCTCACTATATGCAGAACATCATTCATGTGCTCTAAAAAGCAAATGAAGAAGCTGGAATCAATATATTATGAGTTATATGTGTCTGTATTTTATGGAAATGAAGAAAAATTCCCTCAGGAAGAACCCGAATATTTGGCTGTTTTGATATTTTACAAGGCATAGAGCAGAGTACCGTACCTGGCAAAGCAACAGTAAGGATAAGAATGAGTGGATTCATTTATAATAATAAGTTATGAATAACGTTTATATTATATATATGCATATGTAGCAACAACATGTGTATAGAATTTCTTTGAGTACTGTGTTGTTTTTATAAGAACTTTCAAAAAAAGATCCTAAAATTATTGATGACTGTTTACTTTCTGTCCATGAATCATTTCCTGAACATATTTTACAATTGTGCTTCAGCTGGGCTTTTAACTTTTATTTATTTTTTGTTTCCTTTTTTAAAAATCACCATTTCTATTTTCAGATTATCCACAGGTGTGGCCTATCTCATGGGGTAATACCAAACACATCTGTTGATTTCTCCCTAAACGACAACAGCAACAATAGTGTACTTGACAACAGCAACAATAGTGTACTTAACAAAATAAAAGCTCGAGAGGGAGACTTTTCAAAACACAACGGGGAAAATAATTCAAAATGAGAGAAATGAGATAACCAGTAGATACTCCAGAATATGGAAGTCATCTGTAAGCATTTAGTGGGATGGAGAATGCTGAAACAGTTCTCCATTTGCCAGATGCCTGAAATAGAGACAGATGAGCTATTCCTCTGAACTTCAACACCAGCGCCAGCTGAAAAAGCAGACCCTTTCTGCCAAGGGTCACTTGTTGAAACTGTTGACTGTAAATCTGAGTTCTCTTTTTGGACTTCTGGTACCCAGAAAATACAATCAAAATGTTCCTATGTGTACCTTACCTTGGGCACAATGACTATCATCCTTGGTTGCTAAAGGTCTGCGGGGGTGGAGACAACTCATTTACATGTTTTGAACAAAGGTACATTTTATGAAACCCACATGTTGTACATGCTTTTTCTTACCTTTCCTTGATGAGTAAGAAATGTTCCCAAATGAAGTAACCCACATTTCAGTTGCACTGGTAAACAGTGGTAAGGATATTTATGTCTGGAAATATTCATAAAAACGCCCTTTATGTATTTTTTCTTTCTAAAATAGTTGCTGCTGCATTACACTGTATCTTCTAACCTGCTTTTGTAGAAAGGAATGTCTTTGTGCGAAGTGTACTATCTGGAATTCTTTTCCTCATATTGTTTAGCTCATGAGTCTGTTTTTTTGCACTTGCTCCCAGGGTGTTTGAAACATTTAAAAAATAACAGTGGGTAGTCAGAACTGCTCGTGCTGGCAGTGGGTGCCTTACAGTTTGCCATCACATAAATGTCAATTTGCTTCTTTCATGGAGCTAAGCAGAGATAAATCCCAGTAGCATAGAAAGAGGTCTCTAGATTTCGTAGTTTCTTCCATTTCTGTGTGTGGCCTGACCAATCAACCCAAAGTGTCTCTGTTTCTCTCCATCCTGTTTAACTCCATCACTCTTTAACTTTTCCAGGTCTGCCATTAGGTTTGGGGGATCTCTAGTGGGTCTAGGATATATTCTAGACTAGAAGTTCTTATGGTGCAGTCCCCAAACCAGTAGCAGTGCCTGGAAACTTTCTAGAAATACAGATTATTTACTCCTTACCTTCTGAATCAGAAACTCTGGGGTTGAGGTAATCTGTGTTTTAACAAGTCCTTCAGGTCATTCTGATCCACACTAAATTTTAAAAATTACTGGTATAGACCACAATGCCAAAATTTCTCCCAGGAACTCCACAAACCATCACCTTCAGAACTTTCCCCCAAATATCCCCAGGGAATTCCCTAATTGTCAGAGCCTGAACACTTTTAGATGCTTTTTTTGTATCTAAACTGTGCTGGCCCCAAGATATAAAAGGAATCCCATCTAAATTAAACCTGGTATCAGTTTTTGGAAGAGGTAGCAGTGAATTAATTTGCAGTAAGAATTTGTCCTAAATCAACAAAACAGATCAGCTAAGTTGTAGCACCAATGCCTTCTAAAAATGACCCTCCTTTGATTTTCCTCTCCACTAATATATAACAAAAAGGAGATTTAAAAGCCTTGCAGAATAACACTGCCAGCCGTACAGAAGACAGGCACCTCAGTTGGTTGATGAATGGGTTATATCTATTAGTTGAGGTGTCCATATTGATGGATAAAAACAGCCGATTCATTATTTTCTTTAATTAGCTTTAAATGTACTATTCAACCAAGTGAGATTTTGAAGGATTTTTCAGATTATATTCCAAAAGAACAACAGCCAAAATATTCAACTGAGGAACTGCAAAGTCTTTATTTTATGACACAATCTAAAAACTGGTGATACTACAAACATAAGGAAAATATCAAAAAGGATTTTGTGCAGTGGTGAAGTTTATGAATCACTCAGAATAAATATACTGAATTTACATTAAAAAATAGATGACTGTCTAATTTTTGTTGTGCTTCTCAAAGGTATTATTGTTAAGATTAATTGAGAATATTTCCTCAGTGTCACATGCATAATCTTCACAAGCCCCTCACCACATTCCCATGTAGAAATTACATTTTTTTCTTTTCTCCTCCATTCAGCCCATTGCCCAGGTGAGTGCCCCAACTCCCCACACTGCATTTGTAACCTTTGTTAACCCCAGGTCAGAGAAAGGGGAGAGACTAAAGTGAGGATGGGTTGAGGAAATGCCTAGAGCCTAGTGCCCAATTGTCAAAGTCAACCAGCAGCCCCTTTGCTTTCAAAATGGGAATAAGATTTATTCTTTCTTCAAGACACTTCACCATGAAGTATTGTTGGAAATGTGTTTCAAAATGAAAATGCCATTTCATTTTTGTATTACTTATTTTTTAGGGGTTGAGAAGACCAAATTGTTACTTGACATTACCTGGGATGTAGGCTGAGTTCTGGAGTTGGCGGTTCAGAGATAAGTTTAGCCCATCTCATGGCTCAGACCATAGGCTCAAGCTGTTTCCGCCAGGACCACACAGCAGGCCCATGAATCCCTGAAACTTTCTTAGTAGGAGCCAGCCAAGCAGCCTAAAGAATTTCCAGCCTTCCATAGTGATTGAAATATAACATACAATATTTCAACACTGAAATGATGCCCTTAATTATTAAGAATATACTCGAATGCCTGCTATGTGCACAGATATTCTGAGTGCTATGAAAAAGTATGAAACACATAAAAGTGTCCATCCCAGGAATAATTTGCAACTCAGCTGGAAAGAACAAACCTATAGGCATGAAATGGCATCAGGATGCTACAAAGGAGTCCAGTCACTTCATGTCAGGTGCATTGCCTTGCACTCAGCTCCACTTTCTCCACCCCTCAACTCCGAAAGTACAAAAAGAGCAGATTAACCCACAGGCAACCATGTTAAGTATGCTGCTGAGACACTGTTATCTCTAAGTCAGGAGACATTAATAAAACATGGACAAATGCAACAAACATTAAAAAAAATAGGACTGCCTCATGTTTCATTTACTTTTGACAAAATAGTCTATGTCATACTCTGAGCTCAGAAATCCACACTTCGTTGCAAATATAGAGACATTCCTTCCAATGAGTAATCTGAATAGTCATGGTAGGAAGAAAAATTTACAGGGAATAATCCATACCCTTCTCTTCTACTCTAGAAGTAAATCAGGTATCAGAGAAATTCTGCCTCTAAATAAAAATCAAAGGTATTTAGCATTCTAGTTTTGATGGCTTTTGAAAATGATATTTTTTTCTCTTTAGCTCTTTGAGTAGATCTGAAATTCAGGACGTTTCCATAAATTGTGTGTGTGTGTGTGTGTGTGTGTGTGTGTGTGTGTGTGTGTGTGTTTATCGTATGCACACATAGTATTTAGTTGCATTTTAGGAACTGAAATTCCTTTTGTGAAATGAACGTTCCTCAGTGTGACATTACATCCTCTAACAATACACCATGTCGTTTCCAGAACATAACATTATGTTCTGAACTTAGAGCTATGTGAACAAATTCACACCCAAAGAAAAACCAGCAAAGTGCCTGTCTTGCTTCCAGTTTCACTTTCCTTGTTTTTCAGGAATGAAAAGCAATTCTGTGATTGAAAATGAAAATGTCTTTTCCCAACTGTGATCAGCTCTCTTGACCTGGCAGAAATGAAGCCTGTGTCTTTCAGGCCTTGAAGTCTTCTGCCCCAAAACTCAAAAAGACACTTTCTGGAAGTTTTAATGCATCTCAAGTTCTGGTGTACACTGTTCCACTTGATTTTACCTTGCTTTCTTGCATATGTAACTTCTTGCTGGAATATCATAAATTTTCTTTTATGCCAAGGTTTCCCAAGAAGAAATGTACTATCTGAGGATGTGACTTTGGGGCATTTCAGGATGCATAGGTAAGAGTTAAGATTAATCAGGTCTTTAAGTCAAAGTTCAAAATCAAGAACCCTGATACCAAAGTTGTTCTTTTGCTTCTTTTATATATCTTATTTTATTGACACAAAATAGAGAGCTATATAAGGGAAAAGCCATTCTTGGATTTAAGTAAAATTTTATACAAACTATATGACAACTTTGACTAATTTTGCATTAAATATTTACAGAGCGAAATGTTTATTTTAAAAAAAATTAAGCTAAACTTTGGGGAATTATCTACTAGAATCTTATTGGTGATTAACTGAATAGCTTTACGTTGGTATCATAAAATCAACCTCATTTAGAGAAAACTAACAATAGATAAAAGTTACTGGATGGAAGTTTTTTTAAACATGGAAATGGAGCAGTGAATGGGTTGAGATAAAGAGTTCTATAAAAATTGATGTAAATATGAATTTAAATTATTAAGTGTGAATTAATTATTTAATCTCTGGTATTATAAAAATGTTAGCATTCTTTCTGTTTTAGTAATTACACATGGATTTAAATATATTTTAAATTCTATTCCATTTAACAGAATTCAAATTTGAAATTTTCTAAAATCTCTAAGGTTTAAAATCATTGAAAATGTGATATTTTATTTTAAAAACTCAGTAAGATCAACTACTTTGCAAAATAAAAGTTCAATCTATAGATTTTCAAAATTTTAGGAGAAGAAAACTAACCACTAACTCGTCTCTCCTGCCATCTCTCTTTCTTTATATGCCCCTCTGCTGGTTCACTGCCTCTCAGTGCTTAAATGCTTTTCTCTAAGCAGAAGATTTGTAGTGGATTTTCATTTCTATTTGTATAACCTTCTTTGGTGTCTTCAGTTATCTGAAGGGATGTCATAAGTTTCAGAGCAAAATCATTTTATAGTGTCACTCCACTATCCAAAATTAATTAATATCATTCAGTACCTTTAGAAATGAAGAGACAAATGGTAGTATTATAAATCCAAACAAAGTATAAATCCTTTAGATTCTCCTCCTATTAAAAAGGATATAACTATTAGTTAAATAACTTAAGGGATTAACTTGGAGTTGTTTTAAAATATGCTGAAAATTACAATTGAATCTATTGGCTTTTTGAAAGAAGGAAGAGCTTACCAGGGCCTCTTGACTCTCATCTTTATTGCCATTTCTGAGCAATATATGCAACCTACAGAACTTGGCAAAATCTTATCCAGTGGAAAAAGCAGAAGCTTAAAGGCAAATAATGCCTATGAACTTTCTTGCTTTTTATATTATGGAAAGCTCAGCAATAATAGGTCCCTCTGCAGTAAGGCCAGCTACAAGTGCATATGGAAAAAAAAGATTGTATGTCAATCATCTCTCTCCTTGCTTTTACTAAAATTTCAGAAAATCCTAGGAATGTGATGTTAGAAGGGATCATAAAAATCATCTAATTGAACTGCATTGTTTAAAAAATTATGGAAGTAAGATCTGCTTAAAAAAACTGACTTATCCAAGGTCACACAGCTAAGCTATGAGAAAAAGAAATCTCCTGGCTTCTTGACTGTTTCATCTGCGGTGTAGGCCACTGACCAGCATAGAGTCAAAGGCACAGTCTGGATGCACTATTTCAAAGGGAACTGGTGTTTTCTTTTTTTAAAATTTATTTTATTGAAGTATAGTTGATTCACAATGTTGTGTTAATTTCTGTTGTACAGCAAAGTGATTCCGTTTTATATATATATATTAGATATCAGATATATTCTTTTTCATCTTATGGTATATTATAGAATATTGAATATAGTTCCCTGTGCTATACAGTAGACCTTGTTGTTTATCCATTCTATATATAATATTTTGCATCTGCTAATCCCAAACTCCTAATCCATCCCTCCCCACCATACCTAGGCAACCACAAGTCTGGTCTCTATGTCTGTGAGTCTGTCTTTTTCATAGATAAGTTCATTTGTGTCATATTTTAGATTCCACATATGAATGATATCATATGGTATTTGTCTTTCTCTTTGTGATAATTATATACTTCACTTAGTAGAATAATCTCTAGTTCCATCCATGTTGCTGCAAATGGCATTATCTCATTCATTTTTTATAGATGAGTAGTATTCCATTGTGTATATGTACCACATCTCCTTTATCCATTCTTCTGTAGACGGACATTTAGGTTGTTTCCATGTCTTCGCTATTGTAAATAGTGCTGCTGTGAACATAGGGGTGCATGTATCTTTTTGAATTAGAGTTTTGTCTAGATATATGCCCAGGAGTGGGATTGGAACTGGTGCTTTCAATGTTTACAATGTGTTCAGTGGTCTACTTCATGACTACCTCAGCTTTCTCCAGTTGGCAGAAATAGCAAAACAAGAAGAAACACAAATTTATGTCTATGGTTAAAGTTTTTAATTTCTAATTCATGTGATAGTTTTCCCTTCTACCTTAAAAGTCAAAATTTAACTCTTTTGTTGTGGATTTAAAAGTAATGGAGGACTTCCCTGGTGGTGCAGTGGTTAAGAATCCACCTGCCAATGCAGGGGACACGGGTTCAAGCCCTGGTCCGGGAAGATCCCACGTGCTGCGGAGCAACTAAGCCTGTGCAGCCACAACTGCTGAGCCTATGCTCTAGAGCCCGTGAGCCACAACTACTGAAGCCCGTGTGCCTAGAACCTGTGCTCTGCAACAAGAGAACCCACCGCAATGAGAAGCCTGCGCACTGCAATGAAGAGTAGCCCCCGCTCGCCGCAACTAGAGAAAGCCCGCGTGCAGCAACAAAGGCCCAACGCTGCCAAAAATAAATAAATAAGTAAAAGTAATGGAAATATCACTTTGCTTCTTGCCATATCTGAACTTCATACACAAGCCTTCAAGCCCCAGAGAAAAATTACCAGTGGCTAGATATGTTAGTCCATAAAACCAAATAGCTCAAGAGCAGGATGTTAGGTAGACAAAATTCAAACAATGGAGATTTCTTCATTTATTGTATACCATGCATCACTGATAAAGATATTCACCTTAAAGAGTAAAATAATAATAATAATAATGTGTACTTACTATGTGCTCAGTTTCTATGTTGGACAGAAGATTAAGGGATGAGTAAAGAACACATCTTCCCTCAGAGAGTTTGTGGTTGAGCAGATGAGATATGATGATGCACACACAAATGACTATGATTTAAAATAGGTCAGTTCCGGGCTTCCCTGGTGGCGCAGTGGTTAAGAATCCGCCTGCCAATGCAGGGGACACGGGTTCGAGCCCTGGTCTGGGTTCGAGCCCTGGTCCAGGAAGATCCCACATGCCACGGAGCAATTAAGCCCATGCACCACAACTACTGAGCCTGTGCTCTAGAGCCCGTGAGCCACAACTACTGAGCCCACGTGCCACAACTACTGAAGCCCATGCGCCTAGGGCCTGTGCCCTGCAACAAGAGAAGCCACTGCAATGAGAAGCCCATGCACTGCAACGAAGAGTAGCCCCTGCTCACTGCAACTAGAGAAAAGCCCTCGCGCAGCAATGAAGACCCAACGCAGCCAAAAATAAATAAATAAATACAATTTTAAAAAATAATAAAATAGGTCAGTTCCATTTAAAAAGTACAAAATTCTGGGGCTTCCCTGGTGGCGCAGTGGTTGAGAATCTGCCTGCCAACGCAGGGGACATGGGTTCGAGCCCTGGTCTGGGAGGATCCCACATGCCACGGAGCAACTAGGCCCGTGAGCCACAACTACTGAGCCTGCGCGTCTGGAGCCTGTGCTCCGCAACAAGAGAGGCTGCGATAGTGAGAGGCCCGCGCACCGCGATGAAGAGTGGCCCCCGCTCGCCGCAACTGGAGAAAGCCCTCACAGAAACGAAGACCCAACACAGCCAAAAATAAATAAATAAATAAATAAATCTATTAAAAAAAAATAAAATAAAAAGTACAAAATTCTAAAGGGACTTGACGAATATAGTTTTCTAGGGAACATGAAAAGCATTATAAAATAAGTGTCATTTGAGATAAAACTTGGAAGCTCCCATAAGCCTGGGACTGGCAGGGAAGGTGGAAATAGTCTAGGACTGATTTGGCCTGGAAGCTACCTCGGACCCTCTCATATGTTCTTTCTTATTTTCCCACCTCTGTGCCTTTGTTCATGTTTATTCTTCAGAGATACCTACCCCCACCTCTCCACCTGCACACCTCCTCCATTGATTGTGGAGAGAATGGGTATCCCAGGCTAATGCACTTCAGAAATGCAAATAACTACTTGCAAAGGTTGCGCACCCCCATCTCCGCCTTTAGTGGACTCCCCCAACAAAGCCTAACAGTGTTGCACACAGAGTAGCTGAGTAACATTCATTCATAAATGTTTAATGGGCACCTACTAAGTGTGAAACTATGTTAGGAGGTAGAGGATATAGACAAAATTAATGTCCTCACTTCCATGGAAATTATAGATAATTAAATAGCAATTGCAACCATCTGATGAGTGTTATGACAGTGGAAGCACAGGATACTATAGTAGTACAAGGCAAAGACAACTGCCAGATTAGGAGGGTCAAGAAAGCTTTCCGAAAAGAGATAAACTGATTCTTCAAGGATGATTGGGAGTTAGCAGGTGCCATTGGGCAGCAAAAACATGGAACTGCCCTCACTCTGGGGAGCATGTGTTTTTACAGTAAGGCACATTTTGAGGCAGTTACAACGAGGGACATCTGGCAGTGATGGCTCCCTAATACTTACAAGTGAAAAGCTCATAATTGCAGTGGGAGTTTATTGACCAGAAGCCAAAGGAAGGGGAAAGGGAGGGGAAGCTTTCCTGGGGTCAGTAAAAGGAAGGACTGCCACTGAGATTGGGGGGAGGGGATTTATGAAAAAAAGGGAAAGGGCCCTGAGATAAAGGATGGGGAATTACAGCCTTTGAAGCTCTCCCATCGCTAATTATGACTGGAAGTCAATCCATCAGGAGTAGGAGCAGGTTAAGCTTCAGTTGAACAGGACTTTTTTTATGCAAATGTCTCTTGAAATGCAAACTGAAGAGAAAAAAAGTATGAAAACACAACCATGAAAGACAGGAGAGTTTCCTATTCAGCAGCAATTTCTTTAAATTCAGAAAAAGAAAAAAAACCCATCTGTAAAAGGAGTGGGAAAAAAAAAATCTCTTTACAGCAGGTTGCAAAGCATGTTCTATGTAGGTGGTATTCATCTACAACTCTCTGAATTCCATCTTTTGAAACAGTATTCCAAATTCTGTTTTAAAACATTACTCTACAAAATAGAAGAGACCTTATAAGCGTCTTCACTCTATAATAATTTCAACAGAACAGGCACGTAGAGCCCTCCCCAATGCAAAGGAAACGTTCTTTAAAAATCAAAATGACTGCTCTGTAAAAAAAAAAGTGTGTATGTGAGGTCTCCTGCTTAGGGGCTTAGAAAAGAAAATGAGTAGATTTAAAGATAGTGTGCTTGATTCCAAAAATAGTACTGTGAGACTGCATATTACTTCATTGCGGGCTGTAGGAAATGTGTTTTGTTCTGTTGTGTTTAATTCTGAGATTAAAAGCAGTAGTTAAACCATGACAGCGAGGAGCTTTCTGCTCTGTTATATTACAGCTCACTTATTTCCCTCCAAATATTAAACAATGCCAAAAAAACTTTTAGCTATTTGGGGTGAGATCCATTTTCACTTTAGTCTTGTCCTTTTTTGGTTGCGAGATGACAGTTTAATATTCCAGGCTCCAAACCGGAGCTTGGCAAATGGATTTAAAAAAAAAAAAAAAAAAGGTTAAATGCTGTAGGGAAGAAAAAGGTGTGCAATTAATTTTCCATAAGAAACTGTGTAACTGATACTAAAGATGGTTATGTTTATCATCTATTTATCTTATATAATTCTTGGAAATTTTTAGGACAACATAGCACAAATGTAATTTTATTGGTTAACCCTTGGTTTTATTGTATAAAAATTGACACATATTCCATTTCAGCATCTTTTTAATGGTTGACATTTAATCATCTGGAATTAAGTGCAGGATAATATAGTGATTAAAAATACAAGTTCGAGAATCAAATTTGAGTTTAAATCTCACTCATGACTCATAAATTGTATCACCTTGGGAACACTATTTAACCTCTCTCAGCTCTAGTTTTATCATCTTTAAAAGTGATGATATTAATACTAAATTTATTGTGCTTTTCGGAGGATTAAGTAACATAAACCACATGAAAGTCCTGCTACATAATGAATTTTTAATAAATAGGAACTACTGTTATTATGATTGTTAAATGAATGTTCTATTCTGAAGATTTAGAAATGTTTCCTTTGCCAGGTCACATTTTTGTTCACACAGTATTTTTCCAGGTATTTCTGTACTTTATTCCATTGCAAATAAATGTCAGCATAAATATGTGGATAACATCATAACTAGTTCAGAGAATGAAATACAACATTTTGATCAAACAGTGGCTTTTTGGATACACCTAACCTACTTAAGAGCTAAAAGTTGGTCGCTAAGACCATACTCAGAAATTGCTCCATCACAAACTTCCATGCACACATCAAAAAAATCAAACAGAGAAAACTCATTTGTCCAGTTGCCTTTCTTAACACCAAACATGGTAGGGAAAGCAGCTAGTGACTAACTAGCTTCAAGGCTTTCTTTCAAATCCTAGTTTAAAAGAAATGGCTATAGCCAGGAGAAATTCCAGTTCTGAAAATGCTACGTGCTGTTGATACATTTGTCTTTTACTTAAGGAAATGTTAAGTAAGTTTTGAAATACATTCTTGGTGTAATGACCTTTGAAAATACCTCTAAGACAATGTTCTCATGATAGTTTTATTCAGCAAAAATTGAGGGGCATTATTATATATGCAAGGCCCTTGGATAGCTCTGAGTCTGCAATATGGATTGAAATATTGCCCCTGACTCACAGAGTTCACTGTCAAAGTGGGCGGAACTAGAAATTAACAGGCATTAACACACTAATGTAGTGTATGTAATAAGGAAAATACAGGACACCATAATATATTTGCATTTGATTCCAGGCAAAATGTTGAATAATGGCTGGGCTTTAATTAACCAATCAATGCACATTAATTGAGAACTAGTGCTAGTGACAAGGAGTGGTTTGACAGTGGGAAAGTGACATAGAAAAATAACCCCTGTGATTTCTGCTGGGCTTCCTCCCAAGCTGCATGAAGTAAGCAAACAATCTAAATAGAAATTGCAGTCTTTCTAAGAAAATGTGGCTTCAGGCTGAGTTCCCTAGCACCTTCACTTTTCTACTAGTTGTCATCTTTAAATCCTTTCTTTGTAGACATTGAATACAACCATGATGTTGAGATTCTGTTATGAAATAAGAAAAATAACTATTGTAACTCAGAGCCTCAGTCCCCAAAGACTTTTGGTTTTAATTTTACTTGCAGAGATTAGTTCAATCTCAAATATGAAATCAAATCCTTACCACCAGGGGAAACTGAGATTCTTGAGTAGCTAAATATTTACAAACTCTAACAATAGATTTTTGAAGAAAATGTGTCAAATCAGCATTAAGTTAGTGCTAGCTCTTTGGAAGTTGTGACACCATTTGTTTGTTTCTCAGCTTCTGGTTATCCATAATTAAGTCCATCCTCATCAACTAATTAAAAGAAAACATAATTCTAAGATGGAGACGGAAGAATAAATCTTAATTTTGCTGCTCTTTTCCATGAAGGACTCTACAAGTATGTCAGGAAGCTATCCACACAGAAGGAGACTTGTTAATGGTGTTCTTATGACACTATCATGAAGGCCAGAGAACAGTTTATCCCCACTTGAGGGTTCCTGCTAACCTTCTGATCTTAATCAATAAAAAGGGGTTTTGACTTATTGACTAGTTTATCTGATATAAAAGGAAGAGAAATCATGTACATGTATGTAATTTAGTATATTTGGCAGATATTTTTATCTCAATTTAGGACATCTAGCCAATGACAAGGATTGAAATAAATGTGAAGTGGATATGAAATTGATGCATACCTACACATATTTATATACCCAAAATACAATCTCCTAAAACAATCTTAAATCTTCCTTAAAATAAGGTAATAAGTAAATTACAAGTAAAATTTATACAGATAATCACACACACACATACATGCACACACAAGCTTGGTGAAGGGCATAAACTGGGCATGAGAAATGTAGAAAAAATTAAGAAAGCAGTTACTTTTTATTAAGACCTCAGTTAAGAAGCCCTCTTAAAGTCCATTGCATGAGAAACGAAATATGTAGTGTAATGAATTTAAAAATTGAGAGGAGCAAGTTTTGAAAATGTTCATCAATAGAACAGGGCAGTGGAATATGTGGGAGTCAGAAGAACTTAATTTTATTTTCACAAAGCTCTATTTAAAAACAAAAGTTTACTTTGACATCAAAATATTTTTCTACCTTTATGCAATGTTTAGAAGAGGAAAATAAACTTTTTCATGTAATAGAGTTACAAAAGTACCCTTAAAATACTCTCATAGTCTAAGGGCCATATTTCTTTAGATCAAGGCAGAACAACAGAGTATAGCTGGGACAATTGAGGACACAGGTGAGTCCAAATGACTTGCAAGCTGCTACATTAGAGCAGTACCAAAGGGGCAACCAATGCCAGAGGTACCAGATGCTTATGAATTGCTTCAGCCTCAAGACACCCTTGGGTTGCAAGGTTACACACGAATGAGATTAATCACATGTGCCTTAAATTGTGACCCTACTCCCAAAAGAACAAGTACTGAAGAATTTATCTAACTATAACCAAAAAGAATGTTAATTAAAGATTTAGGATAAAATATGGATTGCTCCAAGGTTAGATTGAAAAAAGAATTTAGTACTTGGGATGAAATTTAAATTATTTTTTTATCAACAAATACTCATTTTCTATTACATTGCAAACGTTTTACTTGATGTGATGCACAAACATGTTTCTGCCTTCATGGAACTTAAAGTTTCAGTTAAGTCTTTAATATATATACACACATTTACATATTCTTTCCCCCTGTATGTGTGTGTGTGCAGAACCTTACTCAATGCCTAGACTATGCCACTGTATTTTATTGGGTAAATTGGAGGTAGAGAATGGGAAATTACTCATATGTTTTTAAATTTGAAATTCAACTTTTTTGGAGCCATGGCACCATGCTAAACTTTAAGGTACACTCATTCAAATCAGTAAACTGGGGCTTCCCTGGTGGTGCAGTGGTTGAGAATCTGCCTGCCAATGCAGCGGACACGGGTTTGAGCCCTGGTCTGGGAAGATCCCACATGCCGCGGAGCAACTGGGCCCGTGAGCCACAACTACTGAGCCTACGCGTCTGGAGCCTGTGCTCCGCAACAAGAGAGGCTGCGATAGTGAGAGGCCCGCGCACCGCGATGAAGAGTGGCCCCCGCTTGCCACAACTAGAGAAAGTCCTCGCACAGAAACGAAGACCCAACACAGCCATAAATAAATTAATTATTAAAAAAAAAAGCATACATATAAAAAAAAATCATTAAACTGAAATAAAATGTTGTCTGGCTTGTTACTCATTGATGTAAGTGGGAACCTCATTTGCTTACAGAAACCATAGCTTTTAAATGTTGGATATTAATATGATATCATGAAGAAAATGTGGCTCCTGACATAGAGAGGCTCAGAATGAAATGAGAGAGACCAATAGCAGAATATGGAAAGAGGAATAAATTTTGGCTGGATGTTCAGAGAGGGCTTCCCAGAGAAGCAAAATTTTTGGCTGAGATTTGAATGATGAGTTCAGAACCCCATGCATTAAAAAAAAAAAAAACAAAACCATAAAACAATGTTCTAAGAGTGTGCAAGATATACATGACATGGAGATCTGAAAATATATGTTTGGCATGACTGGGAATTGGGAAACCACATGCTGGCCATCATGACTGAAGTGAGTAGTATAGGGAGAGATAGGAGAAGTGTTTTAGAAATGATGTTAGGGATACATTTTAAATAGCGAAAATGATAAGCTGAAGAAAATGGGTCATACTTTATGAAAAGGGAGAAACCACAGAAGGTTTTTGAGCAAAGCTATTTCATGATAATAGCTTTATTTCAGTTAAGATGAATGATAGGTTGGAGTGGGAAGAGAAGAAATGCAGAACCAACTAGAATATTAGCACAATTTTCCTGATTAGGGACAATGAACGTCTCACACTGGGTTTGAGACATAGTCAACCCTCAATAAATATTTGTGAATGAATGAAAAAAATGAAAGTAACTAAGGGAGTGACAATGAAGATAAGACTCACCACCCAAATAAAACTTATGTGATTTGGGAAGTATTTGATGCAAGAGGTGCAAGACTGACAGGAAAAAGCAATGACTCCAAGGTTTCAGGGTGAGCTAAATGGGTAGTTTGTATTGCCATTAACTGAGATGTGGAACAAGATGAGAAGATGGTGATGCAGGATGGTGAAGAGGTGAGATATGGATAATATTTGACAGCATACTGAGTTTGAGCTGATACCTTTATGAAGATGTACCATACTAGGTGTAAAATCAGTATCTGAAGGTTACAGAGGAACTCAGAGCAAGAGAAGGAGTTAGGAATCATCTGATGTTAGCTGAGGTCCAGAAAGCTTGAGGTGACATCAGAAAAAAAGCACAGCATGAAAAAAAAAGGTGACTGTCACAGGTTGGGTTCCCAAGGAAGCAGGCTCTGAAATGGAGATTAGCGAGCATGATGTTTATTAGGAAGTATGCTTGGGATCAACAGGTTGGGAAAAAGGAGAGGTCAAGGAAGGATATAGTCTCAATGGAAGCTTCAGCTAATCCTCCAGGGTGTTCTGAAGATGGTATAACCCTTTAAAGATGCCCAAAGTTGGGGCAAAGACTGGGCCTTACACCTCTGTGCCAATCAGACATTGGAAGTAGCTGCCCTGGGAAGGAAGCATGATCTTTGTCTAGGTGACTTTCTTCTACAAGTAACTCCTTAGAAGTGCCAACAGTTGCAGTCTGTCTTCTGGCAGTACACCCAGCAGCAGGTATTAAGATTACTTCATACCTGAAAGGTACTCTTGGTGGCACATCACACATCCACCAGGATGGGTAGGCACAAAATTTTGTAGGCAAGCCTATATTAAAGGCACTGGATAGTTAGGGTAAAATAGAGCAAGGGTTTCTGGAGGTGTAAGAGGAACACTGGGATACAGGTGCACTTTGGAAGCCAAGATTCAAGAAGGAAGAGAAACAATGGACACAATATCTGCAGAAATTTTTAGTTTAAAGAACAAGAAAAGCCATATGACTTGGCATAAAAAATAACATTTTTTAATGTTACAATGCGCTAGGGGAGATGTTTGGCCAAAAGTGGTCATAGTTGAAAGCAGAGAAATAAAGATGGGAAGTCAGTATGCTGAGAAAGAAAATAACAAGCAGCAATAGAACACGTTCTTCTCTTTCTATTCAAAAATTCACCTGCCATTACTAATCTCCTACACTGATCTGATTTCACTCAACACCAAAAGTAAAAATGTTAAAATCCAGAAAAACAGATTAATTAAATTGGCTCAGCTATATGTTCATTTCAAATGAGAAAATCTGTCTAATGAAAAAGAGTTTTCTTTATTCCTGTGAATTTTCTGGTAACAGTCCCCTTGAAAAGTTCCAAATTATGTTTCATTCAAGATGTTCAAGAAAGGCCTTCCTAGATATCCTCTTAGAGTTTTAAAATTATCCAAGCAACTTTAGGGTCTGATAAACTTCAGGCTATTTTCCAGGTTAAGTGTTGGATAGAGTGAATGCCTTTGTCTGGTTTAAAGCCCAGTTCCATGGTGATGCATAAATAAATACCATTATTTAAAATCGCATATTGCTTGACAGCATTCTTGACAGCATATTGCTAAAAGCAGCCCAAATGTCTTCAAGAAAGATAAAAGACAAACACTGACCAATTATTATGTTCAAGACACTTTTTTTGATGTTTGCATACAATATGCCAGTTGTGTTCACTCCAATTCTGTGAACTAGTCCCTGTCGTATAAAAACTTTTCTGTGTTTCATTTTTGAAAAAACATGCCCAATGTTACATACTCTATATGGAATAGAACTAGGATTTATTAAATGACTGACTGATTTATTCTCTTATTCATTCAACAAGTATTATTAAACATCTGCTTTTCATATTATTGGAACTTAAATCTGCTTGATAGCAGAGCTCCTATCCTAAATTTTTATTTACATGATTATTTTCACTTTTATTTTCATTTTATTTTTATACGTACTAATGCTTTAAAAGCACATTCGAAAGAACACAGCAGAGCTTTCTACAATGGCATCTCTGACAATATTTTGTGCATTGTACTCTACTGATTACCAATGATCTTTCCAGTCATACATGAACATATGGAAGTTAATTCTAATAATTGAAAACATTCTTATGTAAAGAAACCTGCAGAAACCTGAATTTTCACAAACACATATATACATGTCCACATAAGAATTGACTAATGTTACTAAATGATTTAACAAATTAATAGGATGTACTTAGTGTTAACACTCTAAACTCTTGATTATCTGTTTTCTTCACAAATGCTTAAAATGGCTTTTAAAAATGTTTTAGTGCTTCATAAAGGTAAAATAGGAGTAATTAAGTAATAAATAGTTGAAGGATTAGTTCTCTAGATGAACAGATATTTTTATGATCAACATATGACTCAATATTTTTCCCCAGGGAATGAAGCACATTTGTAGAAATTAAGAAAAGGTTTTTCTTGGATCTCTCCCATTTGATGCAGACAATCTGTCACCAGCACTTACCCTAGGAGCATAAGCGTATCTAACTAGTGAAGCTAGCACCCTTCTTTGTTCATTGCTCCATGTGCATACTGACTAGCAGAGGAGGAAAACTTAAAAAGTAGATGTACTCTTTCCCTAGGACTGGTGGTGAACTTCAATACATAATTACTTGTGGAACTAATACTAACCCTAAATGAGGGTTAAAAATGAGAGATTACAGTGTGTAATACTACATGCTCTGACAATGTAGATATAGGACAATTATTTGTCAAAAGAATACGGAGAATGAGGAGAACAAATGAAGAAACCATAATTACTTTTATAAATAATATTGGTGGTAATAGCATTAGAATTGTTATCCTGAGATAATTATGCATGTGATATAGAATAAAGGAAATTAAAAATTATGGGATATCCACAGCCTGCAGACTCAGCCCACCAACCAGCGGGCAGACACCAGCTGCAGGACAACTGCAGCCCCACAGCCTTCAGACACAGCCCACCCACCAGCAGGCTAGCACCAGCCCTGGGACTGGCTGGACCCTGACCCCACCCACTAGCAGGCCAGTACAAGCTTTGGACACCCCACACATTGCAGTCAGTTGTGTCAGGAACAGCTCCACCTAACTGAAGTCCAAGACCAGCTCTGGGACCACTGGGCCCTGCATCTAGACTCCAGAACCCAGCTCTGCCTGCCAATGAACTAGCACTAGCCCCAGAACCTGGCTTCACCCACCAATGGGCAGGCACCAGGCCCAGAGTCTCCTGGACCCTGACTCTGCATACCAGTGAGCCAGCACTAGCCCTGGGAGTCCCTGGGGTTCCACAACCAACCACCTCATGACTGGTCCTGCCAACCAGTGGCTGGAAGCCTCCATACAAGGCAGGGCCTACCAGTCAAGTGGACCAAGGACCAACCGAGCCTACCAGACTGCCCACAGTAGTCAGCCTACATGGGTGGGGTGGGAGGGGGCACTCCTAAGGCATATTGCTCTGGTGATGAAAGAGAAGCATGCTGCAGGATGCATGGGATGTCTCTTCAAATGGCCACTTCTCCAAGATTGGGAAATGTAATTAACCTACCATATATAGAAATAAAAACAGCAAGTTAGGCAAAGTGAGGTGACAGAGGAACATGTTCCAAACAAGGGAACAGGATAAAACTTCAGAAGAACTAAGTGAAATGGAGATAGGCAATATACCCAAGAAAGAGTTCAGGGTAATGATTTCTAAGAGATCAAAGAACTTGAGAGAAGAATGAATGCACAGAGCAAGAAGTTGGAAGTTTTTAACCAAAAGTTATAAAATATAAGGAACAACCAAACAGAGGTGAAGAATACAACAACTGTAATGAAAAATACACTAGAAGGAATCAAAAGTAGACTAAATGATACAGAGGAAGGGAACAGTGAGCTGGAAGACACAGTTGTGTAAATCACTAACACTGAACAGAAAAAAGGAAAAGAAATGAGGATAGTTTAATAGACTTCTGGAACAACATCAAGTGCACTAATATTCGCATTATAGGGGTTCCAGAAGGAAAAGAGAGAAAGGGGCTGAGAACATATTTGAAGACCTAATAGCTGAAAACTTCCCTAACCTGGGAAAGGAAACAGACCTCCAAGTCCAGGAATCACAGAGAGTCCCAAACTCAATTAACCCAAAGAGGAACACACTAAAACACATTGTAATTAAAATGGCAAAAGTTAAAAATAAAGAAAGAATATTAAAAGAAGGGAAAAGCAATGAGTTACATACAAAGGAACTCTCATAAGGTTATCAGCTGACTTTTCAGCAGAAACTCTGCAGGCCAGGAGAGAATGGCATGATATATTTAAAGTGTTGAAAGGGAAGAACCTACAACCAAGAACACTGTACACAGCAAGGCTCTCATTCAGATTTGATGGAGAAATCAAAAGCTTCACAGATAAGCAAAAGCTAAAAGAATTCAGCACCACCAGCTTTCCAAGAAATGTTAAAGGAACTTCTCTAAGTGAAAACAAAAAAGATACAATGAGAAACATGAAAATCACAAAAGGAAAAATCTCATTGGTAAAAACAAATATACAATAAAGATAGTAACTCAATGACATAAAACTACTAGGAAGGTTAAAAGACAAAATTAGTAAAATCATCTATATCCACAACAAGCAGTTAAGGGATACACAAAACAATAAGATGTACAATATGATGTCAAAAATGCTAATCGTGAGGGGAGGGGAGTACAAATTCAGGGTTGTTAAAATGCATTTGAATTTAAGAGATCAGCAAGTTAAAGCAATCATATATATATGGAGAGAGAGAGAGTGATTGCTGTATATAAATATTAACAAACAGGGAGGGAGAAATTGACACTAACACAATAATAGTAGGGAACTTTAACACCCCACTTGCATCAATGGACAGATCATCTAGACAGAAAATCAATAAGGAAACACTGGCCTTAAAATACACATTAGACCAGATGGAATTAGTAGATATATATAAAGAACATTCCATCCAAAAGCAGCAGAATACACATATTTTTCTGGTGCATATGGAACATTCTCCAAGATAGACCACATGGTAGGCCACAAAAAAGCCTCTGTAAATTTAAGAACATTGAAATCATATCAAGCATCTTTTCCAACCACAGAAGTATGAGACTAGGAATCAACTACAAGAAAAATAAAACTGTAAAAAAACATAAACTCGTGGAGGCTAAACAATATGATACTAAACAATGAATGTATCACTGAAGAAATCAAAGAAGAAATCAAAAAATTCCTAGAGACTAAGGAAAACAAAAAATGATCCTAAATCTGTGGGATGCAGCAAAAGCAGTTCTAAGATGGAAGTTTATAGTGATACAAGCCTACCTCAGAAAACAAGAAAAACCTCATAAAACCTAACCTTAAACCTAAAGTAAGAAAAAAAGAACAAACAAAACCCAACGTTAGTAGAAGGAAAGTAATCATAAAGATCAGAGCAGAAATAAATGAAATAGAGATGAAGAAAACAATAGAAAAGATCAATGAAACTAAAAGCTGGTTCTTTGAGAAGATAAACAAAATTGATAAACCTTTAGCCAGACTCATCAAGAAAAAAAGGGAGAGGACTCAAATCAATAAAATTAGAAATAAAAAAGGAGAAGTTACAATGGACACCAGAGAAATACAAAGGATCATAAGAGACTACTACAAGCAACTATATGCCAACAAAATGGACAACCTAAAAGAAATGGACAAATTCTTAGAAAGGTACAATCTCCCAAGACTGAACCAGGAAGAAATAGAAAATATGAACAGACCAATCACAGGTACTGAAATTGAAACTGTGATTAAAAATCTTCCAACAAACAAAAGTCCAGGACCAGATGGCTTCACAGGCAAATTCTACCAAACATTTAGAGAAGAGTTAACACCTCTCCTTCTCAAAATATTCCAAAAAATCACAGAGGAAGGAACACCCCCAAACTCATTCTATGAAGCCATCACCCTGATACCAAAACCAGACAAAGCTATCACAAAAAAAGAAACTTACGGGCCAATATCACTGATGAACATAGATGCAAAAATCCTCAACAAACACAAGCAAACTGACTCCAACAATACAATAAAAGGATCATTCACCATGATCAAGTAGGATTTATCCCAGGGATGCAAGGATTTTTTAATATCTGTAAATCAATAGTGTGATACACCACACTAACAAATTGAAAAATAAAAACAATATGATCATCTCAATAGATATAGAAAAAGCTATTGATAAAATTCAACATTCATTTATGACAAAAACTCTCCAGAAGGTGGGTATAGAGGGAACCCATAATAATACCTCACCATAATAAAGACCATATATTTTTAGAGCACAGCTAACATCATACTCAACAGTGAAAAGCGGAAAGCTTTTCCTGTAAGATCAGGGACAAGACAAGGATGTCCACTCTTGACACTTTTATTCAACATAGTTTTGGAAGCTCTAGCCATGGCAATCAGAGAAGAAAAAGAAATAAAAAGAATCCAAATTGGAAAGGAAGAAGTAAAACTATTCCTGTTTGCAGATGACATGATACTATACATAGAAAATCCTAAAGACACCACCAAAAAACTATTAGAACTCATCAATAAATTCAGTAAAGTTGCAGAATACAAAATTAATATACAGAAATCTGTTGCATTTCTATACACTAACAACAAATGATCAGAAAGAGAAATTAAGGAAACAATCCCATTTACTATTGCATCAAAAAGAATAAATACCTAGGAATAAACCTACCTAAGAAGGTAAAAGACTTGTATGCAGCAAACTATAAGACACTGGTGAAAGAAATTGAAAATGACACAGATGAAAAGATATACCATGTTCATGGATTGGAAGAACTAATATTGTTAAAATGACCATACCACCCTAGGCAATCCACAGATTCACTGCAATCCCAATCAAATTACCAATGGCATTTTTCAAGGAACTAGAACAAATAATTTTAAGATTTGTATGGAAACACAAAAGACCCAGAATATCCAAAACAATCTTGAGAAAGAACAGAGCTGGGGATATCATGAGCCCTGACTTCAGACTATACTACAAAGCTGCAGTAATCAAAACAATATGGTACTGGCACAAAAACAGACACAGAGATCAATGGAACAGAATAGAGATCCCAGAAATAAACCCATTAGTTGTGGTCAACTAATCTTCGACAGAGGAGGCAAGAATAGACAATGGAGAAAAGACAGTCTCTTTAATAAATGGTGCTGAGAAAACTGGACAGCTAAATGTAAAAGAATGAAACTAGAACATTTTCTAACACCATGTTCAAAATTAAACTCAAAATGGATTAACATCCTAAATATAAGACTGGAAACTGTAAAACTCCTAGAAGAAAACATAGGCAGAACATTCTTTGACATAAATCATAGCAGCTTTTTTTTTTTTTTGGATCTGTCTCCCAAGGCAAAGGAAGCAAAAACAAAAATTTAAAAATGCTTTCTAATTAAAACAAAGATTTGCACATCAAAGGAAATAACTGACAAAATGAAAAAAACCTACAGAATGGGAGAAAATATTTGCAAATGATATGAGTGATAAGGGGTTAATATTCAAAAATATATAAACAGCTCATACATCTCAACAACAAAAAAACAAACAACGCAATTGAAAAATGAGCAGAAAACCTGATTAGAAATTTGTCCAAAGAATACATACAGGTGACCAACAGGCACATGAAAAGACGATCAACGTTGTTAATGATCAGAAATATGCAAATCAAACCACAATGAGATATCACATCACACCTGTAGAATGGCTTTATCAAAAAAACTGCAAATAACTAATGTTGGCAAGGATGTGGAGAAAATGGAACACTTGTACACTGTTTGTGGGAATGTAAGTTGGTGCAACCATTATGGAAAATAGTATGGAGTTTCCTCAAAAAACTACCATATGATCCAGCAATTCCATTCCTAAGTATATACCTGAAGAAAAAAAAAATACGAATTCAAAAAGATGCATGCACCCTCAATGTTCATAGCAGCATTATTTACAATTGCCAAGATATAGAAGCAACCCAAGAGTCCATCAACAGATGAAAGGATAAAGAAGAAGTGGTATGTATATATACAATGGAATACTACTCAGCCATAAAAAAGAATGAAATTTTGCCATTTGCAACAACATGGATGGACTTGGAGGGTATTATGCTTAGTGAAATAGGTCAGACAGAGAAAGACAGATATCCTATGATATCACTTATATGTGGAATCTAAAAAGTAAAACAAACTAGTGAATATAACAAAAAAGAAACACAGATATAGAGAACAAACTAGTGGTTACCAGTGGGAAGAGGAAAGAAGGGGGAGTGGGACAAGAAAGGGGTAGAAAATTAAGAGGTACAAACTACTATATATAAAGTAAGTCAACTACAGGATATATTATAAAGCACAATATTTTACAATAAGTATAAATGGAGTAGAACCTTTGAAAATCATGAATCACTATGTTTTACACTTGAAACTTACATAATATTGCATATCAATTATACCTTAATAGAAAGGAAGGAAGGGGGGGAGGGACGGAGGGACGGAGGGAGGGAGGTGAAAAAAACGTGCACAGATTTTGTTAAGAAAAATTATGGGATATTCTAATTCTGTGATCCCCTGTATCCTTGACAGCTAGGGTCCTCACTGTGAACGGTAATACAGATGAAATATGAAACAAATTAGGTAAAAAAATCTGTATTGTAAAATTTTATAAGAAGTATTAATATGAGTTCATGAGATATTTTATCTTTAATAGGCACTTACACAATATATAATATACATTCATTATATATATATATAATATGTATAAAATGTATTAGCTCTGTCCACTAAAAAGATTTCATTAACTCTGACCACAGAAAAGATCTAGAAACAATGACCTACCATGTTGCAATGAGCCAGCCAAATATTATATGCCTTCCAATGAAAATGCAGAATACCATCTGTATTCTTGCCATAAGGATCAAACCTGAGGTAGATTTGGGATAAAAGTCATGAGTTTGACTTTGACATGCTGTGTGCTACACAAGTTGAGCAGCATAGTAACTGTCTGAAAATATGATACTGAATGTTTTATAAAACTAAAATAAATATTTCAGGGCTGTTCTTATGGTGTGGTAGTTGAAACAATGAAAATTAATGAGTTGTATGCTAAGCGAAATAGCAGAGGTCTGAGGTATAAACCATTAGAAATCATCAAGAATCAAAACATGTATAAATAATAATAAACGAGAGATCCATTGCAAATTTCAGAGAAGAAGTGAGAAATATTTAGGAGAGGTAATAATGTCATGAGAGTTTTGTAAGGAAAAAGTTAAAGAAGCAAACTTCTTGAGGTGTCTTTTTTCAGCCAAAGACCTAAACGTAGTCATCCATTCCATGGCCTGATAGAAAATGTTAATAATAATTGCATCTTAAAATTGTAAAAAAACAAAAAAAAATGTTGGAAACTTCATTTGCACTTCAAATTTAAATAACAACTGCAAAAATAAAACCTTTGCAAATGAACACTGTACAATTGTCAATATTCTCATTTTCCATTAATATTATTAAATTGTTAACATTTCTCATTTGGAAAGAGATATCAAGTGACTTTGGAAATTCCAGTTAACTTATGGAAGATGAGAATGAAGCCAATTTTTAAAAAATTATTAACATTGGGGTCTATTTTTTTAAACCACTCTACTTTAACACTCTGAGTAGAATACTGAAGGATTCTTTTATGTGTACTCATCAGTTATCAGTGTCCATTTAAGAAGAAATTGCAAATTCACAGCTTGATTCTATGTTTTAAGACAACACAAAGGAAACATCATACCAAGATGGACAACAGAGGGTGCCCTCCACTTTGAGCATAAGACGCATTGACTGATCATTTCCTGAATCATTACTAAGTGATGCTTCTTAAAATTCTTGGCAACTGAGTCTTTTAAACTGCAACAGATGTGAAATGGTGAGTAATATACTTCCGTATTTTTCTCCCTAAAGGCAGCTGAAATTCAAATAATCAAAGTCAAAGCAAAGGCAAACTGACTATACTTAATTAAATTTCGATGCTAACGGAAAGCCTTATATAATATCTGGATATGTTAACAAAGAAAGCTTTGCAAAATGAAATCAGCAGCTATTTGGTGTTAACTGATTTCCAAGTCAGGAGTGAGGGGCACAAGGAGTAGGAAAACCTTCATGCTGATGGTAACAACCGGCTTCCAGGGAAATGTCATTCTTAACAGTGCCTTTGCTAATTGCTTATTTTAGATTTCTCCACTGAGCAGTTACAGATTCCCCATACAATTTATTAGGAAAACATTTACTTAAACCCTCCTTGACTTTTCAGTGAAATAACAATAAAAGGTATCACCTCTGGTATTAAGTTCAACAAAATGCTTTCAGCAAAATTGTTCTATATTTGTAGCAAACTAATTTCTCACAAAGGATCAAAGTCCTCATGTAGGGAAAAAATAACCAACCATTCTCAATATGGTTTGTAACAGATGCTTTCACAAGCAAAATGAAGCACAGTAGCTATAGGTTTCAGATGAAGAACTTATCTGAAAATAATGTGAACAGCTGGCAAACTTCCTGATTTCAGCAAGAGGCACGTGCTAAGACCATTGCAATATCTGTACATCCCTCCTTGTCCTCCTACCACCACCCCCCTCCCAACACACACACACACATACAGCACTAGAATCTTTAAGAATTACTAGAATCTGTGACTAAGACCTGATGTTCTAGGAGCTTCCTCAGAATTCCTGGTAGCAGTTTTGCCTATCTAGGTATGTAAATTATGGACTGTGTCAAAGCAAGACCATCTCCATGACTGATCCTTTTGCTTTACATTCAAAGTCAAGCAATGAATTTCTATTAATTTCAGATTCTCCCAGACATATATGTCTGTATACCAGTGGTATAAGTATCTCTTACCAGAGCAGATGGTTCTCAACCTTCCCATGGATAGGGTTTTCACTTTAATATAAAAAATTCTGAAGACCTTGACCATGCTAATAGTTACATTTTCATTGCCAGGTGATTAAAGAATTATAATGATGACAAAAAGTAAATAAATATCCAGTTTTATTTTAATGATTTATATTTTATTCATAACATTAACACCTATACACACTTGAAAAATAATGTAATATTTATTCCATAATAATGAAATTTTTCCTATTAGAATTTGCAAGTATTATAAAACAAGTAACTCTCTATCCCTTACTTTTAATTTTCCCATTCTATTGTCAATAGCACCAGTACTGTTTTCCAAAGAGCTCATTTTTGTCTTAGGATCTTTCATGTCACAAGAGAGAATTCAGTGGAGACATAAGCATTATGGTCAGAAACAAGGCTGTTTTCTCACTCAGTTTCAGTGGCTCCACCAAGCATCCTACAGACCTAGGCTGAAACAGGCCAGCTGATCCTTTTTGATTCTTCAAACCTGCTACTTTTCCTATCTCACTAATTGCAATTATTTGCATCATTAATTTAGTAGCCAAAGCCAGACATCTGGACACATCTGAGGTCTCTCAACCCATTCAATCCCTCCCCAAGTTATGCCTACCATTACCGTTCCAGTTAAGCCCCTATTTTCTCTCCTGGACAATTACTGGAGTCCTTAGTCACATTGCTGCTGAGTCGTCTTCCTAGGCGCAGGCTGCATGCAGTCACAGAGCCCAACTCATATTCCCATGAGCCCTTCCCCTATACTTCTTCCTTCTCAGCACGTACAGCAAGTCTTAGCTACTATGTGAACAATGAAGATTCAGAGAAAATGTAACTTCCACTGTGAGTTTGCCTCAATATCTCTAAAAGTATTTGCTCTCGGAGTTTACACTTAAGGTCACCTAAACAAAGCATTTCAAAACGATGTACTATCTCTGATTGTAGTTTGCAACCAACACAGGATGGGGACTATATCATAATTAATGTAGTCTATTCAATACTTGTCCTTTAGTGGTTGTCAGAAAATGTCTCCTCTGTAAAAAGTTTTTAATAGCTCTCTCAGATTGTACAAAATCAAGTTCAAGGACCTTTGGTTTATCAAAACCCTTAATAAGTGGGCCCTAATCTATATTTTCACTCACATCTCTCTACCTTTAGCCTTATACCTGCCACCATTTCACTACTATTTACCAAACATTTTAGAAACATGGCTTTATTTTGTCTTTCAAATGTATTTTTTACTTTCATAGAATTTTTAACTTTCATTATTCAATTGATTTATTTTCCTGTGATAGATTTCCTGATCCCTATCCACCTCAATCCCCTTATCTTTCTGACTGCTGAAGTCCTTTTCATCTTTTATGTACAATTAAAATGTTACTTCTTCTGTGGAAACAACTTCAATATACCAGTAAGATTTTTTTTTTTTCTCTTGTGTGTCAGGACATATCACATATACTTTTTTTTTTTTTTTTTTTTTTTTTATTTATTTATTTACTTATTTTTGGCTGTGTTGGGTCTCCGTTTCTGTGCGAGGGCTTTCTCTTGTTGCGGCAAGTGGGGGCCACTCTTCATCGCCGTGCGTGGGCCTCTCCCTATCGCAGCCTCTCTTGTTGCGGAGCACAGGCTCCAGACGCGCAGGCTCAGTGATTGTGGCTCACGGGCCTAGTTGCTTCGCGGCATGTGGGATCTTCCCAGACCAGGGCTCGAACCCGTGTCCCCTGCATTGGCAGGCAGATTCTCAACCACTGCGCCACCAGGGAAGCCCACATATACTTTTTTTAAAGCAGAAAACACAGGATAGTCTATGCCTTGCTGTGGTAACAAGTAGGGCCTGAAATCTCAGCAGTTATTCCAACAAAGTTTTTCTTCCTTACAAAAAAACTGATGTGAGTCTGGTAACTTCCCAGGGTAGCTGTTTTCCATGAAATGATTTCATTTCTCACCAGGCTGCTTCCAAACTGTGTCTCTGCCCTGGCAACATGAGGCTTCCTCAGTCACCTCAAGAGGGGGGAAGAAACTGGAGGGTTGTGCAGGGGCTTTTGATGTCTTAGCCCAGAAGTGACGTGCTCAAAATCCATGGACAAAATTAGTGACATGGTCCAACTTAATGCAAATGGGCCTACTAAAGAGAGGATGACTGGATATTAGAGAGCACTCATATTAAGTACCAGAGGGACTTGCTCGCATTACAGATATTTATGTATTTACTGGTCTTCTTTTGTTAGACTGTGAGTTCCTTGAGAGAAAAACCATTATCTTCTTCATTTCTGTACCCCAGAACTTTAGCCAGCACCATGTGTTGAGTATGACATCGATGACTTATTGTTAGCCCAAAATGAATTAAATCACAAGGGATATAAGGTAGTGCTTACCTTTGAGAAGAAGAAACAAATTCTGTTCTCCAGCTTCCATATTGTGTTACATTCACACAGTCATATAAAGGACACTATAAGTTTAAGGGAGTCAGCAAGAACTATGAAGCCAGACTTCCCAGCTTCAAATCCTGGCCCTCTGACTTATTAGCTGTATGTCTTTGGGAAAATTATTCAACATACCTGTGCACCAGTTTTCTCAAAAGGTTGCTATAAGCATTAAATAGGTTTATCGATGTAAAATACTAGAACAGTGCCTAAATGGTAAATACTCAGCATCTTATATATGATTATTCATTTGTTACATGAATAAGATTCCAAAATTTTCCAGTTGTCCTTAGAGAAAAATCCAAAGTCCTTTCCGCGTTCTACCAGGATCCATCTGACCTGGCCTTTGCCAACCTCACCCACCTCATTGTCTATTTCCCTCTTTATTAATGATACTTCAAACATTTCAACCATCTTTCGGTTTTGATTTGTTTTGTTGTTTGTTTGGTGAAGGCAAGTTAGATTCTGCTTTCAGGCTTTTGAACATATTGTTGTCCTAGATTACTACAGCCACCCCCCGCCCCAGAAAACTACAGGCTGGCCCCTCTCATCTTTTAGGTCTCCGATCAAATGCCATATCATCAGAGAGTTTTCCCTGATTACCTCATCTAAAGTGGCCAACTACTCAGTAATCCTCTAACACACCTCCTTGTTTTATTGTCTTCATAGCACTTACCATGACTTGTAAAGATTAAATTGTGAGATCAAGAACTTTTTCTGTCCAGTACATGAATTTGCTTAATAAATATAGGTATAAGTGATTGGTTTATGCATTTATTTACCAATCATTTATGGAACATTACCATGCATTCTTTTAGATGCTAAGCATAAAACATGGTTGATTTTTAGAAACTGTAGTTGTAGGCTAGATCAGACAGAGCTCAAGTAAATTGTGAATGCTCTGGTCCTACCATACACTCACACAATAAATTCTCCCTTTCATAGTCAGAGGGACTAACAACTAATGCTCAATCCTTCCATTTCATTTTGAGTGTTATACACACTTCTAAAGAGTAGCAGAAGCTGCCACATGAAATATGATAATGCTTCTGTTACTTTTTAAAATTTTAGATTCTGCAGATATTTATAGTGCTGGAGAAGATGATAGGACGGCTGTGGGTAAGCAATCATGTAAGTATATCATATAACACCTAAGGAGAGAAAGCTTCAGTGAAATCACCCAAAATTTACTACACGTCTTGCATGAAAAGTTTATACTAAAAAAGTATATACTTTACAAGTTTATACTAAATTTATTCTAAACACTTTATAAAGTAAAAAAATTTATAAAGTAAAAAATATAATTCAGTAGCCCCTTATTTTAAAAATACTAATTACATAAACATGTCAGGAATATAATGTGTCTAATAAAATAGTCTAAATTACCCGAATTAAATGCAGAAGCATTTTAATATCTATCCATTGGATCTACTTCTGTATCACATATTAAAGTGATAAAACTTATGATAATTAAAAAGCAATAAATAGTGTTTTAAGATTGTTGAAAAGATAATGACAGTATAGTACAGGAGAAAGCGCCATGAATTAAAAATTAGGTGACCTGATTATTTAACCTGAGATCGGTCACTACAGCTTGTTTATAAAATGTCTAGGTGGTCTTTAAGGTCACTTCATAACTACCAATCTGTAAGAGTGGTATTTATCATTTACTGAACCCTTGTTATACTACTATTAACATTTAATTCCTAATGTAGGAACTTTTATAGGTGCCAGATATTTTCATAGGTGCTTTACATATTTCATTTATTCCCAACACAAAACCCTGTGAGGTAGGTGCTATTATTATCTCCATTTTGCAGATGAGGAAATTGAGGCACAGAGAGTTTAAGCAGCTTGTTCAAGGTTACATGACTAGCACTAGAAAAAACTCAGTCTGACGCCAATGCCTCTGCTCTTGACCACTATGTTTCACTTCCTTGCTAAGCGTGTCACCCACCTTATTTCATTTAATATAAAATATTGTAGTGGTTTCCTACTGGGCATATACCCAGAGAAAACCATAATTCAAAAAGACACATGCACCCCAATGTTCATTGCAGCACTATTTACAATAGCCAGGTCATGGAAGAAACCTAAATGCCCATCGACAGATGAATGGATAAAGAAGATGTGGTACATGTATACAATGGAATATTACTCAGCCATAAAAAGGAACAAAACTGGGTCATTTGTAGAGGCGTGGATGGATCTAGAAACTGTCATACAGAGTGAAGTCAGAAAGAGAAAAACAAATATCGTATATTAACACATATATGTGGAACCTAGAAAAATGGTACAGATGAACCGGTTTGCAGGGTAGAAATAGAGACACAGATGTAGAGAACAAACGTATGGACACCAAGGGCGGAAAGTGGTGGGGGGGTGGTGGTGGTGGGAGGAACTGGGAGATTGGGATTGACATACATACACTAATATGTATAAAATGGATAACTAATAAGAACGTGCTGTATAAAAAAATAAATAAAATAAAATTCAAAAAAAACAATATTGTAGTGGTTTCAACTGCAAGTTCTAGAGTAGCCAACCAAACTGATTTAAACATTAAGCATATGTATTATTCATATAAAAGAAGTTTTCCAGGGTGGTGATATCATCAAAGGTTCAGGCTGTCCATCTTTTTGTTCTGCTGTACTCTGTGGGTCAATGTTCCCTCCCTCATGGTCAGATAACTAAGGCAATTGCAGACAGCACACCTGAGAATGACCACACCAAGCAAAGAAGACCAGTGTTTTTGTCCATGAATATATTTGGGGCAGGGTGGGGGAGGGGAGAAGAACCTTTCCCAGAAGATAGTATGGCATTTCCTTCAGTTCAAGACACCAGAACTGGGTCATATGACCCTAATCGGGCTAAATGAGAGCTGAGAAAGTAAGGATCTGATACTGGGAGCCTCTAGAGTGAGAGACAGACTCCAATAGAAAATGAGTGTGTATGTAAAAGAGAGAGGGAGCATGTGTGCATGCGCAGCGTAGAGGAAGACAAGCTGGAGACAATAGGATGGCTGTGGGTAAGCAATCAGCAGTGTCTACCATAAGCAAGTGTTAGTATCCTTATTTTACAGATGAGAAAACAGACTCCAAGAAGTTAAAAACTTGCACAAAGTTATGTAATTAGTAAGGGACAATGTTGGATTTAAATCCAGACTATGGTGTTACAGTGAGAATTCTAACCACCATGCTGTACTAACTCCACATTAGCCCATAATGTTTGAGTGCATTTATCCATCTAATGCCCTGGTGACTCCTGCTTTGGTTTGTAACTTGGTGTCTTCATGTTATATTTAGCTTCCTCTTCTCACAAAAGTCATTTTACCTTTGACTGTTGCGTGAATCTCAGGCTACATTTTGTCAATATTCAACATTATGGCTTTTAATATTTTTTAGTTTCTAAAATTGTATCCTGCGGTAACTTAGACAAAAGATACAAGAAACTCTATGTATTAAAGGCTCAACTGAGCATCGTCTGTATAACTAAAACTGACACATCCTTTTAATTTTAAAAAGAAAACTGCATAACATGCAATAGCATAGATATTTAAAATAAGTTTTTATATTTGTTTATTTTAAAATAAAACCACACAATAAAGTCATATCATAAGCTTATTATCCTAACTTAGAATTGAAGTGCATCTCCTTCCAGACCTTTTTTCAAAAATATTCTTACATAATTGAAATTATAGTTTATATTAACATTTGATATCTTTATTTTTTACTTAACATTACAACAAAAATAATCTTATGCTTGCCATATGTGCTTCAAAAATCATCATTTAAATATGCAATATTTCATCAATTAGAATCATCTTACTTAATCACTCCCTAGTGTTAAACACTTGGTGTTTTCCATTGTATATTTTGAATTATTTTCTTAGACTAGATTACCAGAAGTGGAATGACTAAGTCCAAGAACATGAAGGGTTTTTTGGTTTTTTTTAACTTTTTATTTTTTGGCTCTCCATGGATTCTGCCAAGTTGCTTTCTAAAAGGATGGAGTCAATTTACGGCATGATCAGTAATGTATGGGAACACTAATTTCCATGCTTTCACCCTCAGTGGGAAATATATTTCTAGGCTGATACATTAAACCAAGCCTACATTTTGTGATGAGAGAGAGAAATGGATTGAGAGAAAGAACCATAGATTCTAAGCACTCTGCTAGGGGCTCAAAATTTAGGGGAGACAAAATAAACACAAATAACTGTTGATAAAACACTACTGTGGATGGAGAGTGGACAGAGAAACTATGTAGTGAGAGAAATGTGTCCAACTATTGCAGAAGCTTGGGAAGGTGAATAGCACTTAAAATACCTCTTTAGAGAATGAGAAGAAAGCTGGGTGAAAAGGGCATGGAAATTACAGGTATGAGCAAGAGCACAGAGGGTTGGAATGGTGAGGCACATGCTGAGATATGCAGTTTGAGGTTTCAGGAGAATCAAGTGGAAGTCAAAGAATGAGAGAGAGAATCCTGGTGAAGTAGAAAATATAAGACCTTGGAGAGCAATAGGTGACGTAATAAGAAGCTTGGGTCTAATCCTGTAGGTTATGGGAAACCACTGCATGGTATTAAGGAAAGGGTGGGGCAGTAGAAACATTTTTTAAACCAGTGGTTTTCAATGTGCAGCCTAGAACAGCAGCACCAGCATCACCTGGGAACACAGAAATGCAGATTCTCAGGTCCCACAGGAGACTTACTAGTGAAAATTACAAGAGTGGGGCTTGGCAATCTGTATCTTAATACTAAGCCCTTCAAGTGAGTCTGACACCCAATAAAGTCTGGGAACCACTGCCTTAAATTGACATCTGGCAGCTGGGTAGGAGGTAGCTTTGATGGGGTATGGTTGAATGCAGGAAGACCAGACAGGAGGCAGCTGCAAAAGTCAAGTGGAGAAATGATGTGTCCTGAACTTTAGCAGTGGGATTGAAACCAATCAGACTGAATGAATTTATGTAGGAAAAGTATGCAAATTGAGAACTTTTAGCTGAGGACAAAATCCTGGGATATACAAATCCTAAAGGGGCAGACTAAAGAAGAAAGAAAAGATATAATCAAGGAGGTAGGAAAAAAAAGAAGAGGATAAGTGTCATGGAAGCCAAGAGCAGTAGTCCCTCAATATAAAGACTGAAAATCATCTATTGGATTTTGCAATTAGGGAACCACTTTTAACCTTAGAGAAAGCAATATAGTATAGTATGGAAGACAGAATCAGACTAAAGAAAGAGAAAAAGGAAATGAGATTTACAAGGATGCAAGAAATTGTGGTACACGACTACATTGGAGAATGCTGAATATGAAAAATAGGTGCTAGGTCCTGAGGTAGGCAAATATTTTCTAAAAAAGCCAGATAATAATATTTTAGGCTTGTGAGCATATGGTCTCTATGGCAAAGATGCAACCGTACCATTGTAGGGCAAAAAGCAGTCCTAAGCATTACATAAATGAATGTTCATGGCTCTTCCTAATAAAACTTTATAAAAACAGGTGGTCTGCTGGTGAGTCACACATTGACAATCCCTGGGTTAGGCAATTGCTGTCAGAATTAAGGATTTTTTCTTCTTTTACTTGTTTGCTTTTGTTGTTTTTAAGATGGAAAATTAATACCCCTGTTTATAGGCTGGAAGGAAAGAGTATGTAGAAATGAAGATATTGGAGGATATACGTATTATTTTATTTAACAATACTTACTGAACTCTTACTATGTTCCAAGCATTATTCTAGGCTTTGAGACTTCAGGAATAAACAAGAGAGACAAGGTCACTGCTTTCAAGGAAGTCACAGGAGAGTCAACGAATAACACAAAAATAAGGGATACTAGATGATGATAATTGCCATGAAAAACAATAAAACAGGGTGATGTTATGGACAGTGCCAGCTGGTTTACTCTGGGTTTACAATAAAGAAAGTCCTCTCTGAAGCAGTTGCATTTAAGCCTTGACCTGAATGGCTAGAAAATGCAGTAGAAAGAGGTAGTAACTAGCAGGACAAATCTCTAATAAAGCAGGAGAAGAGGGGCCAAATGGAAGAAATGGGGTTGAATGGAGAACTACTCATCCTTTCAGACAAAGAAAAGGTGGAAAGGTTGGGTATATATCTGTTGTAGGTCACAGATGGAGGCAGCAAGAGGTTGAGGATTCATCATGAGATTTCATGGTGAACTAAGAAGCAAGGTTTTTCAGCTATAGTGTTAGGAAGGAGTAAAATAGAGGACTGGGTTGAATAGTGAATAAGGGGAAAGGAAAAGGAAATTCACTGGAGTCAAATAAAGAATTGGAAGGTGGCTGTGAAGGTCCCTCCATATTGGCTATATCTATAAGAAATGTTTGCCTGTAGGATGCTGCCAACACTTTCAAGAAGAGAGATTTGTGGCATGTTCTGCAGAGCATGTGGTATACTTCAGACACACTTAGCCCTGATCAAAGAACTACATCCATGTTATACTTAAAGATTCAAAAGTAAAGAGTACAGATTTTCCAGAGAGGTGAACTCACTGAAGAGAGTATGTTTCAGGAAATGCATTCAAAGACTAGGAACTATGGAAGCAACTTATATGCCCTAGCTTGGTCAATTATAATTATTAAAAGCCAATAAAATCATAATTATGAAAAACCTATATAATATTCAAAAAATACACAGAAAGCTGTCCTGCAGCAAGTGCCACAAAGCAGAGAGCATGATAACACTTGTCAGAAAAGGGGCATTCTGGAAAATCACAAAATCTAAGAAAGAGAAGAATCAGAACAGGTCCAGAATCTGGCAAATAGAATAAGGTAAAACATCAGGGCTTGGCCAACTGGAAGGAACGCAGGGTTTCATACTCTAAGTTTTAGGGGCTATATGGGTAAAAAGAAAACAAATTCTGATCGCTGGAACCCAATTCCTCATCTAAATGAACCTTGAGAATTGAGACTCAGATGGAGTGTAATATTTTAGAAGTTCCAAGAAACTCAGAGATGAAGTTATACTTCCTCAAGTGCTAGCTTGCAGGGAATTGAAAAGAAAATCCTAGAGACAAATTCTAAGGAACTGTTGAAATAAAATGCTGGGCATACCATTGGAATAAGCCAACAATCTGATCAGTTAAAAAAGAGAAGAATTCAAAATCTGGGCCAAAGAGAAATGAGACACAAAGAAAAAGATTTTGAGCGAAGGGTGGTAAAATATAAAATAGCTACATTCTGTGCCAGAGTAGAGCAAATGTGGATTTTTCTGGAATGTCTGAAGTCTTGATGTAACCAGGAAGACAGCCCTGACAGTGAATAATTGGATCTGGGAGGCATCCTGACCTCTCTGGCGTGGTGGATTAACAGACATGCTGGCATCCCTGCCCAAGGAGTATTTCCACTTTTAGTCATAGGGAAGCCAGAATTGATTTTTAAACCCAGCTGGTATATTGGACAAGAGCTATCCCTATACTGTTTTCATGGTTCCTCCATGTTTCTAGGATTTGACCTATATCTATCCTGCTACAAAACTTGGGAATGGGGCTAGAATCAGACAGTGAATGGTAATTGATCACAAAGATTACATATCAACACAGAATTACTGATTTTAAGTAAGAATTTCTATTACTCCTAGGATTTTCTAGTACTCCATAGAGATTTCCTGCCTATTCCATAATGTAGCTACTGTATCAAACTTCATTTATGTATCAAAGAGACACAATAAAAAAACCTATGTAGTATTATAGTATTGATGCAATATATCAGTGTATCTCAAGATGTGTTCAATAGAATACTGGTACCATGAGATAATAATGGATGTAGTGAACAGAAAGGATTCTGTGATCAAAACCCATGGGAACCACTGTGTTCAATACAGTTAAACATTTCCTTTATTACAGGACTTCTCAGAGCTATTTTACTGTGACTTTCCAAAGGAGGTACATAGAATAGAGTACTGATCAATATTATTTGACCATGAAACACATTTTGAAGGTGCAGTTAGTGGGTTTAGTTTTCCATAGAACACACTTCATAAAATCTTTTACATTTAATTGAAAAAAATGTTTTTAAAAAAAGATGCAATGTCACCTTATTCTCTAGAGAATCAATGTATTGCTCATTCAAGATAAAAAAATCCTAGAGAAAATTTTGCACATCGGTACAGAGAGATACATACAAGATGCCCAACATAGCCTTGCTCATAACAGCCCTACCTAAAAGTCTATTCAACAGGAGAATAGACAAATATGTTTTGATATAGTCACACAAAAGGAAAATTATACAGCTATGAAACTAAAAAATAACACCTCACACAGCAACACAGGTGAATCTTAGAAACACTTAGTCAAAAAAGTCATGTTTCAGAAGACTACATACAGTATGAAACCATTTTTATAAGACTTGAATATAGGTAAAATTAAATATCCTAGTATAAGATACATAATTACATGATAAAACTATTTTTAAAAAGCAATGGGATGGCAAAAAAGTTTAGGGTTGGTAGGGGATGTAAGGAGTTTGAATAGAGAAGAACACACAGATAGATACAACAGTATTGATAAGTCCTAGTTCTTAATTGGGGAATTATTTTTGGGTGTTCATTTTATGTTTCATAATACACATGTTATGGTTTTCTTTTGTGTGTATCAAATATTATATACTAAAAATGTAATTTAAAAAAATCACCTGGCACATAATAGATACTCAATAACTATTTGTGTAATTAACAAAATCATTAAGCCAAATGGGGTACCAAAGCAACAGAGCAGCCCATGGGTATTTAGGTGGTTACTGATGACCAATGTCCATAGAGATGTTAAGATCACAGAAGCCCAAGCACAGCCTGGAGGGTGGTAGGACCTAAAAATGACTGAGACTAAATTTTCTTCCATCCCCAAGGGATGGAGGACTCAGAGACAGACTCAGGATTGTTTAAATGAAATTAAGAAAAGTGTGATATTTCATACACACCTGGATTCATAGGTCAATATTCATACTTGGTACATGTTTGCTTTTTAAAATAATCAACTACTGTAGAGCAAATCCAATACCCAGTGATATAAGGAATTGAAATCTGACAGTATAATCCCAAGATCCGCATGCTTTCTGGTGTCAATTTCTGCATCATCATGGTGTGTTACCATAACATAAATTACTGTTTGAGTCGTGGAACCTCTTTTTTGTAACACTGAGATGTATTCAGCCACAAATTGCCACATGATGCCGAGACATTAGCTGCTTACTCAAAGGACCAGAAACCACAACAGAACTAAACACAAACTAAGGAAGCATTTATTGCTATTGCAAGCAACAAAACTTCCAAAAATATCTTTTTAAAAATTGAAACATAGTTGACATATAACATTATATTAGTTTCAGGTGTACAACATAATGATTCAATATATGTATATATTATGAAATAATCACCACAATAAGTCTAGTTAACAACCATCACCACACATGTTTACAGTTTTTTTCTTGTGGTGAGAACTTTTAAGATCTACTCTTAGCAGCTTTCAACATGGATGAAACTTTAGCGTATTATGCTAAGTGAAATAAGTCAGAGAAAGAAAAATAACATATGATCTCACTTATATATGGAATCTTAAAAAATGTCTTTATTATTCATTAAGTAGGGACCCTCAGTATCCAGGCTTTCTAATGCAGTGGTTCTTAGAGTGTGGTTTCCTAGACCAGGAGCATCAGTGTCACCTGGGAAGTTGTCAGAAATGCAAATTCCTAGGCTTCACCTCAGACCTACTGAATCAAAAACTCTGAGGGTGGAGCCCAGTAATCTGTGTTTTATCAAACCCTCCAGTTAATTCTGACACTCATAAAGTTTGAGTGTCCTGCTGCTCTAGAATAATTGAGAAATCCTCACATAAAGGATGAAACTTTACTGGTTAAAAGGTTATTTTAACCAAGGCATCTCTGTGGTTCATATATGTTTTTACCCTTTTTAAGCTTCTTAATTAAGAAAGAGTTCATCCAGAATGGCTTTTATCCCAAAAAATGACTGTTAAAGTCTTTTCTATCCTTTACCTGTTTTACTAACCAAATACAACAGTGCAAAATATGAGCTTCTCAGGAACCACTGAGGAGAATTCTGCAGAGAAGGGTAAAGTAGAAATTTGAAACTAATTTAACAGTAAATTGAGTACTTACATGATTTTCCCCAAGTCTCAGAGCTCATCTGGGGGGAGAGGAAAATATTTAATTGCTGTGTTTCCTGAAAGAGACTAATGTGAGTGTGGATTTTTTGTAATTGTTAATGTCTAGAGTGGACAATTTGTAAGAGCACTGGGGTAGTTTGGGAATGAAGATGACATCCAGCACAACATGGTTCATCCTCCTCTCAAAAACACTAAAGATGATCCAAAGCAAATGGACATTCAGGGATTTCCATGTGTAAAAGAAATCTTCCTGTCCCTCAGGAGCTCTGGCTTTGCAGAATAATTTGTGTAGAGAATAAGGAATTCCATGAGGAAAGTATACAAATAATTTACAATAAAGGGAGAATAAGGATAAAAATTCTTGCCAAGAAAAGTTGGCTTCAAGGACTCTTAGAAAATGTGGAAAACTGTTTTAAATTTCAAGTTCTCAGAAATTCTAAAGAACTCAAAAGTTCTAAAGCAAAGATATGAGAAAGAAGCATGGGATCTGTAAGTGTCTATGAGGTAGAAAGAAGGATGTTCAGAATAGCAAGAAGAATCTAAGCAAGTGATTTGATGATTAATTATGTATTACTTAAGACATCTTAAGTAAATTTAGTGTTCTTGAATATATTGTTGTTCAATATCAATGTGCGCTTGTGTTTTGTTTTCCCACCAAACTAATAGGCAAAGAAAACAGCGTCCTAGAAATTGTCTTTACTTTCTATCACAAGGCATCCAGAGAAAGGCTGTAGTCAAGTGAATCTTTGCAAACCAAATTATATTGCTTCAAAGCTAAAATTCTATAATGGAGGGATAAATTCCTGTACAATAGCAATAACAGATACATCATAAGCTTGTCCAATAATGGGACTTATGTTCAAAGATACACATATCAACCTCAACTGATTATCATAGCTGCTACCTTCTACAACTTTAGGACATCATTCTTATTGCAGTCTATCTGAATAAAACTCTCTGAAGTTAAACATCACTATGGTCCTGGATTATTTAGAATGTCATAAAATTATAGGGCATTAGAACTAGAAGCTTAAAATCCATCTTATGTAATGCATCCATTTTGTTGATGACGAAACTGAGATTGCTGAATCACACAGTTACCTGGAGAAGCTAGAATTGAAGAACAGGTTTTGTGATTCATGTCCAATAAAGACAAAATCTCTCTCTCTCTCTTCCATCACAGCTTTTACTACTCTACACCTTGCTCACTATGTTCTAGCCACATTATGATGGCTAGATTCCAAGGGCAAGTGTCCCTAGAGAACCAGCAGAAGCCCTATAGCCTTTTGTGACCTAGCTTCAGAAGTCATAAAGCACCACTTCTACCATAGTCAAAATCTAATCAGTATTCAAGAGAAGGGAAAACAGGACCAACCTCTTGATAGAAGGAAAGTCATAGTAACATTGAAAGAGCAAAAAAGAACAGGAGATATTATTGTGACCATCTTTGGAAAATACAGTCTGCCACAGATTGAACACATATGTCTAATTTTGTTCCCCCTTGAAATTTCACTAAAATAATAGTAAATTGATTTCTCACCCAAGACATATTAACCCACAAACACAGGGAGAATGAAAGAAGAAGCAACAGCAACAAAATTTTAGAAGCTGGAAAGCAGATGTTCAACTGGCAAAGGATTTAACAGACCCCAGAAAACTGAATCTTAAACTAGCAACTCAAAAAGCTGAAAACTCATCAGATTCCTAACACACAATCCTCAGAAGGCTAAGGGTATGGTAGCATCAGATACCATTATAAGTGTGAATAGAAGGAGAGAGCTAAAATAAGGAGAACTTTAAGTAGCAGTCAAAACTCTAGATCCCCTCCCCAGCTTTAGGCAGCCAAATGACTACACCTCTTGAGTATTTGCCCAATAGGGAGGCAGGTTCTCTTAAAGGGATGAAACAAGGGGGCTTTGGACCCCTTACAGGACAGATGGAAGAGATAACATGATAAAACGGGGAGGATTAAGTCTGGAAACTATGACTGAGACCTCCAGCACTCATTCCCTAGTTGGCTTCCTAACAACTAGAAGCTAGGCCATCACCCTCCAGGCATAGGACTAGAAACACTTTCTCCGGCAAATCTGACCAATTCAAGAGAATGTATCTAGAGGTCACAAGACTAAAAAGCTCATCTACATCATCTTATTGTGATGTTCACAGGTGACAAGACCCACTCATGTATCAGAGCTTCCAATCAAAGTTTTTGGTCCCCTAGAATTGCTAGATATCTGAGGAATGCCTGCAATATGAAAAGTATGAAAAATACAAAAAGCAACTTGGAGGAAACAGACTGTGCAAAGGGAAGAGAGCTTTGAAGATATATGTATTATTAATATCCACTGAGATGCAAGAGAAGATATTGTAACTGTGGAGAAAAAGAATAGGATGCTATAATAAAAAGGAACATTCTGAGCACCAAAAGAACACTTTCATATTTAAAATACAATAGAAGATAAGGTTTAAAATATTTCTTAAAAAAAAAAAATGGTAGACCAAAGATGGTAAGGACTTCCAGTTCACTTGACTTGGAAGGAGATAATGCATTTGAGCTGGTAAACTGAAAAACAGATTTAACAAAATTGTTTCAGATTAAAACATACCAACTAATAGACATAAAACCTGTCTAGACACCAATTATCAAAAACAAGAATACAAAGAAAGCATTGATTTCATATGGCATAACAAAAACAAGAAGAGTAGTAAAACATAATTTTAGATAAAGAAAACAAAAATAACAAGAAAATGAGAGGATCAATCCAAAAGGTCTAAAAAAATTTTTTTAAGTATTCCAGAAAGGGAAAACTGAAAAAAGCGGGAGGAAAATGATAGGCAAAATAATTTAAAAAATTTTTTCCAAAACTCAAAGAGCTTAAGTTTTCAGGTTGAAAGACCAAATTACATGCCCAATGTAGTGGGTGCAGACAGATCTTTTCACTGCACATATCATTGTGATACTTCAGAACACTAAGGACAAAAAGAAGATTCAACAAGGTTCCAGAGAGAGAAAAAGAGAGAGAGAAATCGCCTAAAAAGGAATAGGAATTAATGCGTCTTCAGATATTTGTCAGCAGCAACTTTGAAAAACTGGGAACGTTAAAAGCCAAAAGAGAGGTGCCTTCAGATTTCTGATGAAAAATAGGTAAAGAATTCTATATCAAGACAAATTATCAGTAAGAAGGAATAAAAGTAAAGACATTTTCACACAAGACAAAGCCTCAAAAGTCTTACTCCATACATCCTTTCTCAAGGATCTTATAGGTAGAGATGCTCTACCAAAATAAAGTTGAAACAAAGAAAAAAATTCACAGGAAACAGGAAAGAGCACAGGGAAGAAGAGATGAGTCCCCAGGATGGTGGTGACAGAAGATGCCACAATGACAGCTGAGTAATCAGACACAGAGGGCACACAGTCCAGATTGGAGCAGGTCAGAGGGCTCAAGGAAATATTTCTTCTGGAATAGTAAATTAATAGAACACTTTATGCACAAGAGTTTGTGGTTGAAAAAAGATGCTATGTGGGTTTTCCCTGGTGGTCCAGTGGCTAAGGCTCTGCACTCCCAGTGCAGGGGGCCCGGGTTCGATCCCTAGTCAGGGAACTAGATTCCACATGCCGCAACTAAGAGTTTGCATGCCGCAACTAAAGTTCCTGCATGCTGCAACGAAGATCCCGCATGCTGCAACTAAGACCCGGTGCAGCCAAATAAGTAAATAAATAAAATACTTTAAAAAAAAAAAAAAAGATGCTATGTTCATAGAAAGCCAAGCAAAACTAGACAGTTTTTCACTTCATAAAAAAATTAAAGTTTGTGCCAAACCCACGCACTTATGACCAATTAATCTATGACAAAGGAGGCAAGAATATGCAATGGAAGAAAGTCAGCCTCTTCAATAGTGGTGCTGGGAAAACTGGACAGCTACCTGTAAAAGAATGAAGTTAGAACATTCTCTAACACCATGCACAAAAATAAACTCAAAATGGATTAAAGACCTAAATGTAAGACCAGATACTATAAAACTCCTAGAGGAAAACATAGGCAGAATACTCTTTGACATAAATTGTAGCAGTATGTTTTTGGATCTGTCTCCTAAAACAAAGGAAATAAAAGCAAAAATAAACAAATGGGACATAATTAAACTTAAAAGCTTTTGCACAGCAAAGGAAATCATTGACAAAACAAAAAGACAACCTACTGAATGAGAGAAAATATTTGTAAATGATATGACTAATGAGAGGTTAATATTCACCATATATAACAGCTCATACAGCTCAACATCAAAACAAACAAACAAATAACCTGATTAAAAAATGGGCAGAAGAACTAAATAGGCATTTTTCCAAAGTATACATACAGATGGACAACAGGCACGTGAGAAGATATACAACATCACTAATCATCAGGGAAATGCAAATTGAAACCACAATGAGGTATCATCTCACACCTGTCAGAATGGCTACCATCAAAAAGACCACAAATAACAAATGTTGGCAAGGATGTGGAGAAAAGGGAACCCTTGTACATGGTTGGTGGGAATGTAAATTGGTACAGTCACTGTGGAAAACAGTATGGAGGTTTCTCAAAAAAATAAAAATAGAACTACCATATGACCCAGCAATTCCACTCCTGGGTATATATCCAAAACAAAAACAAAACCAAAAACATTAATTTGAAAAGATAACATGCCCCTCAATGTTCATAGCAGCATTATTTACAGTTGCCACAATATGGAAGCAACTTAAGTGTCCATCAACAGATGAATGGATAATATATATATGTGGAATACTACTCAGCCATAAAAAAGAATAAAATTTTGCCATTTGCAACAACATAAATGGACTTGGAGGGCATTATGCTAAGTGAAATAAGTCAGAGAACTACCAATACTGTATGATATCACTTATATATGGAATCTAAAAAATACAAAAAACTGTTGAATATAGCAAAAAAGAAGCACACTCACAGATATAGAGAACAAATTAGTGGTTACCAGTAGGAAAATGGAAGGGGAAAGGGCCAATTTAGGGGGAAGAGATTAAGAGGCACAGACTATTAGGTATAAAATAAGCTGCAAAGATATATTGTACAACACAGGGAATATAGCCAATATTTTTTAATAACTATAAATGGAGTACAACTTTTAAAAATTGTGAATCACTATATAGTATACCTGTTACTTATATAATATTGTTTATCAACTATACATCAATAAAAAATAAATAAATTTCAAAAAATTAAAACTTGTGCCAGAAAGGAAAACTAATGTTTTACTAAACAAGTCAGCTGTGACAAATATTTACATAGTCATAATAATGTAAATAATGAATATTGGTTTATTCAAAATTACCATATAACTTTAATTGGAGAATGTCGAAAGATGGGAAGGGTGAGCCTATTTACTAGAGGTGTAGGGAGCAGAGAGTGAACAAAAACAACATTTTCAATAGTGGAAATTCAATAGATCATACCTGACATCAAAAAATCATGACATAGCAAGTATATTACTTAGCAACAGGGAGATAAGTGTCAAAATAAAACTTGTTTCAACTAAAATTGGTTTCTTCTGGGGAGGATGGTAAGGAGCTGCTGTTTTTCATAACAACACTTATAAAATTTTTGAATCTTTAGTCTGTGTACAACTTTGATAAAAATCAAGAAAAACATGGAGATAAAAATGAGAGCATCATTCAGCCAGGAATGACCACATCAGCTTACTCAGAAATGTAAGCTTTAAGGCACATTTTCAAAGTGGCTTAACCATGGAGGTAAGGAGCTGCAAACTATCAGAACTTTGCTTCCTGAGTTCCTATTATCTGGATCTTTGTTATTCTAGTAGAAATCTTCTCTTTAAAAATCAAAGGCATTATTTAAAAATTTCAACTGTTTTCAAGTCAGCTTCATTATTGTATCTTACTTATTCTTTCTCATATCATTCCAAATAAACATTCATTGGCAAACCGCATCCATGGCAATCATGAACATAAAAGCAGCCATTTACAATTGATTGTGGGAGTATATGTTTTACAATAAGGATGGATTTTCTTATTTAATTATACAGTTATTCATATGTTCTAAACCATGCTATGAGAATAATGATAATACCCCTGAAAATAGCACTTCTTGACCATTTCTCTGAGGTATTACATGTTTCCTCAAGTTTCTCCATCACTTTAAGACTAATTGCAAATGCGCTTTTCTGCAAGGCCATAAAATTCTGTTTCAGCATACTTGGAATGATCTAGTTTTTGATCATGTTAAGACAAGCATGATATTTAATGTACATCAAATTTTAGAAATAGATATTTTTACAAAGACCAGTAAGCTGAATGTTGAAATGCATGTAAATATTAAAAGTTTTGACTTGAATTCTCTCATTTTGATCCATGATTAAGAGTCAAAACAAAATATTCTTGATCCTCTCAGTGTTTTCTAGGTGGTTCTCTTTCAGAGAATTTTCCTAGAATATTGTCTTTGAATTTTTCCTAATTTTGCAGCTTCATTGCAAGATTTTTTTCCCCTTATCATAGGATATCAATAACTAAATATTGAAATATCAATGAAAATTAAGTATGTTTTCTTCACATCAAATGCTATTAAAATAATCCCACTGTTAGACTTCCCTGGTGGCACAGTGGTGAAGAATCCGCCTGCCAATGCAGGGGACACGCGTTCGAGCCCTGGTCTGAGAAGATCCCACATGCTGCAGAGCAACTAAGCCTGTGCACCACAGCTACTGAGTCTGCTCTCTAGAGCCCACAAGCCACAACTACTGAGCCCATGTGCCACAACTACTGAAGCCCACGCACCTAGAGCCTGTGCTCCACAACAAGAGAAGCCACTGCACCGCAGTGAAGAGTAGCCCCCGCTTGCCACAACTAGAGAAAGGCCATGTACAGCAACAAAGACCCAACAGAGCCAAAAGTAAAAACTTAATTAATTAATTAATTTTTTAAAATCCCACTGTAATAAAAATCCATAGAAAAGAAAGAAAAATTCTAAGCTTCTAGTTGATGTTTATCTTCATTAATAGCTGACATAATAGAATTAGAATCCAACTAAAGAATTTGGTCAAATGGAATATTATTCAGCCTTTAAAAAGAAGATTCTGTCATTTGTAACAACGTGGATGAACCTAAAGGGACACTATCCTAAATGAAGTAAACTAGATATGAAAAGACAAAAACTTCAAGATCTCACTCATATGTGGAATCTAAAGAAGTCAAATACATAGAAGCAGTGTTTACCAGGGGCTGAGAGATGGGGTAAGTGGAGAGATGCTGGTCAAAGTGTACAAAGTTGCAGTTTTGTTGGATGAATACGTCTAGAGACCTAATGTACAGCATGATGACTGTCGTTAATAATACTGCATTGACTACTAAACATTTGCTAAAATAGTAGATTTCAGGGGCTCTCATCACACACAAAAAAATGGAAGTGTGAGGGGATGATATGTTAAATTGCTTGTCTGCAGTAATCTTTTCACTATGTATATGTATATCAAATCATAATGTTGTATACTTTAAATATATACAATTTTAATTTAAAAGTTTAAGAAAGGGCTTCCCTGGTGGCGCAGTGGTTGAGAATCTGCCTGCCAATGCAGGGCACACGGGTTCGAGCCCTGGTCTGGGAAGATCCCACATGCTGCGGAGCAACTAGGCCTGTGAGCCACAACTACTGAGCCTGCGCGACTGGAGCCTGTGCTCCGCAACAAGAGAGGCCGCGATAGTGAGAGACCTGCGCACCGCGATGAAGAGAGTGGCCCCCGCTTGCCACAACTAGAGAAAGCCCTCGCACAGAAACGAAGACCCAACACAGCCAATAAATAAATAAATAAATAAATAATAAAAGTGTTTAAAAAAAAAAAAAGTTTAAGAAAGAATTTGTTCAAACTCCTGCACTTCACGACAATATGATTTGATCATAAATGTAGATAATCAGAATTTGTTTACATTTCCCTTTAATCGAATAATGGAGACCAAACACATGTGCATGCAAGATACACTGAGTAAAGAATATCTATAAGGGAAAAGAGTATGATGCCATCACTTGACATTCATCACAGCTTCAAGCAAAAACAAAACAAAACAAAAAACTTTCTGTGGAATTGTACATCTTGCATTAATGTTTCACCCAAAATAAAATTCCTCTTACTAAACCTTCTCTATGCTGTTTCCAAATTAGCATTCTGCTTGGGTTCAGCTCAATATATTCCATTTCTCTTGAAAACCCTGTCAGTAACTATTCATTTCATGCCTATGAGCGTAGCCTTCTGGGTGCTTGCAGCCCAGTTGATCCGTTCAGTTTAACCATCTTATCAACGGTGCAGAAATGATAATAAATGTGACCCAAATGAAAAAACTGTTTTTCCCCAATATGATATACCTGCAGAGATTAAGTACCCTCTGTGTCAAATGAATGTCATCCTCATTTTCCAAAAGCAATTTTAATATGTTTACCATCAAGGGCTATGCATTTCTGAACAACAGAGAATCTGGAAACCTGCTTTAGGCTGATATATATCATAAAATAAGCATCAATTCATTCCCTCCTAAATCTAATCTGCCTATTGTTGCTGAGATTTTCAACTTTCTTTGCTTTTTGCATGACAGGTTTAAGTGAAAGGTAATGCAGAGCCACATAAAACATTTCACCACATTAACCTTAACTCCCTAAGCATACCAGGAACTCTTGCATTTCCTAGAACTAAAAACCACTACCTTACACTTCTTGTGATTTATTTTGAGATTACATTTTGTTCACTCCTCAAAGAAAGTATTCAGCTGCTTCCAAAGGCCAATTGAGGTTTGAGAGATTAATAAATACTGAATCTTCAGTCTTAAAAAAAGAACAGTGACACAGATGTTTAAAACATTTTGGGCATGAAAACTATGCCAAAAGTCTCAGTGATATTATGTAAATGGATACTATGTAGTGAAAGGCTATCATCCCAACATCCTCTCATCTGAAGGATTTGATCATAATCCAGCAAATACCCTTCAGTCTGTAAATTAACTACAGCTAAAAGGAGGTTTAGGAAATTTCATAGTGACTCATGGTCATTCGTGACTTTTGATATTTCCATAAATAAACCCTTGGCGATTTAAATGTCATCTTGTGGGATTGGTTCAAGATGGCGGAGTAGGAGGACGTGTGCTCACTCCCTCTTGCAAGAGCACCAGAATCACAACTAACTGCTGAACAATCATCAACAGGAAGACACTGGAACTCACCAAAAAAGATACCCCACATCCAAAGACAAAGGACAAGCCACAATGAGATGGTAGGAGGGGTGCAATCACAATAAAATCAAATCCCAAAACTGCTGGGTGGGTGACTCACAAAATGGAGAACACTTATATCACAGAAGTCCACCCACTGGAGTGGAAGTTCTGAGCCCCACGTCAGGCTTCCCAACCTGGGGGTCTGACAATGGGAGGAGGAATTCCTAGAGAATCAACTTTGAAGGCTAGTGGGATTTGACTGCAGGACTTCGACATGACTGGGGGAAAGAGACTCCATTCTTGGAGGGCACACACAAAGTAGCATGTGCATCAGGAACCAGGGGAAGGAGCAGTGACCCCATAGGAGACTGAACCAGACCTACCTGCTAGTGTTGGAGGGTCTCCTGCAGAGGCAGGGGGTGGCTGTGGCTCACCATGGGGACAAGGATACTGGCAGCAGAAGTACTGGGAAGTACTCCTTGGCACGAGCCCTCCGAGAGTCCTCCATTAGCCCCGCCAAAGAGGAAGGTAAGCACCAGTGCTGGGTCCCCTGAGGCCAGACAACCAACAGGGTGGGAACCCAGCCCCACCCATCAGCAGACAAGTGGATTAAAGTTTTCCTGAGTTCTGCCCACCAGAGCAACACCCAGCTGTACCCAACACTGGTCCCTAACATCAGGAAGCTTGCATAAGCCTCTTAGAGAGCCTCATCCACCTGAGGGCAGACAGCAGAAGCAAGAAGAACTACAGTTCTGCAGCCTCTGGAAGGAAAACCACATTCACAGAAAGATAGACAAAATGAAAATGCAGAGGACGTTGTACCAGATGAAGGAACAAGAAACCCCCCCAGAAAAACAACTAAATGAAGTAGAAATAAGCAACCTTCCAGAAAAAGAATTCAGAATAATTATAGTGAACATGATCCAGGACCTCGGAAAAAGAATGGAGACAAAGATCGAGAAGATGCAAGAAATGTTTAACAAAGACCTAGAAGAATTAAAGAACAAACACCTAGAAGAATTAAAGAACAAACAAACAGAGATGAACAATACAATAACTGAAATGAAAACTACACTAGAAGGAATCAATAGCAGAATAACTGAGGCAGAAGAATGGTTAAGTGACCTGGAAGACAGAATGGTGGAATTCACTGCTGCAGAAGAGAATAAAGAAAAAAGAATGAAAAGAAATGAAGACAGCCTAAGAGACCTCTGGGACAACATTAAACGCAACAACATTCACATTATCGGGGTCACAGAAGGAGAAGAGAGAGAGAAAGGACCAGAGAAGATATTCGAGGAGATTATAGTCGAAAACTTCCCTAACGTGGGAAAGGAAATAGCCACCCAAGTCCAGGAAGTGCAGCGAGTGCCATACAGGATAAACCCGCAGAGAAACACGCCGAGACACGTAGTAATCAATTGGACAAAAATTAAAGACAAAGAGAAATTACTGAAAGCAGCAAGGGAAAAATGACAAATGACATACAAGGGAACTCCCATAATGGTAACAGCTGATTTTTCAGCAGAAACACTACAAGCCAGAAGGGAGTGGCATGATATATTTAAAGGGATGAAAGGGAAGAACCTACAACCAAGATTACTCTACCCGGCAAGAATCTCATTCAGATTCTACAGAGAAATCAAAAGCTTTACAAACAAGCAAAAGCTAAGAGAATTCAGCACCACCAAACCAGCTCTACAACACATGCTAAAGGAACTTCTCTAAGTGGGAAACACAAGAGAAGAAAACGACCTACAAAAACAAACCCAAAACAATTAAGAAAGTGGTCATAGGAACATACATATCGATAATTACCTTAAATGTGAATGGATTAAATGCTCCACCCAAAAGACACAGGCTTGCTGAAAGGATATAAAAACAAGACCCATATATATGCTGTCTGCAAGAGACCCACTTCAGACCTAGGGACACATACAGACTGAAAGTGAGGGGATGGAAAAAGATATTCCATGCAAATGAAATCAAAAGAAAGCTGGAGTAGCAATACTCATATCAGATAAAATAGACTTTAAAATAAAGAATGTTACAAGAGACAAGGAAGGACACTACATAATGATCAAGGAATCAATCCAAGAGAAGATATAACAATTATAAATATATATGCACCCAACATAGGAGCACCTCAATACATAAGGCAACTGCTAACAGCTATAAAAGAGGATATCGACAATAACACAGTAATAGTGGGGACTTTAACACCTCATTTACACCAATGGACAGATCATCCAGACATAAAATTAATAAGGACATACAAGCTTTAAATGACACAATAGACCAGATAGATTTAATTGATATTTATAAGACATTCCATCCAAAAAAAGCAGATTACATTTTCTTCTCAAGTGCAGATAGAACATTCTCCAGGATAGATCACATCCTGGGTCACAAATCAAGCCTCAGTAAATTTAAGAAAATTGAAATCATATCAAGCATCTTTTCTGACCACAATGCTATGAGATTAGAAATCAATTACAAGGAAAAAAACGTAACAAATACAAACACATGGAGGCTAAACATTACGTTACTAAATAACCAAGAGATCACTGAAGAAATCAAAGAGGAAATCAAAAAATACCTACAGAAAAATTACAACAAAAACACAATGATCCAAAACCTATGGGATGCAGCAAAAGAAATTCTAAGAGGGAAGTTCATAGCAATACAAGCCTACCTCAAGGAACAAGAAAAATCTCAAATAAACAATCTAACCTTACACCTAAAGGAACTAGAGAAAGAAGAACAAACAAAACCCAAAGTTAGCAGAAGGAAAGAAGTCATAAAGATCAGAGCAGAAATAAATGAAATAGAAACAAAGAAAAGAGTAGCAAAGATCAATAAAACTAAAAGCTGGTTCTTTGAGAAGATAAATGACATTGATAACCCATTAGCCAGACTCATCAAGAGAAAGAGGGAGAGGACTCAAATGAATAAAATTAAAATTGAAAAAGGAGAAGTTCCAACAGACACCATAGAAATACAAAGCATCCTAAGAGACTACTACAAGCAACTGTATGCCAATAAAATGGATAACCTGGAAGAAACGGACAAATTCTTAGAAAGGTATAACCTTCCAAGACTGAACCAGGAAGAAATAGAAAATATGAACAGACCAATCAGAAGAAATGAAATTGAAACTGTCATTAAAAATCTTCCAACAAACAAAAGTCCAGGACCAGATGGCTTCACAGGTGAATTCTATCAAACATTTAGAGAAGAGCTAACACCGATCCTTCTCAAACTCTTCCAAAAAATTGCAGAGGAAGGAACACTTCCAAACTCATTCTATGAGGTCACCATCACCCTGATACCAAAACCACACAAAGATACTACAAAAAAAGAAAATTACAGACCAATATCACTGATGAATGTAGATGCAAAAATCCTCAACGAAATACTAGCAAACAGAATGTAACAACACATTAAAAGGACCATACACCATGATCAAGGGGGATTTATCCCAGGGATGCAACTATTCTTCAATATATGCAAATCAATCAATGTGATACACCATATTAACAAATTGAAGAAGAAAAACCATATGATCATCTCAATAGATGCAGACAAAGCTTTTGACAAAATTCAACACCCATTTATGGTAAAAAAACTCTCCAGAAAGTGAGCACAGAGGGAACCTACCTCAACATAATAAAGGCCATATATGACAAACCCACAGCAAACATCATTCTCAATGGTGAAAAACTGAAAGCATTTCCTCTAAGATCAGGAACAAGACAAGGATGTCCACTCTTGCCACTCTTATTCAACAGAGTTTTGGAAGTCCTAGCCATGGCAATCAGAGAAGAAAAATAAATAAAAGGAATACAATTTGGAAAAGAAGAAGTAAAACTGTCACTGTTTGCAGATGACATGATACTATACATAGAGAATCCTAAAGATGCCACCAGAAAACTACTAGAGCTAATCAATGAATTTGGTAAAGTTGCAGGATACAAAATTAATGCACAGAAATCTCTTGCATTCCTATACACTAATGATGAAAAATCTGAAAGAGAAATTAAGGAAACACTCCCATTTACCACTGCAACAAAAACAATAAAACACCTAGGAATAAGCCTACCTAAGGAGACAAAAGACCTGTATGCAGAAAACTATACGACACTAATGAAAGAAATTAAAGATGATACATACAGATGGAGAGATATACCATGTTCTTGGATTGGAAGAATCAATATTGTGAAAATGACTATACTAACCAAAGCAATCTGCAGATTCAATGTAATCCCTATCAAATTACTAATGGCATTTTTTACAGAATTAGAACAAAATATCTTAAAATTTGTATGGAGACACAAAAGGCCCTGAATAGCCGAAGCACTCTTGAGGGAAAAAAACAGAGCTGGAGGAATCAGACTCCCTGACTTCAGACTATACTACAAAGCTACAGTAATCAAGAAAATATGGTAATGGCACAAAAACAGAAATATAGATCAATGGAACAGGATAGAAAGCCCAGAGATAAACCCATGCACCTATGGTCAAATAATCTATGACAAAGGAGGCAAGGATATACAATGGAGAAAAGACAGTCTCTTCAATAAGTTGTGCTGGGAAAACTCGATAGCTACATGTAAAGGAATGAAATTAGAACACTCCCTAACACCATACACAAAAATAAACTCAAAATGGTTTCGAGACCTAAATGTAAGACTGGACACTGTAAAACTCTTAGAGGAAAGCATAGCCAGAACTTGGACATAAATCACAGCAAGATTTTTTTTGATCCACCTCCTAGAGTAATGGAAATAAAAACAAAATAAACAAATGGGACCTAATGAAACTTAAAAGCTTTTGCAAAGCAAAGGAAACTAGAAACAAGACAAAAAGACAGCCCTCAGAATGGGAGAAAATATTTGCAAATGAATCAATGGACAAAGGATTAATCTCCAAAATATATAAACAGCTCATGCAGCTCAATATTAAAGAAACAAACAACCCAATCAAAAAATGGGCAGAAGACGTAAATAGACATTTCTCCAAAGAAGAGATATAGATGGCCAAGAAGCACATGAAAAGCTGCTCAACATCACTTATTATTAGCGAAATGCAAATCAAAACTACAATGTGCTATCACCTCACACCAGTTAGAATGCGTATCATCAGAAAACCTACAAACAACAAATGCTGGAGAGGGTGTGGAGAAAAGGGAGGCATCTTGCACTTTTGGTAGGAATGTAAATGGATACAGCCACTATGGAGAACAGTATGAAGGTTCCTTAAAAAACTAAAAAGAGAATTACCATATGACCCAGCAATCCCACTACTGGGCCTATACCCAGAGAAAACCATAATTCAAAAAGACACATGCACCCAAATGTTCATTGACTATTTACAATAGCCAGGTCATGGAAGCAACCTTAATGACCATCGACAGATGAATGGATAAAGAAGTTGTGGTACATATATATACAATGGAATATTACTCAGCCATAAAAAGGAATGAAATTGGGTCATTTGATGAGATGTGGATGTATCTAGAGACTGTCATACAGAGTGAAGTAAGTCAGAAAAAGAGAAACAAATATCATATATTAATGCATATATGTGGAACCTAGAAAAATGGTACAGATGCACCAGTTTGCAGGGCAGAAATAGAGACACAGATGTAGAGAACAAACGTATGGCCACCAAGGGGGAAAGTGGCAGGGAGGTAGTGGTGATGTGATGAATTGGGAGATTGGGATTGACATATATACACTAATATGTATAGAATGAGTAACTAATAAGAACCTGCTGTATAAAAAATAAATTAAATTAAATTAAAAAATTAAAAAAAATAATAATTTCATCTTGTCCTTATGAAAAAGATTGAATTTTGAGCTAAATCACCTTATTCCAAGATATAAAGCAAAAGATGTACTAAGCCAAAATCTGGTTTATGTGAGGGAAGTGAGGGAAAGGCCGTAATGGCATGCATAAACATGCATAGAAAAAGACTTTGGCAAGTAAGCTATAAAAATGGGTGGGAAAAAAATAGGAAGAGGAAATGAGAGCTAAATAGAAAGCGCATTGAAAGTTATGGTATAACTTAGAAGGTCTAGACTTACTCATTTTCCATCTCTGCCCGTTTCTTTCCCAGTGACACGTCTCTGTTTAAAGATAGCTGAGGGGCTTCCCTGATGGCGCAGTGGTTGAGAATCTGCCTGCCAATGCAGGGGACACGGGTTCGAGCCCTGGTCTGGGAAGATCCCACATGCTGCGGAGCAACTAGGCCCGTGAGCCACAACTACTGAGCCTGCGCGTCTGGAGCCTGTGCTCCACAACAAGAGAGGCTGCGATAGTGAGAGGCCCGCGCACCGTGATGAAGAGTGGCCCCCACTTGCTGCAACTAGAGAAAAGCCCTCACACAGAAACGAAGACCCAACACAGCCAAAAATAAATAAATAAATAAATAAATAAATAAATAAATAAATAAATAAATAAAAAGCTAAAAAAAAAAAGAAGCTGATACTGTGCTGCCTCTAGTATACAGATTACACACTAAAAGTTTTTTTAAAAAGTATGTTTGAGAAACAAATTTACAATTGTTGTTAATTGGTCAAATAAATCAGTAATGTGTGTGGGTGTAAGCACATGTGCAGATGTATATATGCATATACACATATATACAGATTCACCATCCATGACAAAATATGAAGTGGCTCCTGTACTTGGACACTTACAACTCCCAAATACGAATAACTAGCCCCACAGTGAGAGTCTGAGCCCTGAGCAAATGCTAGGGAGAAGTAACCATACTCAGAAGATTCGAATACTACACCCACAAGCTGCCTAACTACAAACCAAAAGAAAAAAAGTCTTTAGAAATAGTTTACCCATGTGATTTACAGTTATCTAGCTTCATACTGCAGGCATACAGAATAAGTTAAACACTATATTTTATTTTATTTTTATTTCCTTCCTCATGATCTTTTGAAGTTTTCTGTTTTCAATTTCTAGCAAGATCTAGTTTAGGTTTATTCTGACTGTGAAATACCTAGAAGTAATTACAATTTAAATCTTTACATTTTATATTAAAGCTTAATTAGTTAATAAATATGTTTCATTTCTTATATTATCAGGAATCAACTGTAGTCATATTTCAGAACAAAACATATAATATCTTTTTTGTTATATTCACTAGTTTATATTACTTTTTAGATTCCACATATGTGATGCATAGAGTATTTATCTTTCTCTGTCTGATTTATTTCATTAAGCATAATACTCTCCAAATCCAACCATGTTGTTGCAAATGGCAAAATTTCACTCTCTTTTAATGGCTGAGTAGTATTCCATTGTGTGTGTATATGTGTGTGTATATATATATAATATATATATATAAATGGATAAAGAAAAAAGAAGTGATATATATATATCACTTATTTATCCATTCATCTGTTGATGGATACTTGGGTTGCTTCCATATTTTGGCAATTGTAAATAATGCTGCTATGAACATTGGGGTGCATGTATCTTTTCAAATTAATGTTTTCCTTTTCTTTGGATATGTACTCAGGAGTGGAATTGCTGGATCATACGGTAGTTCTACCTTTAGTTTTCTGAGGAACCTCCATACTGTTTTCCATAGTGGCTTTGCCAATTTGCATTCCCACCAACAGTGTAAAAGGGTTCCCTTTTCTACACATCCTCAAAACATATATTTGAAAGGTGTGCAATTTCTCAGATTTCTGAAACTATCTCCAAGTTAAATTTTGTGGAAAAGACTTTTCCTTCTTACAAATTTTATTCATTTTTAAACATAAGAGATGACCTGTAATTTTATAAATATTTTTGAAAGTGTATCGACAGATCTGTGTTAAGATTTAGAAGCAACAGAGTGTTACACTTAAAAATATAGAAATCGGTACTATATATGTGCACACAGATAAGAGTTCAAGATTTGAGTTCACCAGAGCAGTAGTTCCTTTACTCCAAAGTTTAACTCTTTAAATTAAATAACTTTCAATTCACTAGAAAACTTTATAGTCCAGAACATTCTATTCCCTACCCCTGTTAGTCCTTCACTCACTTAAATTATAACAGTAATAACAGATAATGGTCTGTGGTAGGCAGAATTTTGGTTCCTATAACCTTCATCACCCCATGTCATGTCTGTGAATATGTTACATTTCATGACAAAAGAGGCTTTGCAGATGTAACTAAAATTGCTAATTATCTGACTTTAAAATAGAGAGATTATCCTGGATTATCTGAGTAGGCCATGTAATCACATGAGCCCTTAAAAGCAGAAGAAGAAGGCAAAATAGTCAAAAAGATGTGGCAGAAGAAGTCTGAGAGAATCAAAGCACAAGACAGATTCAACATGCTATGGCTGGCTTTGAAATGGAGGGGCCCACATGTCAAGGAAACAGACCTCAGTCCTACAACCACAAGGAACTGAATTTTGCCAATCACCTGAATAAACCATGAAGCAGATTCTCCTTCAGGGCCTCAGATAAGAGCCTAGGCTAGCCAACACCTTTATTTTAGCCTTGTTAGACCCTCAGCAGAGAACACAGTAAAACTTATCCAGACTCTGATCTACAGAACTGTGAGATGATAAATGGATGTTGTTTTACATTACTAAGCATGTAGTAATTTGTTACAACCTCAGGGAAACTAATACTCAACCATACAGCACTTACCATGTGCCAGGCACTAAGCACTTTATTAAATTAACTCATTAAATGGTCACACACACACACACACAACTTATAAAGAGAATACTATGTTTTAGACAAGGAGATTAAACACAGATTCTAAGTAAATTGTGACACAAGTAGTAAGTGGTGAGGCCAGATTTGAACCCAAACAGTCTGACTCCACAGACTGTAATATTAAAACCACAATTGTGCTGCATGGAAGTAAGGTTCGGCTTATGCAAATGTGTGAGATTAGTTTAAAAACAGAGGGAGAGAGAAGGAGAGAGGATTATGTGGGGAGAAGAGAGGAGGAGGAAGACAGTAAAGGCAAAACAGAAGGCTGTTAGAAAATTAGAGAAAAAAAAAATGAGAATTCCAACTGCTTTTGTCTAGCTTCCTGTCACCAAAACTAAATGTTTCAGTAATGACTTACCTATGAAACTGTGGTTGACTTCCCATGAATTCTGACTCTTTTTACTATGGTTTTCGAGTAAACACATACAGTTCCCTCAATAAATACATCAGAGCATTTCATTTCATAGTAATGTTATCTGTTCACTTGTTTGGATCCCCCAGTGGATTCAGAGCTCCTTGGGAAAAGAGACTGACTTCCACATTCATATCCTTAACACCTTCTCATACCTCAAAACATATACTGAGTTTGTAAAATAAATGGGAAAAAAATGAAATAAATGTTTTTAAAACTGTAAAGCATTTTTTTAAAGTAAGGCTTATTATACTATTCCTCAAATGACATTATTTCAAATTACTTTTATTCATAAAGCTGAGAAGCCAGTTACCGAACACATTTCCTCCAAAGACGTCTGACACATGTGGCCCATCCAATTAGGAAGAGCTAGCAACACTTCTCTTTGACGCCTGTGTAGTACTTTATCCACAGCTCATGCTAATTTACTCCTGAGTTCCATAAACACAAAAATTTAGTCCACAAATATCTTGGCCTTATCATGGCAAAGGATAGGACTGCCCTGAATCATTCCATGAGTTTTCCCAGATGACTCTTCACAGTTGGATGAGAACTTCATGTCTGTCACACCTTTCCCTACAACAGGCAGCTGTAAAAGTTTTGTTTTTTTGTTTAAGTTTTATTTAAGAGTCACAAACCTCAAGTTCAAATATCATCATTGCCAATGTTGGCAGGAAGCCCTTTGGTGTAGATGATTGCTCATATTTTCTGAGCCTCAATTCTTCATCTTCATCATTCTTATAACACTATCCAACATTTCTAATTGTCAGGGACATTGTTAGGAACACCTGAGATAAAGTATGTAAAACTGTTTTATAACATTTAACGTGCCAAGAGAAAAGTATTGTTTACTTCATCTAGGGCTTTCTGGATCTTTACTTCTAGCTAGATTCCACTGATGTATAGGAGATAAAAATGGACATATCTGTGGTACTTACTTTCCATATTTAAAATGCTGATTTACTGTTTTATGATTGCCAGTTTTTACTGGTTCACCCACTACCCCCTTCTGGATTTGTTTCTGCTAAATCATGAATGCTTAAGTATCCTTTCTTGACACAGTTCCTCTGTCTTATTCAAAATCCTTCCCTCATCTTCCAATTCATGTAACATTCCACCAGTCTATCTCTTGTTAAATGAAGTTTCTCGATTTACACCTTGACTTGATTTTGCAGCTTACCCAAATCCTTCTTTTTTTTTGAAAAAAGACTATTTTGACTTTTTTTGAAAAAAGTCACACTATTTTGGTTTGGTTGTTTATAATACATTCTTATCAGTTTGCATCATAAAAAGTGATACTTTTATCCAAAGAGATATCAACTCTATTTCATTTTTTTATATAAAAGTTTCATCTTTTTTACCTGTCCCATAGAACATTACAAATTCTGCCTACTCATACTCAGAGATGTCACTAAGGTAAATGCAGTGATATTTCTTAAAATTATGCTTAAGATCTTTCCTTGTTGAAAAGTCTAGCATTCATTAGTGTAATGCCAGTAATTATGATAAATAAGCCCTGAAATTTCAGTGGTCTAGTGGAATAGAAGTTAATTTTTTTCCTAAGTTCAGTCCAGTTATTCCCAATGAGCAAACAGTGTTTCTTTATGTGTAAGTCAGAGACCTTTGTTCCATCCATGTTGGGAATGTGCCACCTCCAAGGATTCTATCATGTTTTGCATCCAGCCAGCAGAAAGGGGTGACACATATCATTCCTGCTCCATTTCAGTTGCAAGAACCAGACACACAGCCTTATCTAGATGCTGGGGTACCTAGAAAATATAGTGTCTGACTAAGCAGCTGCTTCCACTGATAATTCTACCCTGGAGGGGACACAGAGATTGGTGGGCATCTAAATGATTGAATGACTTAGAAAACCAAAAAATAATATGGTCTAAGGCTCAAAAAAGCAGGCACCAGAAAAAGTTTCCTCTGTAAGTGGAGAAGGATTAGAAATGAAAACTTTTCAAAAATACATAAGTACAGTCAGGAGACAGAACAGGACAGTCATAAATAGAAATTATACAGCCAAGTAAAACTAATCAAGCTGATCAAATTCCTTAGCATTAAAGAGAGAGTATGCACAGATTACCTCTAGATATTGGTTGTGTTGCTAGCACACACAAAACCTGGAGTACATTGATGAGTTGCCTCATGAGAAAGGCAGTCATGCTTCACATAAAAGATTACCTAGAGAGCAGTTGTTTACTTTGTAATAACAGCTTGGATTTAAGTGACCAACTTTCTCCATGTTCGTCTAGAATATCAGCAAAACCTCACAAGAGTCAACTGGCTTACCCCATGGGTAACGATGCACTGTTGCCTTTTTATGTATCTACGGTGCAGTCAGGGTGAGTCTGACGTAGCAAGACAGTTTTTACCTGCAAAATTTGCTTCTGAAGCCATGACCCTCTATATAGGAAATTCCACCCTTAAAAGGTGGCATGTACTTCACAGGCTCTTCAGGCTTATGGGTCCTCAGTTAATCTCTCCGGTACAGGAACACAAGGCTGACGCAGAGAATGAGTCCCCTGTGCTGTATACAGGGAACGTTCTCAGAAGATTCTGCTCAGAGGTCTCAAAATGGTCTAAAGCCAGACAACAGGTAAATCCATAGAGAAACTTAGGCATGAAATTGGAAAAATACTTGTCAAAACTTGCAAATATTCATTATAAATGGGAAGCTATAAATATGGTCCCCATTACACAAATTCTAGTGGTAGGGACACTACGAAAAGATGATTTAAGTCAGAACAGTGGGTAGAAAGTGGTTAGATAAATTTTAATATGGGAAAAAGCAAGGTAATGCATTTAGCAATAAATAATTCAAACTATAAGTGCAAAACAAAGAGTTCTGAGCTAATAGTTATCATCAAGAAAAAGACTTAGGAAGAGTGGAAATTGTTTGCATTAGGTTCCTATGCTTTTGAAAGTGAATCAAACATTAGATATAATTGGGCAATTTTAGTATGTAAGGGAAAAAATCAAGTAATTAGTATTTCCCTCATATAAAATTATGGTGTGTCCTCACCTGAAACATAACTGTGGCAGCCACTGGAGTGTGCTGTTCAGGTCTCCCTTTAAGAGAGAATCTGCTGTGAGGAGGGCACTCTGGTGCTGCATCACAGAATCCACTGCAGCATTCACTCTGAGGCCATGCTACTCCTAGACTGCTTATGACCAGTAACAGAGCACAGAGGTTGTTCTAGAGCTGCACCATTCCTGCCCAAAGTGGGACTTCACTAATGGGCAGTCTTTTCTCTGGGGCTACCTGTCAGCCTGCCCAGTGCCTTCTCAGAGCTGGATCACAGTGTGAGGCTCTTTCCATCCCATCCTCCTTCTTCTGTAACTCCGTTTACAGGGATCAGACATGCATCACACTCCTGCATAACCCTGATCCTTCTCCCCTTTATCTTCTGTGAACCGTTCTCCAAACAAAAGTCTTGCACATCTAATTCCACATTGGCATCTGGTTCCCAAGCTGACACACTTGGTACCAGAAGTGATCCAATAAAACATAATAAAATGAGGTCTGTGAACTAGATCCCTTAACACTTCTCTAGAAGGAGGTACAGATAGTCTCTGGCACAAGGAAGTATCCCAACTGCTAAAAATTTCACCAGTGGCGACCTGGGAAAACGACCCAGTAGAAGGGAAGACTTTTGATGGTGCAATGATTCAGGTGTTTAAAATGTATTGTGAAAAAATGCCAGTTAAGGACAGCAGAAGTGGCTAGTTACTACTGAGTTGCATTGACACCCTGAAGGACAATGAGAAACTTATTGATAAATCAGTTAACAAAGAGTTAAATGCTAAGTGTGTGAGCCAGAGGGCATTTTTGGTAGGTTTTGAAGAAGCCACCATCTTGTGCAAAGACAGACACAGCTGAGGAGTAACCACAGGATCTACGAGTTAGGGTCATGGAACTCCAGAATCATTTAAATGACCAACCCTGGAAGGTCTGTTACGCTAAGGTCAGGTTGAGAAGATCTAGGGTGCTGAGTTAAGGGATGGGAAGAACTGGGTAGATAGCCCTAAGGGCTGGGCTCTGCAGATTCTCCTGAAACTATGGAGCCTACAGAGGTGACACTGCCTCATGAGAGATGGCATGTGCGTGTGTTGCCACAGAGGCCTCTCACCTGCAAGGCGATGACAAATGCCCCTTAGGAGCTGTTCTTACTCCCTCTCCTGGCCACCAGGCTGAGCATAACAGTTTGATCCCAGCATAATCCAGCTGGTGATGGGCAGGCCAAATAAGGCAGCAAATACCTCACACACCAAAGAAATGGCAAGAATTAGCAGGCACGGGTCAGCAGGTTCCAGAGGAGTCTCCTGGAACTGGATTGTGAGGGTGCTTAGTCAAGGGATCCTGAACATAAGGCTGAATGAACAATAATTTATTGAGTTGGGGACATTATTAAACACAGGTTTAATAAATTGTCAAGAATCCCAGGAAATAGGGAAAACTCACTGTTAGGGGGACTTTTAGAAGCCTGGAGAAAGTAGTGGCCCATGCTGAGCAAAATCGAAATGCCTGAGTTGACGTGACAGATAGTAGAGGATGGAATTAAAAGGCTCTAAGAAGCAGACATGTGGGAATGAATGTCCAACCCAAGGATAATGCTCCAGGAGAGGGTTCAGAAGACCCAGCGTTCACCAAGGCTACCAGGAATGCACTGGGGAGGGGGGCACCAGCCTCACAAAGCTCAGTGGTGGCCACCTCTGCTGTCCAGGGCTGACATTGCGGGAGGGGATCATTGAGCCTGGCTCATTAATAGCCAAGGGAACAATAGACGCCAGGAGGTGGCACTTAATGGCCAGAAGCCATGGGGCCACAATTATAGTCACTGACAGGGAGGAGAAGCAGCCATCGGGAGTTAACCCACAAGGACTCTTAGAAATGGTTAACAGGGTGTCACACCCTAGAAGATTAATAGCTTGACAGCAGCATGTCTCCTAAATATCTAACAACAATGAAAGAGCAGGGAGCTGAGGGCAGTCACTCCAATAAAAAGTCACAATTCCTTTTCCATTTCCTGAATCTGGGTCAATTTTTAGAAACAGAATCCATTGACTGAAATGGGTCCCCAAGGGGCTTCCCTGGTGGCGCAGTGGTTAAGAATCCGCCTGCCAATGCAGAGGGACACGGGTTCCATCCCTGGTCCGGGAAGATCCCACATGCCGCGGAGCAACTAAGCCCCTGTGCCTGCGCTCTAGAGCCCCTGCTCCACAACAAGAGAAGCCACCACAATGAGAAGCCCGCGCACCACAACGAAGAGCAGCCCCCGCTTGCTGCAACTAGAGAAAGTCCGCGCACAGCAACGAAGACCCAACGCAGCCAAAAATAAACAAATAAAGTAAAATTTTAAAAATAAATAAATAAATAAATAAATAAATAAATAAATAAAATGGGTCCCAAGAAGAAGGATCTCGCAACACTATGACAAGTCTATATGGTAAAAATTCACTTAGTTCTTCCACAGAGGGACCTGTAGCATTTTACTCAGATGACTGACTACTGGAAAAAGTGTATTATCCAACATTTTGACGACTACTGGATATAACATTCTGAGTTGACATTAATACCTGAAACCCAAACCATCATTATAACACCCTCATTAGAGAGGGATCCAGGTAATAAATGGAATCTTTGATAAAAGATTAGTACAATGGATTTTATCCACTATAGTGCTCCCAGCCACTGTGTCCACAGGCACATCAAGTAGTCATTTACTTTGAGTGTATAGTTAGGATTCAAAGTCAGACTATCCCTCACATTGGATCCTTGGCCTGTGGAGTAAGCTCTATCACAGTGGAAGAAGCTAAGTGAAAGCCTTTAAAACAGCCATCACCCCTCAGCCGAGAAAGTAAATCTAAACAATACCATATCATGGAGGGATGATGGAGATTATTGCTGTCATTAAAGATCTAAATGTTTTAGGACTATAGTCTCTAACATACCTTTGTGTAATTCACCAGTTTGGCCCCTGCAGAAACTGGATAGATCAGGGAGAATGGTTGTATTCTACCAGAAGCTCAACTGAGTAATAGCCACGATCACATCTCGAAGACCAATCACGGTTTCATAGCTAGAAGATATTAATAAGGCCTCTTTTCTACCACAGTTAGGAAAAAAGATCAGACACAATTGCATTTACATGGAATAGACAGAAATACTCATGTACAGTTTTATTTCCAGGCTCTGATAACTCTATTATGATAACTCTCCTGCCTTCTGTCATAGTATTATTCAAGGAGATATGGGCTGTCTAGACACTGTACAGAAAATCACATTGATCCATTACATCAGTGACTTCAGGCAGGATGAGCAGGCAATGGCTAGAGCACTGGAGGCCTTGGTCAGACACCTGCAGTCAAGAGGGTGAGAGAGAAATTCTTTAAAAATTCAGGGACCCCAAGGTGTCAGCGTTAGAAGCTACACAGGGACCTAACATGGACACACACCTCTCCAGGCCCACTTAACTACGGCTATCTCTGAATATCCAAATGGCCGTCAGTGCTGAGTCTCAAGTATAGCATTATTCCTCCAGGAGGCCAGCAAGTCATTTGGAGGCAATCTGACTACTCTGGGTCTCTTTTATCTTGAAAGGACTGACAGTTTATCCTCACAAAGAAAAATACTGATTTCAGTTATGAGTTCGCTTTATCTGCCCACAGATCCTCAGCCAGGATCACTGCCCAGGTACTCACAGAGTACCTGACCCACAGACACGGAAACCCACACAACATAGCAAACGTTTGACCCGGATCAGTAGGAGGAAGCAGTGCCATTTTGACATAATGGGGACTGGGGGGGCACCTGTGGAACCTAAGTGATCTACTTGGGCCTCTCTTGATACTCCCTTGCCCAGTTGTGAGTGCGCACATTCAGCAACCCTGACCTGACCTCATAAAGGGGCTCAGACCCCTCAGGAATGAAGACCTGGTCACACCACCAGGTTAACTACAAAGACTTACCAAGAAGATAGCTGTGAATGAGGCGCATTTTGCATGAACAGTAGAGAAGGGAGCCAATGAGTACCTGTTGCAGACCTGAGACCAAATGAAACAATACAGCAGTTTTTCATTCCACTAACCACCATCTTCTAATTTATCCTTCAGAAAAGGAGTCCAAAGAACTATGGAGAAGCTGGGCTCCAAACACAGATGGAGAATTGGACCTGTGCAGCACAAAGGGTGAATTATGGAAGCCATGAAGGTGAGTTACTCAGATCTCCCTTCCAGAGAGAATCTGCTTTGAGTGTATGTAGTAACAAGCTCAGCTGCTAACCCTATGGGATCTATCACAGCTCTCACACGGAGGCCATGCTCTTCCTGGACACTTGCTAGCCAATGGTGGAGCACAGTAGGGATGAGAGAGTTGGACCATTCCTACCCCAAGGATAACTTCTTTAATGGGACACTTCTGATCTGACCTGAGTATGACTTCTTCCCAGCTGCACTGCAGTGTGAGGCTGTTCCTACCCAATCCTCCCTCCTTCCCTCTGCTCTCCAGTGTCAGACCTACGTCATGGTCTGAGGCACTCCCTTGCCTACTTCTGCTCCGTCTCCCCTTTTATCCTTCACAGGCCCTTCCTTCAATCAGTCTCTTGCACATATAAGTTTATCTGGACTTCTTACCAGGGGACTTGAACTCCACCAAAAACATTCCACTTCAATAATTTTATACAAAGAGAACTTGAGGAGGTCTGGATTTAGAAGGACAACTAGAACGAGCAAGAGTCATGGAGACTACTAAATTTTAAACATGACGCTATAAAGACCACATAGCCTGAGAGTGGTTGTGATTGAGAGCTACAAATTTATGTGAAGTGTGAATAAATTCTGTCAAAGAGACAGAACAAAGAAAGGGACGGAAGGGTGGTGGGAGGGGTAAGACTAGAACAGATCTTATAGAGAAGTCCCTCAGGGCAAGCAACCATCCCCATCCTGATATCTTGTGAATCAAAAAATGTGGTAGGAATAACAGGTATTGTATTTACTTTGCAGATAATAATGGCAAAAATATAATGATCCCCAAAAAGTTTTGGCAAGTTAATGAGTGACCATAAATTGCTAGTAGGAAAGCCTGTGCCACTTTCCCACAGCATGATCTTTGGAGTGTTGTTAGCAAGATAGTACTGTCCAAAGTGGGCATGCATCTGGCCTGGTCTCACAATTCCCATCTGTTATGTTCTCGACACAAACTCTGTGATCTTTAAGTGAGTCTCTATTTTGAAATCAATTCATAATTTAAAAAAATATTTGTTTCCCATTAAAAACACGCATCTACATAAGAGGATTATACTGTCACCTAATTTGTGAATTATTCAAGGCCTCAGCCTAAAGCATCAGCAGTTATAGTGGACACATTTCCATTGAGAATGAACTTAAATTGTGATTTTGTTTTCCATAGATCACAAAAGAGCCTTCAGGTAATAACTATTGCTTACCCCTGACTTGGTCTAAATCTGAATCTATTATTTAAGGTGACATGGTAGAATATTTTGTAATATGTTTAAAGAATATCAAACCTAACCAAGGGCTTCATTTATTTTGTTTTTCCTTTTAGCACAAGCTAAACTTAATTTTGTAGTAGTTTTATGTATTTTGGAATCATGAATCATTTACTTAAATTAGCTTCAGTTTCATTACCTTTCCATAATCTGAATACATAATTGTTCTAGTTTATTTTTAACTTACAAGGAAACTCACAAGGACAAGTTTGGCACTTCTTCACTTGTTCTAAGTTGTTTATATGATCAGATTCAGTTACTAAGCCTTAGATCCAGTTTATGTTCAGAGCTCTGGCCTGGGGCTTTCTTCTGTGCCTCTGCCTACTTCTAAGGGGGCATGAAGAGAGGCATTATGTTCATGTGATATGATGCAAAACCACTGAGCTCATCCAAGGTGTCAAACTCAGGGGCTAATCCTTGCTTCTTCCTTCCCAATGTGTAAAAATAAACATCCCAATCTCCGGCTTCTCTGATTCTACCAGTCACAAGTTGTCAGTTGATTCCTTTGTTCCTAAACAGTTTTAATGACTGGAAATAAGAGTTTTTGCCTCATCTTGAAAAGGCAGCCTATTTTATCCAAACTATTTCTAACAATTCCAAAGCTGAACATATGGTTTTAAGTTTCTGAGTGACAGAAAGTAACTAAACTTTTATTTTAATAAAGGATGTCAAAAGAAAAAGCTAGATCTTTCTTTGTCAGACTTGATCATTGAGGAAAATTTCTAAATGAGAATTCCGGGGTAAATATGGCAAATTTAACCTTATTTTATTCTTTATCAACTTGTTATCTAGGAAGTTTTGCTTGATCATCTCTCCTGTGCTAGATACTGGAATATACGAAAGAAATAGCGCTCAATTCCTGTTCGAGACTTCAAGGGCTCATTGGAGATGTAAAGTTTGTACACATGAAATATGTACAGAAAGAGTAAGGGTGAACAGCATGGTGCTGAGTTTAAGGGTAACAGGTGTTTGGAACAAAGGAGAGATCGGTGAAGATCAACGTAATAGAAAGAGCTTTATGGAGGAAGTGGTGTTTGAATGAGGCTTGAGGGAGGGACAACAGAGACTAGTGGTAAGCAAGGTGGTTAGGAGCAATGGTTCTGTAAGGAGGCAAACGTTAGCAGCCCTGCGGCTGGGGACCCATGGGGCTCAGAGAATACCTTACCTTTCTAAGTCTTATTTTTCTCATCTGTATAATGGTATTATTACTATGAATAGTACCTACTTCATAGTTTTGTTTATTTTATTTTAGGGAATGGCAAAATATATGAAAAGTGCTTAGCCATAAAAGGTATCTATTAATATTAGGCAGAGACATGGGGACATATTGAGGAAAGAGAGTAAGTCAGAGAACAAAGATGGGATGAAGTTTATAGGCAGATCTGTTTGGCCACAGCACAAGGTATGTCAGGGAGTCTAACAGACATAAAACCAGAAGAATAAAGTAGCTCCATATCGAAAGGCGCTTAGAAGCTTTATATGCATATTCATATAATCATTCAGAAGATAATGAACATCTACTGTGTACAAGGCATTATGCTAGGTCCTGGGGATTCTCTGGTGAATAGACTAATATCATTCCTGCCCTCATAGAATGTCAGACCTTCAGGAAATATAAACATTAAAAAGGGGAAATACAAAAGTTTTGAAATTCCCTATATTATTCTTGATCTTATAAAATTTGATGATATTGGGAAAAAAGCTTTTTTAACCATAAAAATAATTACTACCAACCTGTGTGAGATAAGGCATATGATTAGATATGACATACAACTCTGAGAGAAAAAAACAAAATCACTCTGTCTACGTAACACTAATCAATGAATTTGATTAAAAAAAAATCAATCACGTCTGTAAAACTAATATGGAACTAGATAAAATTTTTGATACCATGTAGACACAGCTTCAGTTAAAACCCCTTTGAAGCCTGTACAACTAGCTTTATCTTTCCTCAGGCTTTGGGCTGACTCAATCAGTATATTCCCATTTTTCTGCTCTGAACCTACTTACATTATGGCTAAGGATATATCACTCCTACTGCTTATGATGCCTTTCTTTATCTCATCATGATTTTTGTCTTTCTCTCCCACATTTTTTCTCTGTGGTATAAGATGGTATTTGGCCAAAAAACCTCTTTCCTTGCACTCTTGCTTTCTAATACAACCTAACTCAATTCAAACAACATTTTCTGAGCACCTATTATGTTCTTCACTGAAAGAACTGAAAAAGCCACTAACTTGGATTTTATTCTTTCCTGGGGTATTATCTTGCCATAAGCATGGAGGTTAAACACATGATAATTTTAATAAAGTTAGAGTTATAGTTGATTAAATATTTTGCCCGTATATTCCATATATCAGAGCTAACTTCAATCCCAGGCAATCCCAGGTCGCTGGTTCACATAAACAGTGCCTTTTTAAAACAGATGCTGTGTATTAGTCAGAATAGGCTAGTTTATATGCAGTAACAAAAAATACCAGCCTTTCTGTGACTTAATGCAGCAAAGGTCTATTTCCCATGCACAGCACATGACTTATATGGGTCAAGGGGGAACTTGATTTATGGTAGTCACTCAGCGACTGAAATAGATAAAGGCTCTAGCTTCCTCTGTGCTGCTGTCTCACAAGAGCCTTCAGATTTTAGCAGGGTGAAGAAGAGAAGAAAAAGAATCATGCACATGCTTTTCTATGATTTAGGTCACAGGTGACACCAATTACTTTATTCTTATTTTCTTGGTCAGAGGATGTTAGATGCTTGTCTAACTTTCATGGTGCAAAGACATGCAATCCTCCCATGCTCCCAGAAGGATTGATGGACAATGTTAGTGAGTAATGTCTATCATATCCTATAAGACAAATAGGCCTGCGCATTTAAGAGGCATGCTCCACAGAATGCCATTTGTTTATAGCAGAGACATCTGAAGTGAACTGAACTGCAACATTTAACAATTCTCAGGTCATTTGTCACATAGCAATTTTCTGTCAACTTCACTACCTCAAACATGCTCATTTCTTAAACAACACTCAGATAAATTTTGAACAGCTACCAAATACAGAGATTGAACACAGTTCTCCAGCAACTTTTAAGAGGAATGACAGCCTCATGACACTGACCAGATTTCCCCATAATATTCAGAGAACATCTGCCCTTCTGCTAATTTACTTCAAGAGGCTTCAACAGCTTTTGGCCAAATTCGGTTTCTGGTTTTATTCTAGGAGAAATCCCATGACCTCAAATTATCTAGGCTCTCTTTAATTTTGCTCTGATAGTGTTCCCATAAACCCAGAATATCAAAAGGACTGATTATCATTTCTAGGGTGACTGTTTTTCTAAAAGTTGTCATGGGGCTTACTTAGAGTCATAGGTAATCTAAAATGCATTATGCATATCAACAGTGACATCACTAGAGCTAAAATAGGGAAAGCCAGTCAATGGATGTAAAATGAAATTCTTTAGCTCACCAGTGGTAACTTAAAACTGAAGTATAATAATGTTCATGAAGAACTTCAAATTTAGGGATGCAAAAGTATATAGACCACTTCTCAGAAAGGACCCTATCATTTTATTATTCTCTTAATTCAGAGCAGGTGTATTTGCTCTATCCTTAACTTCTGTCCTTTGCATCGGTTTGGGTTATATGCTTGTCAGTTTCATGCATCATGATGTAAACAGCTTTGCTAGTGATAATCATTGTGGTCTTTTTATAATGATTATAAAATGATAAAAATGATACTTTGTACTGTGTACTTTTCTCCTAATCAGCTCAAAGCTTATGTCACAATCAGTACGATAGCTTTTATATTGCTGTCGCAGGCTTTCATTGACATTCTAACACAAGCAGCTGTCATAAACCAGCCAAAGAAGAATGAGATCATTATGTCGGTCTCATTGATTCAAACTAAGTGAAAGTGGCCCATATGTCTCTAAGTCTTTTTAGCACAACTTCAGTTAGAACTTAAAACTGTTTATTGAGAAGAAAGATATGTTTTAATTTTTCTTTTCATGTGTTTAAAACATAATATTTCTGCTCCTATTATAGAAACATGTAACCACTGAACACCTCTCAGAAGGATGAGTTCACTTAAAGAGTTTTTTCCTAGAAGTTGTAATGTGCACTACCCTGCACATCTCTATGATGTTAATTGGCCTGAAAGGAGATTCCATTGATGATCTCTAACTCACAGTCCCACTAACTGAGTGAAATACCCAGATTTCCTAATCTACCCATTTTCCTTTATTCAGTTTATTTAACTAATTTAAGACTATTAGCCACCTGGGTGTTGAGATTCTATGTCTTAATATGAACTCTTTCCATGCAGAGCTAAAGACAAAGTCTTGGTTGCATTGGATGCAGACTATTTACTTAGAGATGACCTCAAAAACAGGAGTGGAGGAGCAGGGAGATTAAAACAGGGAAGGAGAAAAAAATAATATATATAAATATATATAAATAATATATATATATAAATGTATATAAATAAATGTATTTGGTACAATTCAGCCAGATCTCTAAGAGCATAGAGAGTGTGCCCCACAATTATTCCATTAGAAGGATGGGAGGCCCAGTATATCCATCAACCCATCTGGGATAGTCACACCCAGATGTTCCCAGACTGGCTTTGTGCTGAGCAGGAGCTGAGCAGGAACTGTGGCCTTGGAGAGGGTCTCAAGTAGAAAATGAGAAGACACTTGCGGAGGCCTTGGTGCAGGATGCTGTCAGCCTGAAGCTAAGATTACATAAAAGTGTGCCCTGCAACTGTGGCTAAAATCAGAGGTAGGCTGAAAGGTGGAACATGAAGCAACAGAATAAACTTGGTATTCATATTAAATATTTAAAATTAATTTGTCATATCTTCTTATGAAGCATATAGCATATTGGCATACACAAACTGAAACTTTTTTTGAAAAATGTACAGAGAACTTTTGTGACATGCTACCCAGGAATTATGATGTAGGCCTTAGAAACCTTAGATATGGTCTTGTTACTATAGTTAAGAAAACTGTGTTTATAAATCCATTCTTTCCATCATGTCTCCCCTTTAAAATGGATATCTGATACCCTTTGGGCATAATTAAGAAGAAAGATCTCAAGGACAACTCCGCCACCTGAGCCTGTCCTGTGAGACATCCAGTGCACAGACTGTGGGTGCAGAACTCTCCTCCACCTGGCAAATCCACCATGCTGCCAGGAACGTCACAGAGACACACAGGGCAGAGAACACTCAGTGCATTTTATCAAGTTATTATGTATCTTTAAAACTTTATTTTTTGCTCTGGGAAATTGATTAGAAATTATTGCAGTATTTGTAGTTCACTTATTTGTACAACCCTGTAACAAATATTTGCATTTACTGTGTAGACCATGAATATCTTTTAACTCGAGGCAGGGACCATATTTTGTTTACCTTTGTATATCCCAGTACCTAACCAGTAGAAGATAAATATTTGTGAAATATAAAATTGTATTCATGACGTCAAATGTCACGAAGGAGAGAAAAAATTTAAAAGTACTATTGAGGGCACTTCCCTGGTAGTCCAGTGGCTGGGACTCTGCACTCCCAATGCAGGGGGCCCGGGTTTGCTCCCTGGTCAGGGAACTAGATCCCACATGCCACAACTAAAAGATCCCGCATGCCACAACAAAGATCCCACATGCTGCAACTAAGACCCAGTGCAGCCAAATAAATAAATAAATTTTTTTTTAAGTGCTATTGAGTACTCACTGTGCTGGGAATGTTTCATATAGATTCTCTCATGTAATTCTCACAATAACCCTGAGGTAGGTACTATTATTAACCCTGTCTCACCAATGGGAAAACTGTGATCAAGGAAAATGTAATACCTGGACCAAAGCCATAAATCCAATTAGTTGTGGACTGAGGATTTAAATCTAGGCCTCCAGACAGTTATCTTCTACAGAATATCCTTATAATATTAATAGTTTTCCTACTTTGGAGAAGGCTAGAGAGAAGGGGATGGTATTTAGGATATGCGAAAGCATTCTCTGATGTAACACAATGTCCTTCCTGAATTCACACACTTCTGGCCTTTAGTGTTCTCTCCCCTATTTGTTGTACCTTGCCACTTTCTCATAAAACTGCACCTCCACACTCACTGTATGACTTTCCCTGAGCTGCCAGCTCCTCCCATAGATCAGTGCAGGCCCTGGGCCAAAACACTTTGAGACTTTTGCACTAACTTTATAGTCAATTTAAATTCCTGGTGTTCCTTTGCCACATCTTTTGATTAATTCCTTTCCTTTGTCAGGTTAACACCATTACCTCCTATTATCCTCAAAAGGGAGTACTGCTTAGAGTTACATAACAAGAGCAAAAAACGCTTAAAATGCAGGGGGAACCTGCTCTGAATGCTATTGAGATAACTGTGTCTTTCCTTCCGAAGCGACATAACTCAATGTTTATGAGCCTGAGTCAGACAACCCGTCAGACAGCCTGTGTCCTATTCCTAGCCCTGTTCTGTGACCTTGGGCAAGATATTTAACTTTTCTGGGCCTCAGTTACCTCATCCGTATAATGGGCACAATAAGAGTATCTACCTCATAGAGCTATTCTGAGGATTAACTTAGTAATTATATTTTAGTAAAACTTAGAGCATAGTGCCTGGCATGTAATGAGCCCTCTATAAGGATCTGATAAAGACATATACTCCCATCCAGGAGTATACATGCTGGATATTCCATTGTGAATCTGAGTGTAATCCCATGAATAAATTCTTTGAACAAAGAGGACTCAAATAGTCAGCAAAGGTGAAAAATGATGGTTATAAAAAACCCAAAACAAAATAAATTCCCATGTGCCATTCTCAATATGTGACTCCTGGAGGATAAACTATCTTCAGCATTACTCTGAAAAGCCTTGCTTGACTCTCATAACCTCTCTCTCTTTCCCTCCTTCACTTTCTTTCTCTTTCTCCCTCTCTCTGTAGCTATAAACTGTTACTTCAGACTTTTACTATTCTACTTCCTTTGCACAAACATCACCTCCAGAGGTAATTCGTTGACAAGGTTTCCTGGGAAATGGTTGAAGACAAAGACCACATTAACATCTAGGGTACAAATACCACACAGTCTGATCCCTGTGGTGTCTTATTACCTCGTAAACACCTTGCCTCTGACAGGCAGGACTTGTCCTCTATTCTTATCTTTTTTCCTTTAACATTGACTGCCCTCACCACCTGCAAAAGGAACACCTGAAAAAGATTAATTATTAATTTCCAAAAAAAAAATCACTTCAAAAGTCAATGTAGGTGGGGGAAAACCCCAGTAACTGGTTGTATAGTCACACATGACATGGACTTGATCATTTTATGTATTCTTTTTTTCTGTCTGAAAAACTAAAGGGCAATTCAATTTTATGACATCTGAGATACAGATGCATATGAGTTTAAGATGTGCTGGTGTTAAAATATTTATTGGTTAAATCTGACAGTCATATTTTTAGTCCTATCTCCAAAGACCTGTGAAGTGTATATTATTAAATGAAATCTACATAGAGAAGTTTTGTTCTCAGAATACATAATTTGCCTATTCAGTTTCTTTGCACATACCTGTTTTAAGCTAAAGAATTTCAATGGCTTCTGGATTTTCAACTATTTTTTAAAAATGTCTGTGGAATTGAGTATGCAGTAAACCACTATGATTGACAGTTTTGGCATTTCACAGAGGTGAACCTCTAGCACTAACTATGGGACTGAAGAACTTCAACACGAGATACCAAGCCTGTCAGAAATTATGTTTTCCATTTTTTCAAACAAAATATCAGGTCACTTTGGCCCACATGCTCCTTCAAGTAGCTGTAAAAATGACTTGAAGATTATCACCTATCAAATATTTATAGTATGGGTATTTGGGATCTTTTCAAGCTCCAAAGAATGTACTACATTTGACAAATATTTTAAGTGCCTAAAATGTACAAGATACTGACCTAGTCTCTGTCAAGATAAAGCAAGCAACTGACAAGAGCTGACATTTACTGGTGCTTTGTGCAGGGCACTGTTCTAAGTACATCATGGGTATTAATTCGTTTAATTTGCCCCACAGCCCTATAAGAAGGTGGTATTATTTCTCCCATTTAAAAGATATGAAAACAAAGCCCAGAGAGGAAAATAATTTGCTAGAAGTTACATATCTAGTGGGAGGTAGAACCAAGATTTGAACCCAGGCTATCTGACTCTAAAGTAGCTCTCATCATATTTTACTGTGGCCATTGAGAAGCTTTCAGTATAGTGGGAGGAAGAAAGGGAGTAGAATAAAATATATAAATAATCATAGATCAAGCCATAAGATGTAGAAGTAAAAAATGTTATGGTGTAGAAAAAAGTATTTACACCTATTTTTATCAAAACTGGAAAGTCTTATTAAAGAAACTGGCATATTGATTGGCACATTAAGGATGGTTTATATTGAAAGAGTTAGAGCTGGCTCAAGGCTTTCTCAGCAGAGGGAAAGGTAAGAAGTGAGGCACAAGGGCTTCCCTGGTGGCGCAGTGGTTGAGAGTCTGCCTGCCAATGCAGGGGACACGGGTTCGAGCCCTGGTCTGGGAAGATCCCACATGCTGCGGAGCAACTAGGCCCGTGAGCCACAACTACTGAGCCTGCGCGTCTGGAGCCTGTGCTCCGCAATGGGAGGGGCCGCGACAGTGAGAGGCCCGCGCACCGCGATGAGGAGTGGCCCCCGCTCTCCGCAACTGGAGAAAGCCCTCGCACAGAAACGAAGACCCAACACAGCCAAAAATAAATAAATAAATAAATAAATTTATACAAAAAAGAACTGAGGCACAGAGATGGGGTGGTATGAGGCATATTGTGGGGAGAACAAATAGTTCAGCGTGGTGGGTTTGGGATTCAGAAAGAGCAGTAGTGGTAAGTCAAACTGAAGCGGTAGAATGAGATTTTAAAATGTTGAAGAATATTAAATACTAGGTCAAAGAGTTTTCGAATTTAGCAATGCCAATGTTTTAGAATTTCTGAGTGAGTAAAATGATTAAAACACTATTGGGGAAATATTTATCTAGCCCTGGAATTTTAATATATCTATCACCTATTTCATCTTTAGTTTCAAACTATATGAGGTGAAATATCTATACTAAGAATAGAAAATAAGAAGAGGAAAACTGGAGATGAGATGTACTTTTAGTAAGACCAAGGTGGAGCTAGTTACTATAATGGTTATTAAGTTAAATCTGAGCGGTTTGCAGGATGGACGGGACAGAGCGGAGTGCGTGATAGTGGTCATCGGTTCCTCTCCCTGGCCAGGCTTTAGACTCACCAGAGGCACTTTTGATATCTCAGTGCTCAGGGCACATCCCAGACCAATTACATCAGAATCTCTGAGATTCCAATCCGAATGTCAGTACTTTAAAGCTCCCAGAGAGATGTTATTGTGCCACCAAGGTTGAGAACTACTGCTCTAGTAAGTTCGGTAATGAGGATTTAATCTTCAGGGTTGACGGTAAGAGTGGAAAAGAGGGAAGGAATCTGAAAGATAGTTTGAAAGAAAAATCAATACCGCTTTTTGAAAATGCTGGGAAAATTGTTCCCCCAGCTCCATTCCTTTAAACAAAAAAAGTCCATTTTCACATGTGATAGACAAGTTTGGAAAATCTGACAAGCTTAATCAGAACATAAAGCTCCACTGATGGCAAGACAAAAGGTTGCCCAGGGTGGGTCACTCATGTGACAGCGCTTCACTCTCATGTCTGCACTTAGAGTTACTACAACCTCTCCTATCTCCTTAATAGGGATTTTAGGAGCATCATAGGCAGAAATACAGATCACAGAATGCAAAGTAAAAAGCAGCACTACTTTCATGTCAGCTATTACTTTAAACAGAATCAAACTGAGTAGGTTCACATTAAACTCATTTCTACTCCCCTGGGGTGATAAACTGACTTTGTGATCCCAAGGTGTAAAACACCTTTTAAAGTTGTTTCTGGCATTTCAATAAGTTGAACCTCAAATTTTAGATCCATTGGTTGGCTCACTGCTCTGCCAGCAGAGTTGGTTCTTTTGCTACCACACTTTAACTAGCAACAGAAACAGAAGCTGCGTATTTTGATAATCACTTATAGAGTCAGTACTGGTTACCTTTAACTGAATGAGTAACTGGACATTAAAAGCCAACGGGTCTGTCCTGCTGTCTTTGTGGTCCTTTCCAGTGTTTTACATGGTAATGTTCAAACTGGCTGCAATAACAAGGCGGTTACAGTTGCTCTACCCTTTGTCTGCTGACCACTATTACTCTTAAAAATTATTTTCAAATAAATTCCAATGTGCTACCAAACTTTAATTAATCAATTTTCTGTTATATTTTTACCAGCACATAAGGGAAAGAGATTAGAAAAGGGACAAAGTGAGTTGGAGCCCCTCCCTTTAAAAATGCAGTGCAGTCACACCTTGCCTTACACCATTACCCTTTGAAATCCTATCCAGTCTCAAAATTTTGAATATTAATTATTTTATCCAGTACTTTATGTTCCCAACATATTTTACAATCACATTTAGTTAATCCTCATAAAATCAGACTGAGGCATGCTAGTGTTAATATTCTTATTTCATAGGTAGAGAAATCAAAGTTCAGAAACATTAAAAAACTTGTGATTGAGCAAGCCAGTTGAAAAGTAAGATTGAAAGTCTATGTGACCACTTTTTTTTCTGCAGCTCACTGCCCTCCCTAAGAAATTCTCATGTTAAAGTGCTCCACAGGACAAGTTTTCATTCCTGTAACTCCAGGGCCTTATTGAGCCAAAAATCTTTATATTTGGTAATAGGTCCACTAAGTAATCAAAGACAGAATTTTAAAAAGGTTACTGAAGTTCTCTGCAATTCAAGCATCTTTGGAAAAAAGTACTGATCCAGAAAACTGAGAGACTGGGTCTAAAATAATTCCTGAATCACACACCGCTTCATATTGTTGAAGTGGTAAGACACAGAAAGCCAAATGACGGGTCCAGGCCAAGGAAAAATTTGTAGATGTGTGCAGTGAAGTCAATTTTCCCTGTTTTGCCGTATTTTCCTGTTTCTTCCCTTTCAACTGTATCAGTGTGTAACCAATAAAATTTATTTATTCAACATACGGTTACTGGCAGCCTATTATTGGTCAGGCACTTCATGGAATACTGGAAATATACAAGGATGAATAATAAATACACATTCCAGCCCTGTGGTTCACAGCTTAGTAGGGGAGATAGATACATAAACAAATAGTTCAGACTACAGTGTGCTACATACTGGTGCTGAGTGGGAAGCAAAGTGGGGTGAGAACACAAAGGAAGTACCAATTAACTGACTAGAGGAGGGAGGGGATGCCTGAAATAGAAGCACCCCTCAGCTAGGTCTTAAGTGAGTGTGTAGGAGTTTGCCAAGGAGAGGACACAGCACATTAAAGGGAAAAAAGAAAAAGTGGCATTCTTTCTAAGGATGCTAATTACATTCTAACAGGATTCCAAATCATAACTAGAAAGAGCAAGCAGTATTTTCCTAATCTGGGCCTTCTCTGCTACTTTCTCCGAATTGCAATCCATATTCAGCAGCTCATTATACATTTTCTATTCCACAGCTTAAGTCTAAGAAGTAAGGGACCACAGAAACATAGTATGGTGAAAAGACGGGTAGTTTTGAAGTTGGGAACCTCTAAATCAAGGTCATCAGTTGGGGGGAAAAACAAGGGAGAAAAGAAAAGAGAGAGAGAGAGGACACAGAAGGAGAAAGAGAGACAAGCAGCAACTGGCATTGGTATTTATAAAACAGTTCTCTTGGATATGATCACATTTGGACTGGGCCTTATGAGGTTATTGTATCAAATGGATTAACAATTGTGAAAGAGCTTTGTAAAATGAAGAAACTATACAAATAAGTGCCATTATTATTGAGAGTGAGCTTCAGCCTGTAATAGAGATGGGTCCCATTCTTGCTGGGTTCGAAGGCAGGCGTGCTCTAGAGCTGCCATATCTGAAGGGAAAACAAGAGATGAGAGGTCTGGGAAGATCTGAAAGGCTGTATGTGTGCACGGGGGTGTGACCTCCTTCGGCTCTGTTGCATTGCAGAGAGAATTTCCTGTGCCAGCTCAGCCATAGCCTGCCTTTCCTACAGGATATCAAGCTCCAAGTTTACAGTTCCTATCAGGGAGTCTCTTTGTTTGAACAAAGCCTCATTTGTTAGGAAGTGTCACAGATCAGCGTGTATCAGATGCAAGATTGAATGTCCCTCAAGCACAAAGACGTGCAAAGCTATGCCAGGATACCAGCAATGGGGCTTTTCACCATGAGAAAACAGATGGTCAGAGTGAAAAAGGCTAGTCTTTATGGAAAAGAAATTCTTCCAACCCACCCCCACCCCCAGGCCCTACTTCCCACTTCACCCCCCTTCCCCCTGCTCTTCTTTCACTCCACTGCACTGACAGGGAAACATTCGATATGCTGCAACATCATCTGATGTTTGTGTCTCTTTAATTAAACCAAGAGATCTGGAATAGGGACGCCCTTGTCTTTGTGGGGAAATGATTTCAAAAAGAAGATAATGGAACCTCTTTTTCTGCAGGCTTTCAAGAGGCTTGTGTGTAATTTGTCCTTTGCAAGAGCAATCAAAGATAACTGGTGCGCAATTGATTACGGGCTTTGTGTCCTTTTAATTACTTGTTTCTACACACTGGTTTAGTTACATGCTGAAAGCAGATCTGTCTGAGTTCTCTCCAAGCTGTAGTGCTTTCTTTTGCTCACATGGTTTAATAATAAAGCTATTAGTAAGCCACCACCAGGTAGAACAATCCTATCGGATTGGGATAGATCTTGAATCTTGCCTTTCTTTATTCTTCCAATAGGCTATTAGATGTTTTTATGGAAAACAAGGTTAAAGAATGCTACATCATTGCTTAACTATACAAAAATATTCTGCAATTTCAGGAGGGTACAGTCTGCCTTATTCCCAAAGTAGAGTTCACAAGGACAGAAGGATTAGAAGTTATATAGCATGTTTTCAGTTCTTTTTAATTGACAAAGATAAGACTACATTTTTTTCTTTCTTTTTACTGAACACTATCTATCAACTGATATAGCCAAATTCCCTTGAAAAACCGTAGGAAAAAATTCTTAAGGTTAGCACAATATATAGACCAGTTTTTTTATTGTTTGTATTCCATGTACTGAAAATGCTGTCAAATCAGTAAATGCCAGATGAAAATATAGGAACAATTTTATTTCTATTTTATGTTCTCCACCTAGAAGTTGAGAAAGGTACAAAAGGAGCTTTCCAATGACAGAAAACCGATTAAATTTCTATGCCACTATTTACTTACCTGTTACTAATTTATGCCCTAGAGAGAAAGAAAAGCTAGAAGTTGTAACCATGTAAAAGAAACCCATCTAATTTCAATATGTCAATTCTGTGACTACAGCTGCTGAGATAGGAAATGAATGGAAAGCTTAGCGAAATGTGTGATTCTCCACTAAGGACACTATATTCAGGGGCCTAGCCTCTTGTTTTATCAAATCTCTGTAGATGTGAGCTCCCTGCAAATGGTGAAACTACCCCACACTCTGGGAAAACCTCTAAGCCTGGATCCCCACCCACCTGCAAGCTCTCAGATCCTTTAAGCATCACTTCTGCTGTGGCATTAGATTCCTCTTCCTTCCCAGAAATGCTCTCTATCTTGCAGGCAGGTATCTGTCTATGAAGTATCCAATATGCCCTCAGCAACATGGGAAATATAGAAATTTACCTCCTTTGAAATATGGTTTCTTCTGACAAAGAGCTTGTAGTCTATGCAAGGAAACGAGTCTTGAACAAGTGAAACACTCAATGAAAACTGAACATGTGCCATATGATCCTGCAATCCCACTCCTGGGCATATATATACCCAGAGAAAACTATGATTTAAAAAGACACATGCACCCCAGTGTTAACTGCAGGACTATTTACAATAGCCAAGACATGGAAATAACCTAAATGTCCATCGACAGATGAATGGATAAAGAAGATGTAGTATATATACACAATGGAATATTACTCAGCCATTAAAAAAATGACATAATGCCATTTGTGGCAACATGGATGGACCTAGAGATTATCATACTAAGTAAAGTAAGTCAGAAGGAGAAAGACAAATACCATATGATATCACTTATATGTGGAATCTAAAACATGACACAAATGAACTTATTTATGAAACAGAAACAGACTCACAGATATAGAGAACAGACTTGTGGTTGCCAAGGGGTTGGGGGGGAGGGATGGATTAGGAGTCTGGATTAGCAGATGCAAACTATCATATATAGAATGGATAAACAACAAGGTCCTTACTGTATATCACAGGGAACTATATTCAATATCCTGTGGTAAACCATAATGGAAAAGAATATGAAAAAGAACATATATATGAATCACTTTGCTGTACTGTAGAAATCAACACAACATTGTAAAGCAATTATACTTCAATAAAATAAATTTTAAAAAAGTGAACATGATGAGTTCTAACTTAAAAGAGAAGGAAATCAATATACAAAGAGCAGACAGATGTGACCTCATGGACTTGGTGGGACGTAAGCTGTGCTGAAGCCTAAATGGGTATAGAGCAGATTGGGAAAGGCAAAGAAAAGAAGAGAAAGCATTCTAGCATGGCTTCGTGAGGCAGTGATGAGTAGAGCAGGAGGTATGAATAGGAAGAAGTGGAAAAGTAAGAAGCATGGATAAGATCAGGCTGATTACAAAGATTCAAATGTCAGACATTTGTTTTTTTAAACCAATAATTATTCATTGCTTTCTGTGTGATAAGTGTTGAACTAAGTACTGGAGATTATAAAAGGAGTAAAGATACAGTCTCTGCCCCCATGAAAATCACCATCAGATGGAAAATACAAACTCAGCCTATCAACCATCATAAATTACCATGTATCTATATGCCATTCAAGCAGATTTTCATAGTTACATTAATAAAATAATACTGTTTATTTGATGTTTATCTTATGTCCAATTAATGGATTAGCTTTCTGATAGCTATAACACAGAAACATGTTATGCTCCTCCATGTTGATTATTACTACTATTTCATGAATCTTACCATGTTTCTCTCTTGTTCCCCTTTCCAGCTGCTTCCTTTCCTCAGCATTTTGTCTCCATTATCACAGAATTTCATTTAGCTTTTATTGGATCTCTTCTCTGATGTTTTACATTATCAGAGTTCTTCCACAAGGTTCAGCCATTTGTGCATTTCCTAAAACAATTAAAGATTTTATTATACACACACACACACACACACACGAGATTCTTAGAATGCTGGCGTGTTGATGTGATAACCACAGTAATCTGACCTTTGGGAAAACATACCTAAGCATTATAAACACACAATTTAATGAAATATATGTCTAAGCACTGCATTTATATAGTTCTATAATAGAATTATGAGTTAAGTACCGTGAGAGTACAGGAGGAGGGGGCAACTAGCAAGTACATGGAGGTAAATTTGATATAGATATACTTCTTCGGGTGCAAAATGAGTGTTCATGTAATATAACCTAAAAACGGTTACTATAAATTCCCTATCTTCTCTGCTCCTCTTCCTTTGATGTATCTTCTTCTAAATTATTTAGAAATGCAGCATTTATGATTTCCTTCTCTCGCAAATGCCCACCCTACAGAACATGCATTGTCAGTGGGCTCTGATGCAAATCGCTTCACAGCAGAAACCACTCTGCCATTATACTCTAATTTGCAGCCACGCTGGCTTTCAGCTGGTCCCTTGTCCTTGGGCTATCATTCACTGTCAGGGCCTCTCCAGGGTGCACCAGCTGTTCTCTAGACAGAAAGTGGGAAGTAGTCATATGTCACTGATTCCAAAAAAAAGCCTGCCTTGACTACCATGGTTCCTCCTTGGTTCCAGGACTGATCATCATGTATTTAGGATCAGGGCCACCTCTGGGCAAAACTTGTGAAGTACATAATATTTTCCTTAGTTAACATCCGCTTTCCCTTGGCCACTACTCTTTCCTAGGCCTCGGGCTGGACTTGGCCATTCCAGAACTTATTCAGGCTACCCTGTCTGGATAAGGATTCAATCTGTAGAACAGTGATTTTCAATTGAAGGGCTAATACTCATCCCCAAAATATACTTCACTTGAGTGCATGTGTACGTATAAATACACACAAATGTAAAATTTTGCAACCAATTTCAGGTAATTTATAAATTCTCCCTGAAGCCAGCCTAGGATAGAACTGCTGTCTCAGCCTTCTTTTCTCTGTTTTCTCTTTCTTTCTTTTCTCTCTCCATCCTTTTTTCCATTTTGTCACATCTCATTCTCTGGTAAAAAAAAACATTCCAATCTAAATCATAAGACAGTGTTCAAAAAGATTTTTAATATATTTTTTAAAACCTTATTTGCTCTTTTAGAAAAGGGTAAGTAAAATAACTGATAATAGAGCTGGTTAAAACCAAACTTCAACTAAAAGGAACCATGGATTTATTTCTTGTGTACCCTCTGCCCACACAGCTACTGTTGAGACAACTTCAATAAACTGGTCTTGTGAAACTTTGGGTATGGTACATAAGTTGTTCTGAAGAGAAATTTCATATTTTTCTTCTTTTTGAGGGTATTTAAATATCAACTTAGAGAGACTAATGGTTAAAATTTCCTTCCCTTTGGACTGAGCAATGGTGATTCAATTTTAACAGCTGCCGACTGCCTCCCAATGATTATGTTTTCAGGAAGCACCATTTGTTTTATAGCACAGCTGCAGGTGGTGCTTGCTCATCTGTAGGCAGGATTCTACAACAGCTAACTTGGTATCATCTCTCCTCCTGGTAGCTTTCAAAATGTCTATGACCTTCTCCAGGAAAGGAAAAAAAAAGTTAGAAAGGTTAGTAAGAGCACATCATAGGTAAAATATGTGCAAAATAATTGAGAGCTAAAAGAAGTCTTTTAAAAAATACAATACTACATTGCCATTCCATTTCAGTATAACAAAAAGTAATAGGTATCTCATTTGAGTATTTCGTAAGATGGATTATCTCCAAAATTCTGATTAATTCCACTTGATAAAATATTTTAAGTGATCTTATCATTTCTGTACTAAACTTAAAAAAAAAAAACCAGAGTTGAAAAAATGAGCAATTGCATTGGGTGACATCTTAGCCGACTTTGGATCTTTGTTAGGATCTTGAAAATAATCAAGCTAGAAAAATCTTTCTAGGCCTTTGAGCGGAAATTTTTTAATGTGTGAAGCAAGATCAGGCCATGCTGGTGCTGTATTCTAAAGCAAAAATGACAAAAATGTGATGTATGCGCTACTATATTCCCCTTGGTGCCTATTTTAAACATTGCTAATTGATTATGACATATTTTCTGCTTAGCCCAGACACAATCTCAGAATCCTTCTGAACACAGTTATATTCATTCTCTATCAATTGTTTGAAAGTGACAGATGAGATAAAGCTCATTCTCTATTTCTGTGCTAGATCATTGATAGAATCACTGAGCCATTGCAAATGCAGTGGAACTACCTGATTGATATTGGATTGGGGACGAGGGTCCAAAGTAACTGCTTCTCTCTGCCATGTGACAGGGGCCAGATCCACAGCCTGTGGGCCAAATCTGACCTCCAACTGTAGATAAAAGTCTATTGGAGGGGCTTCCCTGGTGGTGCAGTGGTTGAGAATCTGCCTGCTAATGCAGGGGACACGGGTTCGAGCCCTGGTCTGGGAAGATCCCACATGCCGTGGAGCAACTAGGCCCGTGAGCCACAACTACTGAGCCTGCGCGTCTGGAGCCTGTGCTCCACAACAAGAGAGGCCGCGATAGTGAGAGGCCCACGCATCGTGATGAAGAGTGGCCCCCGCTTGCCACAACTAGAGAAAGCCCTCGCACAGAAACGAAGACCCAACACAGCCAAAAATAAATAAATAAATAAATGAATTTAAAAAGAAATTAAACATAAAAGTCTATTGGAAAAATGGCCACACCCATTTGTTCATGTATTATGCATGACTACTTTCCCTGCTTTGGATTACATAAAACAGTAATTCCACAAGCTAGTTCAAGTTGGATCTTTTCATTTTTATTCAAGAATGACAGATATTCCAGAACTTTGGATTCTAATTTGGCCACCTCGGAGATCATTATCTCCTCCAAGGACTACAGAACTTTCTATAATACAAGAAAGAACAAAACAAGAGCCTATGATTGACTTATAGATCCCAATGGCATTTGTATTTGAAAGCCATGAAAGCATGCTCCTAGCACTGAAAGCAGAAATGCAGTGTGATATCAAAGCCAGGGTTCAATCCCCTTCCTGTTTCCCCTCTTCCCATCAGCTCTTTCCCCAGCATGGAGATTCAAGCTTGGCTTGTACATGTTCCAGGAGACTTTTCTAAGACAGAGAAAAATACTCCCTGGTGACTTCCCTGGTCAAACACCATGCAAAACCCGTCTGCCATTCCTGTGTGCTGCTGTAATCATTTGTTAATTGTCACAATGTTTTATGATGGCCTTTTTAAAAAATCTTGTGGAAACTTATTTCCCTTTGTATTCAACCAGTAGGCAGCATTTTCTTTAGAGCTAAACAACATGAACCCAGTTCCCCTTCCCAAGATCTATGATTCTAAACCATTTCTAATAGAGTGTTTCCTAGCTCTGTGATTCCAACAATAAACTGTTACTATTTCCTTCCATCTTTCAATGTAGCATCCTTCTGTCTAGATCTAGCAGTGGGAAAAAGAATGTAAGAGGGAAAAGTATAGATGGAAAAAAAAAAAAGAGAAAGAAAAAGTAAAGAAAGCTAGATATACGCCATGCTTGCCTGCCTAAAAGATTACTGTGTGACCTTATCCTGGTATCTCATTGTGGTGGTTGAGATTAACCATCTATTTGATACTTAGGTCACTTGCATTAGAGAAAAAAGAAAGAAAGAAAAAAATTATAATTCTTTTGTCTTCAGTTCCTATTTTAGTACAACTATGCATACTTTTACACTTGGTAATTGATAAACCTTAAACTGTTAGATGGTTTTAATAGAAAACTGGATCTATTTAAAAAACAAGTCTGTCCTTGCAAATAGCAATACCACCTGCTTGAGGCTTTCTGCATTAAGTGACTTGTATTCACAAAGCAATGCCTTCAGCTAGATGAGTTGTTTACTTTTGGGTATTCAATCCCTGCAATTCTTGTTCAGGAAAAAGAAAAAGACCACAAATCAAGGTAAATAGAGAAGAAAAAAAAGAAAAGAACCAGAAAAAGAAAATGACTCTGATGTGCTGAAGACTTCTGTGTGAAATCCTCATCAGCCTTTCCAGTCACTCTGAATTAAGCAAGTGGTGCATGACATGTACCGAAGTTGGATCAACAGTACAAGCTGTACAGATGTGCCCATCTGGTACGCAGGTGTTTGCACAGATATTCCCCAGCCAAACTTCCAGGGGGTAGCATTTTTGTGGAGCTGGCTCCACACTAGGACAGAGAAAGAGAGGGGGACCACCCACTGATAATAAATGGTGCCACTTTGGGTTGACCACATACCCTCAAAGAATTGTTCTTAAATTTCATAGGCATCAAGATCTCTTGAGAAACTTTATAAAAATGCAGAATCCTGAGCCCTTCCCCAGGATATTTACTTTCAATATACACCTATGGTATGTTCCAGAAACCTGCTTTCAACAAACATTCTAGGTTATTTTAATATAATTGTTCCTTAGTCTGTACTTTGAGAAATACTACCTTAAGACGCAGAATCAAATGGATAAAGAACATCTAGAAAATAAAAGATACTTTTATCCTATAAAGTTTGCAGCCATTCTCCTCATTATGTCAATATTGCCTATATAATGCCTACAAGCATTCACGAACACATTAGAATATTTAACCAGAAAACCAGAAAAAAAAAGTGTTTGTCCACACAAACTCTGGATATTATAAAACCTTTTAAAAATAATGTGTGTCCTTATTTATTAGGTCGTATACCTATAAAGGGAAACTAAGCACAACTCAAGTTTGGAATGCCAGTGATACCTAGGTACCAAGGGCAATGGCCTTAAACCCCATCATGAGCCTTTGCCCAATTTCACGTGATTCTTTTGACAACTGGTAATATATCTTATGTACTGGTGTTCATTGTCTTTTCTTTGACCACTATCAAATATGAACATATATCCCCTAAAAATTATTCTCTGAAATAGTTCTCGGCAACCAAGAATCACTCACCTACTCACTATCCCAAGATTGGGAAACAGAAAGAAAAGATAGACATAAGATACATCCAAGAGCCAGATCATATAAGTAAATTTGGATCATGTTGAGTTTAGACTTTCTTTAGTAGGGGATGGGAAGTCATTGAAGCATTTTGATTAGAGGAACGTCATGATCACAGTTATTTCATGGATTTCACATAGGCTATAACTTTTAAGAGTTTTGTAATAATGTATATGAACAGATTCTGCTGAAAATAAAAAGGATATGTATTAATAACATATTGATATGATAAAATTACAAGTCATTAATTATTCAGACATCAATATACTTCTCCCTCATCTCAAGTAAAGAAAAAAACAGAGGGGCTTCCCTGGTGGCGCAGTGGTTAAGAATCCACCTGCCAATGCAGGGGACACGGGTTCGAGCCCTGGTCCGGGAAGATCCCACATGCTGTGGAGCAACTAAGCCCATATGCCACAACTACTGAGCCTGCGTTCTAGAGCCCACGAGCCACAACTACTGAAGCCCGTGTGCCTAGAGCCCGTGCTCCACAAGAGAAACCACTGCAATGAGAAGCCCACACACCGCAACGAAGAGTAGCCTCCACTCACTGCAACTAGAGAAAGCCCATGCAGCAAAGACCTAACGCAGCCAAAACTAAATAAATAAATAAATAAAATTAAAAAAAAAAAAAAAGAAAAAACCAGAATCTGGCACTTCTCATTAGCCTTAAGAATACATTTCTAAGAATAATGGCTACTCAATAAATATTTATTTCATGCCCATGTTATGTTAGGCACTGTGCTGGGTGTTGAGGAGAAAAACAGGGATGCTCTCCCCTCTCAGGGTGTTTACAGTCTACTGAGACAGACATTGAACAAATAATCAAACAAGCTGTGGGTTTTCCACATGGCTCTTTGCTATTCCTGCTATTCCTAGCAGTGTGATGCTTTGATTTCTTTTAAAATGGAAGGCTTTTCCCTATTCCACCTTTTTTAAGGACTCCTAAGCAATCATCAGAGGCCTTAAACTGACTGCCTGCAGACGTATTTTGTGTGACCCACACAATGCTGAGGTCCACTGTTTTTTGTTTTGTTTGGGTGTTTTTGTTTTTTTGTTTGTTTTGTTTTTAATTTGAATTCACTGCCAACATAAAACATGAGCTTGTAATGTCTCTTGAATATTTGGCCCTACTGGGCCTCAGTTTCCACAAGGCAACAAGTGTCTGGAGCTGAGTAGCAGCTGCCTTTTCAGAAGTAATGTGTTCCATCCATTTGGCCACTTTTAAGCCCAGTCCCTGTCACAATCTGACATGCAGACCATGAGACTGCTGTCATTGATCATCTCCCTTGAGTTGCTACTTTTCCTACTCCTGGCTTAGCTCACTCATCGGCATTACTTACCAGACTCTCCTGGACAGTCGAGTTTGCAATTGCCACTCTACAGAGAAAATCTCGGCAATCATTTTATAAAATCCTCTTCAATGTGTCCCTTACCCTGGTTCTTCTGCTCACCAAGTCACTAGACTAAGTAAATAATCAAATGTTGTTCATCACTCATTTTATTTATTTAAATATTTCCTCAACTTTTCTTTTGAATTGTGCCTTTTCTTAGATCCATTTAGTCCAAGCCAACAAGATTACTCATTGGTTAGTCCCAAATATGACTTATTTTCTGTTCCATTGTCTTCAATCCTACTAGAATCTCTCTATTTAGAACACATCCCAGCTCTCCAAACTCTGATTGTCCACTTGCATCTGTCCACAGGTCCAGTTCAAATCCCCTACCTTTTCCCTAAAGCCATCCAGACTTCCCTATGAGCTCCCACACACCTTACCTGAACCTCTGTAAAGCCCCTCGAGCTTTTTACCTCACAATACAGCTTTCTATGTTTGAGCTCCTTGAGAGCAGGAACCCTGTCTAATCTATCTTCCTTCTCCCACTAACACAATGCCAAGCAGAAAACACTAATCATTTGTACAATAAATGAAGAGAGATTCTACTTGAAACCAACTATAAAGGAAGGAGCTGAATGTATTTAACTCCCTCTAGGATACTGATGGTTGTTTTCAACGCTCAAGCTGCACAGATGTGCACTTGTTTGGAGCCTTGTTTTTTGTCTGTTTGACCTGTTACTCCCTATGCTTGCTTTCCCATACATGTGTCCAGTGGAAACATGCTCATTCATTCCATGTGTTTTGCCAGTTCCTTATTTAGTAACCTAGTCCAATAGCTTTTCTCTTTTTGCTCATTAATATGTTATGCAAAATAAATTTAATCCTTGCTTCTAGACTAGTGCCATGACAAAATTTGGGATTTATCTTGTTTTTACTTGACTGTAAACCCTTGAGGGCAAGAAAGCTTAACCATCATGTCTTACATACTATGCAATAAATGTTTTTGTAACAAGTGACTTTCATTTATTTTTAGAATCTGGACATTGAATTCTAGAGCCAGAATGTATCCTTGTAATTTTGGAATGGATGTTACTTTCTACCTATTGTAAAGGCAATATGCTTTCCTCTTAAGTGAGAAAAGAAAAGCAAAATTTAAAAGTATTAAATTTCTTAAGCAAGTTTTCACACAGCTAGTTAGTGGAATCATCTGCAATATTTAAGTTGTGAACGGAATGAGCAGAAAATATAAGTGCATTGTGAAAAATGATCTTGTATACCCACCCACTGCTCTAGGCAAGGGTGTCCTGAAGTCACCAGTCATCCATTCAGCTTCTCAATTAGCACTTCTTGAGAGCTATGTGCTAAAGCACCAGAAGCGCACCTACAAAACTTCCCTGCTTGCTACTTATCAGTTTCACTCCCAATGTCAAAGGAGATTAAGTTTTTCTTTTTATAAGGCAACCTTTCAATCATGATCTTGGCCTCCAGCAATGTTGCCTCCATGCTCCTGGTCCATACCTTCTTCTGTGTCAGCCTGACATTTTAAAATAAAAATAAATAAATAAAAATAAAATAAAAACAGTTCTCTTCTAGAGAGTAAAAGATTTCAGAGCCTAAAGAGCCCACAGGCAGATCACTTACCACTACCAAACTTAGTCATAGGGTCCAACTTGGCAAATTATAATGCACAAACCTGTTTTTTTAGTTCCAACCTGTTTCATACTCAAACTAGCCCAGCTATTTTCCTTATTCCCAGTTCCGTGGGGAAGCCAGATCCTTTCTGGCTGAATCCCAGACACAACGCCCTAAGCTCAAGGCACAGCTTCAGTTTTGCCATTGACTGGAAACACCTACGCTGGTAGCTTCTCCTTTCGTTGTTTCTGTCACTAGATCCTCTTGAGTGCCTGTCTTAAGCACACGGTCCATGTCCTTTTCCACCAATTCCTGTCCCCTTCTGCTCTTAATTCAAATCTCATTTCCTCTCTCTTTGCTGTTTCCAGGCAGATTCACTTGTTCTCTTTCTCTCCCAAACCTAGGCAATCACATTGTGTCCTGGTCTCATTTCCTGATGTCAGTCAGCCCCAACACCTCTTAATCTTCTGTCAATAGACGGGAGACTCTTTTTGATTGGTGGCCAAACCCTTGTGGTTCTAATCTAGGGGATAAAGAGGTGAACAAAGGCTAAAAGGAATTTAGGAAGCATTAATGTACTTTGGGTGAGGAAAGTTAGCACAAAGTGGAACAGGGACAGAAATAAGCCACTAAGTTTAGAGTATTAGTTATTCAGGCTGTGTAAATAAAAAGCAGATTCTGAGGCAGTGTTTCTCAAAGTGTGGTTCAAGGGACTGCCTGTCTCAGAATCATTTGTGTGAAGGTGTGGGTGGAAGATGGGGGAAGGTTGCTTGATCACGTCCTAGGCTCTACCCCATATTGAACTGAAATCTCTGAGCATCTACTAACAATATGAGTTTTTGATAAACTCCTAGTTCTTTTTCTAATGCACATTCAAATTTAAGAACACTGTACAGTTGTCTCTATTGTCCTTTAAAAGCAGTTATTCTTTATTGTATGCTTGTTGGGTGTCTAATATTTAAGTTTTTTCTATACTCAGTATGGTATTTAATAGATATTTTTATAGACACTGGAGATATAGCAGAGAATGAATGGACAAGTTCCTTCGTTGCGAATTTTACATGCTGGTGGGAAAACAGAGATCTGTGGTCATCACAACAAGAAAATAAAATGAAAATTGAAAAAGAGTCCCAGCCACTTCCTGGGGAACAAAGATTACATACATATATACACAAGTGCATTAATACATATATATTTTATATGTATTTCTATACTCACATACAATAAGAAAACATAAAATTAAAAATTAATAGTTAGAATGATTAGTTTATGTTCTTTTAATTTCCTGGAGTTACTTTAGAATATTACTATAGATTCTTCTAGAGTCTTTTTAGAATATAACTTTAAGGGCTTATGTATAGGCTATAAAGCATATCTGTTTTTACTGAGAGAAAAATTTTAAATACAGAGCAGTGAGAGAAAAATTCTTAGTGATAGACATAAATCTTAATTCACCCCATCAGAAAAGCAGCACCAAGAGAAAGCCTGTGAGCCAGCAAACAGGCACCAAGGGCACGAACCCAGAGGGTACACAGGCTGGATGTGTGCACATGGCTGCTCCCAGCCTTCAAGCCAAACCTCTACTACCAAGCCACCCCTAGACTCACTTGAAATTGCTGGTTACACACTCCACATTTCACTACTAATATATAGGAGAGTCACAAATGTATACTTTTCTTGATTTAAATAAAAATTAGTGTGGGGAGGAGGTGAAAAGCATAAAAGCATCTATGAAGCAAGCTGCCAGCTTCACTCACCTTCTTTGCTCTTGCACAAAGACATGTTTCATGTGGGAGTGTGAATACGTGTGTGACCAACACGAAAGCTGAGGACGTTAAAATCAGCCAGCAATCCCTGGGCCATTTCAGCTGTGTTTCTACTTCACAGGGCCTCTTGGGGACTGCTGGGAGCAGGTGTGAAGTTCCAGTTTATTAACAAGTTAAGTCAGTGTTGTTGTACATTTTGAGGAGTCTAATAGACTGGCCGATCTCAATGAATATAGAGTAGCACTGCACTGGAAAGACACATAAAAAATTAAAATACTACCGTTATTACTATTAGAAAAAGCACCTGTTGGATGTGTGCTATATTCCAGGCATTGTGCTAAGTGATTTAGAAGCATCATCAGGTTTATTTGTTTAGATAAATTAGTAAAGATTTTTTTTTTCTGGATAAGGAACATTGAAGTTATAGATGACTGTGAGAATCCAACTTGTATCGAAGAATCTCTGTGTTGTCTTCTCCATACGTTGTTTTAAATTCCTTGCTTTGCTTTGCCAACAGAGATTAAGATTTGGACCCTGCCTGTGTGCTGACTATAGTGTAACCCATGAAGCTTGATTATCCATGAAAAGTTTTCAGAAGGCTATAATCTCCACCATGGCAAGTGGAATGTTAACATTTATTTTTACTGTCTTTTGAGACGGCACCAGAAGGAAGGAAACAGAACATAAAGTATTAATGTGAGATAGAATTTAAGAAACTATTTAGTCCAGGCCCATAAATTTTAACTTAAAAAAAAAAAAAAAGAATGAGGACCAAAGACATAGTCTGATTTTGTACATTCTCCCATATTTCCTTTTGTATTCAGGCTTTTGCTCCAACCATATGGCTTTTGACGCATGGTTCCTAGTCAAATAGAGTTCATCTGATGTTTTCATCCTTTCTAGAACTTTCTGCCCATGTAGCCAGCTTGCAGGACTGAGGGACCAGAGCAGCCACCAGTCTTTTTGTAAATGACAGCCACCGAGGCATGCTCGGAACTACAAGTAATTATATCAATAATTGTGGCTGGATAGAATTGATTTTATAACTTGGAGGTGTTAAGTTTGGTTGCACTAAAATTGCATTACAGCCCTGAGATATAATGAAGGTTTATGACAAAAAGAAAATACATGTAAATAATGACTCCCATTATCCTGATTCATGTTTACGTCAACTGCATCCAAAGTAAAGCTTTTCCATTCACAATTGTTATGGGGAGAGAGAGAAGGGGGAATACAGACTGCTCACACGTGGATTTCTGATCATTTAGCTCACTCTTGAAAGATGTATAAAGTCCTTTTCTAAACCTTTCTCATTCCTTTTATAAACCAGGAGAGTGGTTCAAACCTACCTGCACCAAGGAAAGTCAGAGAATCCAGCCAACGCCCACAAGGAGAGACAATGGAATTCATTCTGAGAAGACTCAGAGGAAACATTGAGTTATCTCCAAATATCTGAAGGACTATCATGCGGGGAAATCCAGACTTGTTCTTTTGTTCCTAAGGAAGGATCATGATAACAGTTCCAGTTATTACTGAGTACCCACCAGTGTCAGGCACCATGCAAAAGCTTTAAATACATTATCTCTAATTCTTATATCAGCCTCTAAGTCGATAAGTTTATTCCATATTATAAGCGTAACCAAGGCCGTGGGGCACAGAGTTGTTAAGATGCATATCCAAAGTCACACTCGGCAGACAGGGATTTTGATCCAGGTCTTTCTCTGCCTCAGTAAGCCATAGTTCCGTTCTTCCAGTTGCTCAGGACAAAACCCTTGAAGTCACCTTTGAGCCCTCTTTTTCTCTCACATCCTACATCTAATCCTTTGGCATACTGTATTTGCTCTACTTTAAAAATGTATTAAGAACTGGAACAGTTCTCACCGTCTCTGCTGTTTCCAGCCTGCTCTAACCTCCCCCTTCGCCCTGCACATTCCACCTGTGTTATTACTGGTAGCTTCCTCTATTTTTTTTTTTAACATCTTTATTGGAGTATAATTGCTTTACAATGGTGTGTTAGTTTCTGCTTTATAACAAAGTGAATCAGTTATACATATACATATGTGCCCATATCTCTTCCCTCTTGCATCTCCCTCCCTCCCACCCTCCCTATCCCACCCCTCTAGGTGGTCACAAAGCACCAAGCTGATCTCCCTGTGCTATGCGGCTGCTTCCCACTAGCTATCTATTTTACATTTGGTAGTGTATATATGTCCATGCCACTCTCTCACTTTGTCACAGCTTACCCTTCCCTCTCCCCATATCCTCATATCCTCAAGTCCATTCTCTAGTAGGTCTGTGTCTTTATTCCCATCTTGCCCTTAGGTCCTTCATGACCTTTTTTTTTTTCTTACATTCCATATATATGTGTTAGCATACGGTATTTGTTATTCTCTTTCTGACTTACTTCACTCTGTATGACAGACTCTAGGTCCATCCACCTCACTACAAATAACTCAGTTTTGTTTCTTTTTATGGCTGAGTAATATTCCATTGTATATATGTGCCACATCTTCTTTATCCATTCATCTCTTGATGGACACTTAGGTTGCTTCCATGTCCTGGCTATTGTAAATAGAGCCACAATGAACATTTTGGTACATGACTCTTTTTGAATTATGGTTTTCTCAGGGTATATGCCCAGTAGTGGGATTGCTGGGTCGTATGGTAGTTCTATTTTTAGTTTTTTAAGGAACCTCCATACTGTTCTCCATAGTGGCTGTATCAATTTACATTCCCACCAACAGTGCAAGAGGGTTCCCTTTCCTCCACACCCTCTCCAGCAGTTACTGTTTATAGATTTTTTGATGATGGCCATTCTGACTGGTGTGAGATGATATCTCATTGTAGTTTTGATTTGCATTTCTCTAATAATTAATGATGTTGAGCATTCTTTCATGTGTTTGTTGGCAATCTGTATATCTTCTTTGGAGAAATGTCTATTTAGGTCTTCTGCCCCTTTTTGGATTGGGTTGTTTGTTTTTTTGATATTGAGCTGCATGACCTGCTTGTAAATGTTGGAGATTAATCCTTTGTCAGTTGCTTCATTTGCAAATATTTTCTCCCATTCTGAGGGTTGTCTATTGGTCTTGTTTATGGTTTCCTTTGCTGTGCAAAAGCTTTTAAGTTTCATTAGGTCCCATTTGTTTATTTGTGTTTTTATTTCCATTTCTCTAGGAGGTGGGTCAAAAAGGATCTTGCTGTGATTTATGTCATAGAGTGTTCTGCCTATGTTTTCCTCTAAAAGTTTGATAGTGTCTGGCCGTACATTTAGGTCTTTAATCCATTTTGAGTTTATTTTTGTGCATGGTGTCAGGGAGTGTTCTAATTTCATACTTTTACATGTACCTGTCCAGTTTTCCCAGCACCACTTATTGAAGAGGCTGTCTTTTCTCCACTGTATATTCTTGTCTCCTTTATCAAAGATAAGGTGACCATATGTGCATGGGTTTATCTCTGGGCTTTCTATCCTGTTCCATTGATCTATATTTCTGTTTTTGTGCCAGTACCATACTGTCTTGATTACTGTAGCATTGTAGTATAGTCTGAAGTCAGGGAGCCTGATTCCTCCAGCTCCATTTTTCCTTCTCAAGATTGCTTTGGCTATTCGGGGTCTTTTGTGTTTCCATACAAATTGTGAAATTTTTTGTTCTACTTCTGTGAAAAATGCCAGTGGTAGTTTGATAGGGATTGCATTAAATCTGTAGATTGCTCTGGGTAGTAGAGTCATTTTCACAATGTTGATTCTTCCAATCCAAGAACATGGTATGTCTCTCCATCTATTTGTATCACCTTTAATTTCTTTCATCAGTGTCTTATAATTTTCTGCGTACAGGTCTTTTGTCTCCTTAGGTAGGTTTATCCCTAGATATTTTATTCTTTTTGTTGCAATGGTAAATGGGAGTGTTTTCTTAATTTCACTTTCAGATTTTTCATCATTAGTGTATAGCAATGCCAGAGATTTCTGTGCATTAATTTTGTATCCTGCTACTTTACCAAATTCATTGATTAACACTAGTAGTTTTCTGGTAGCATCTTTAGGATTCTCTATGTATAGTATCATGTCATCTGCAAACAGTGACAGCTTTACTTCTTCTTTTCCGATTTGGATTCCTTTTATTTCTTTTTCTTCTCTGATTGCTGTGGCTAACACTTCCAAAACTATGTTGAATAATAGTGGTGAGAGTGGGCAACCTTGTCTTGTTCCTGATCTTAGTGGAAATGGTTTCAGTTTTTCACCATTGAGGACGATGTTGGCTGTGGGTTTGTCATATATGGCCTTTATTATGTTGAGGAAAGTTCCCTCTATGCCTACTTTCTGCAGGGTTTTTATCATAAATGGGTGTTGAATTTTGTCGAAAGCTTTCTCTGCATCTATTGAGATGATCATATGGTTTTTCTCTTTCAATTTGTTAATACAGTGTATCACATTGATTGATTTGCATATATTGAAGAATCCTTCCATTCCTGGGATAAACCCCACTTGATCATAGTGTATGATCCTTTTAATGTGCTGTTGGGTTCTGTTTGCTGGTATTTTGTTGAGGATTTTTGCATCTATGTTCATCAGTGATATTGGCCTGTAGTTTTCTTTCTTTGAAACATCTTTGTCTGGTTTTGGTATCAGGGTGATGGTGGCCTCGTAGAATGAGTTTGGGAGTGTTCCTCCCTCTGCTATATTTTGGAAGAGTTTGAGAAGGATAGGTGTTAGCTCTTCTCTAAATGTTGGATAGAATTCGCCTATGAAGCCATCTGGTCCTGGGCTTTTGTTTGTTGGAAGATTTTAATCACGGTTTCAATTTCAGTGCTTGTGATTGGTCCGTTTATATTTTCTATTTCTTCCTGGTTCAGTCTCGGCAGGTTGTGCATTTCTAAGAATTTGTCCATTTCTTCCAGGTTGTCCATTTTATTGGCATAGAGTTGCTTGTAGTAATCTCTCATGATCCTTTGTATTTCTGCAGTGTCAGTTGGTACTTCTCCTTTTTCATTTCTAATTCTATTGACTTTTCTCCCTTTTTTTCTTGATGAGTCTGGCTCATGGTTTATCAATTTTGTCTATCTTCTCAAAGAACCAGCTTTTAGTTTTATTGATCTTTGCTATCGTTTCCTTCATTTCTTTTTCATTTATTTCTGATCTGATCTTTATGATTTCTTTCCTTCTGCTAACTTTGGGTTTTTTTTTTTTTCATTCTGTAATTGCTTTAGGTGGAAGGTTAGGTTGTTTATTTGAGATGTTTCCTGTTTCTTAAGGTAGGATTGTATTGCTATAAACTTCCCTCTTAGAACTGCTTTTGCTTCATCCCATAGGTTTTGGGTCATCGTGTCTCCATTGTCATTTGTTTCTAGGTATTTTTTGATTTCCTCTTTGATTTCTTCAGTGATCACTTGGTTATTAAGTAGTGTATTGTTTAGCCTCCATGTGTTTGTATTTTTTACAGATCTTTTCCTGTAATTGATATCTAGTCTCAAGGCATTGTGGTCGGAAAAGATACTTGAGATGATTTCAATTTTCTTAAATTTACCAAGGCTTGATTTGTGACCCAAGATATGATCAATCCTGGAGAATGTTCCATGAGCACTTGAGAAGAATGTGTATTCTGTTGTTTTTGGATGGAATGCCCTATAAATATCAATTAAGTCTATCTTGTTTAATGTATCATTTAAAGCTTGTGTTTCCTTATTTATTTTCATTTTGAATGATCTGTCCATTGGTGAAAGTGGGGTGTTAAAGTCCCCTACTATGATCGTGTTACTGTCGATTTCCCCTTTTATGGCTGTTAATATTTGCCTTATGTATTGTGGTGCTCCTATGTTGGGTGCATAAATATTTACAATTGTTATATCTTCTTCTTGGATCGATCCCTTGATCATTATGTAGTGTCCTTCTTTGTCTCTTGTAATAGTCTTTATTTTAAAGTCTATTTTGTCTGATATGAGAATTGCTACTCCAGCTTTCTTTTGATTTCCATTTTCATGGAGTATCTGTTTCCATCCCCTCACTTTCAGTCTGTATGTGTCCCTAGGTCTGAAGTGGGTCTCTTGTAGACAGCATATATATGGGTCTTGTTTTTGTATCCATTCAGCCAGTCTGTGTCTTTTGGTGGGAGCATTTAATCCATTTACATTTAAGGTAATTATCAATATGTATGTTCCTATTCCCATTTTCTTAATTGTTTTGAGTTTGTTATTGTAGGTCTTTTCCTTCTCTTGTGTTTCCTGCCTAGAGAAGTTCCTTTAGCATTTGTTGTAAAGCTGGTTTGGTGGTGCTGAACTCTCTCAGCTTTTGCTTGTCTGTAAAGGTTTTAATTTCTCCATCAAATCTGAATGAGATCCTTGCTGGGTAGAGTAATCTTGGTTTTAGGTTTTTCTCCTTCATCACTTTAAATATGTCCTGCCACTCCCTTCTGGCTTGCAGAGTTTCTGCTGAAAGATCAGCTATTAACCTTATGGTGATTCCCTTGTGTGTTATTTGTTGTTTTTCCCTTGCTGCTTGTAATATGTTTTCTTTGTATTTAATATTTGATAGCTTGATTAATATGTGTCTTCTCCTTGGATTTATCCTGTATGTGCTTCCAGGACTTGATTAACTATTTCCTTTCCCATATTAGGGAAGTTTTCAACTATAATCTCTTCAAATATTTTCTCAGTCCCTTTCTTTTTCTCTTCTTCTTCTGGGACCCCTATAATTCGAATGTTGGTGTGTTTAATGTTGTCTCAGAGGTCTCTGAGACTGTCCTCAGTTCTTTTCATTCTTTTTTCTTTATTCTGCTCTGCAGTAGTTATTTCCACTATTTTATCTTCCAGGTCACTCATCCATTCTTCTGTCTCAGTTATTCTGCTATTGATCCCTTCTAGAGTATTTTTAATTTCATTTATTGTGTTGTTCATCATTGCTTGTTTCCTCTTTAGTTCTTCTAGGTCCTTGTTAAATGTTTCTTGCATTTTCTCTATTCTATTTCCAAGATTTTGGATCATCTTTACTATCATTACTCTGAATTCTTTTTCAGGTAGACTGCCTCTTTCCTCTTCATTTGTTTGGTCTGCTGGGTTTTTACCTTGCTCCTTCATCTGCTGTGTGTTTTTCTGTCTTCTCATTTTGCTTATCTTACGTGTTTGGGGTCTCCTTTTCACAGCCTGCAGGTTCGTAGTTCCTGTTGTTTTTGGTGTCTGTCCCCAGTGGCTAAGGTTGGTTCAGTGGGTTGTGTAGGCTTCCTGGTGGAGGGGACTAGTGCCTGTGTTCTGGTGGATGAAGCTGGATCTTGTCTTTCTGGTGGGCAGGTCCATGTCTGGTGGTGTGTTTTAGGGTGTCTGTGGCCTTATTATGATTTTAGGCAGCCTCTCTGCTAATGGGTGGGGTTGTGTTCCTGTCTTGCTAGTTGTTTGGCATAGGGTGTCCAGCACTGTAGCTTGCTGGTCATTGAGTGAAGCTGGGTCTTGGTGCTGAGATGGAGATCTCTGGGAGATTTTCACCGTTTGATATTACGTGGAGCTGGGAGGTCTCTTGTGGACCAGTGTCCTGAAGTTGGCTCTCCCACCTCAGAGGCACAGCACTGACTCCTGGCTGGAGCACTAAGAGCCTTTCATCCACATGGCTCAGAATAAAAGGGAGAAAAAAATAGAAAGAAAGAAAGAAAGAAAGAAAGAGGATAAAATAAAATAAAGTTATTAAACTAAAAAGTAAAAAATAATTATTAAGAAAAAAATTTTTTAAAGTAAAAAAAAGAAAAAAATGCACAGACAGAACCCTAGGACAAATGGTGAAAGCAAAGCTATACAGACAAAATCACACACAGAAGCATACACATACACACTCACAAAAAGAGAAAAAGGGGAAAAAATAATATATCTTTGCTCCCAAAGTCCACCTCCTCAGTTTGGGATGATTCGTTGTCTATTCAGGTATTCCACAGATGCAGGTGCATCAAGTTGATTGTGGAGCTTTAATCCGCTGCTCCTGAGGCTGCTGGGGGAGATTTCCCTTTCCCTTCTTGTTCGCACAGCTCCCGGGGTTCAGCTTTGGATTTGGACCCGCCTCTGCGTGTAGGTCGCCTGAGGGCGTCTGTTCTTCGCTCAGACAGGACGGGGTTAAAGGAGCAGCTGATTCGGGGGCTCTGGCTCACTCAGGCCGGGGGGAGGGACGGGTAGGGAATGCAGGGCGAGCCTGCGGCGCCAGAGGCCGGCGTGACGTTGCACCAGCCTGAGGCGCACCATGCGTTCTCCATGCGTTCTTCCGGGTAAGTTGTCCCTGGATCACGGGAGCCTGGCAGTGGCGGGCTGCACAGGCTCCCGGGAGGCGAGGTGTGGAGAGTGACCTATGTTTGCTCACAGGCTTCTTGGTGGCTGCAGCAGCAGCCTTAGCGTCTCATGCCTGTCTCTGGGGTCCGCGCTGATAGCCGCGGCTCGCACCCATCTCTGGGGCTCCTTTAAGTGGCGCTCTTAATCCCCTCTCCTCGCGCACCAGGAAACAAAGAGGCAAGAAAAAGTCTCTTGTCTCTTCAGCAGCTGCAGACCTTTTCCCGGACTCCCTCCCGGCTAGCTGTGGTGCGCTAACCCCTTCAGGCTGTGTTCACGCCGCCAACCCCAGTCCTCTCCCTGGAATCCGACCTCCGAAGCCCGAGCCTCAGCTCCCAGCCCCGCCCGCCCCGGCGGGCAAGCAGACAAGCCTCTCCGGCTGGTGAGTGCTGCTCGGCGCCGAGCCTCCACGCGAGAATCTCTCCGCTTTGCCCTCCGCACGCCTGTTGCTGCGCTCTTCTCCATGGCTCCGAAGTTCCCCCCACCCACCCACCACCCGCAGTCTCTGCCCGTGATGGGGCTTCCTAGTGTGTGGAAACCTTTCCTCCTTCACGGCTCCCTCCCACTGGTGCGGGTCCCGTCCCTAATCTTTTGTCTCTGTTTTTTCTTTTTCTTTTACCCTACCCAGGTACGTGGGGAGTTTCTTACCTTTTGGGAGGTCTGAGGTCTTCTGCCAGCGTTCAGTAGGTGTTGTATAGGAGCAGTTCCACATGTATATGTATTTCTGATGTATCTGTGAGGAGGAAGGCGATCTCCGCGTCTTACTCTTCCGCCATCTTGAAGCTCCTCCTCCTGGTAGCTTCCTCTGAACTGCACTCCCAGCTTCTGCCCATGGCCCCTGCTGGTCTACATGTGACACAGCAGCCAGAATCCTCCTTGAAACGGTAAGTTCGAGTGTATCACTTCTCTGTTCAAAAATATCCAAGCTCAATATGGATGAAAGCCAAGGTTATAATTATAGTTGCCTGTATAAGACCACACCAGTCCCGTTGCTATTTCCTACCTCCTTGCCATTCTTCAAATCGCGGCTTGGGGGCTTTTGCACTTGCTGCACTGTCTATTTGGCATGCTTCTTCCTGAAATGTCTGCTGAGCTCAGCTCAGCTCACATCCACCTCCTTCAGGTCATTATTCAAAGTGACGATCTCAGCAAGGCTTTCCTGACCATTCGATTTTAAGTTGCAACCTGCCTACTGAAATTTAATTTTTTTTTTTCCATAGCACTTATTACCATCTAACAGACCAACTTTAAAATTTTTTTTTTTTTTTTGCTTTTCAGATGTCTTCTCCTCTCCAAGAACAACATGAGTTCTTTGAGAGCAGGGTTTTGGGGGTTTTTTTTTCTGTTTACTTCTGTCTCTCTGGCACCTAAAATAGTGTCTGGTACCTACTAGGCATTCTATAAATGTCTGTTGAATAAATGACTATCTCTCAATGATACCAAAATCAAATCTCAGAGACAGAGCTTTGGGTGAAGTAGAAAAGAATAGCTTTATTGCTTTGCCAGGCAAAGGGGGACACAGCAGGCTCCTGCCCTCAAAAACTATGTGTCCCAACACAGGAGAGTTTGGTGAGGAGTTTTATGGCAATGGTTCAAGGGTGGGGTTGCTGATAAGGTTAGGGTGTGGGCAGGGCCTTTAATCTCATCTCAGGTAATCTTCTTGATGAGTTTCTCTGGTTCCTTTAGCCTGGCCTCAAGTGGTCTTCTCTGGTATGAAGAATGCTGACATCTTCCATTTGCTGCTTTTAATTTTATAAAGGGCTTAAAGACATTGTATTGTGTAACCTTTGAGGCAGAACTAGGACCCTACCCCAAGGCTGCACTATTGTTTCTTGGCTATTCCTCCCTTGACTCTGTATCCCTTCCCTTCCCGGATTAACAACTGTTCGAATCTGCCCTTTGGAACTCAGGGAAGGTCATGGAGGCTGGAGTTTGTTCCCTACAAGAAACAGGGGGCACGGAAAGGCCCCATCCCAAGAGCCCCACGGGGTCCTGCTCAGTTTCACTAACACCATGGGGTCTTACTGACCCAATCTGGCATGAAGGAGACTAAGGCATCAGCATTACGGGAACACCAAATATCAGAGCCAAAAAACATATTCAGAATCGTCTAATTCTCCAATTAGAAGCAATGGGGGGACACTAAAGAGAGATTCAGAGATTTTCTCACAGTGGTTTCAAAAATGTAACAGAGCTATGTGAACTCAAATGGACTGCACAAACACACCGGGAAAGTAATGTGGGGAGGGCGAGGTGGTAAATTCCTAAACTTAAGAGAACCTCCCAGGCCTGGAATTCTGTGATTCTCAGGCATGTTTCACCTTGAGCTGGGCTCGTGTCCTGAGGCCATAAAGTCTTCTCCAGCTGGAGGCTCTGAGCTGTGCTCCAGCAGATCTAGGGCGCAGCACCATCTGTTTCTACATAAGGGACACTGAGCGTCTTCTCCTAGGATCATACTAAAGGTAGGAGAAGGAGAGAATAAATATCCTGTTGTGGCCCAGGTCCTAGGAAATGGGGAAAGTCAGGAACAGAGTGAGTCTTTTGGGAGAGTCATAAGCAAGGCATCTGGTACAGCGAGTTTGCCTCTGTGGCAGACATCACTGCATTTTCTTGTCTCTGCATGAGGGTGAGCAGACCTTTATAGGAGACGCATAAAGGCCTCTGCAATCCCTGGAAGTGTCTGAAAGATTTGATGACTAATTCCTCCCCATATCTAGGACCTTGCAAATGATCTCAAATTTTCTGTATCAATATGGTATAATAAAATGATGTTTTTATTTACAATATATGGATTTTTACCCAAGGTTTAGAAAATATTAAAACTTTGCCTTTTGTTAATGAAGCAGCAGTATCACAACCTTTGCCCAAGAAACTCTATGCAACTCCAACTCTCAATTAAACAATTAAACGTTCTCATTTTTAAGAGTCATGGCTATCTAAATTCAAAGACTTTTGCCAATGCAGAGAATACTAAGTACAATTGCCTCTAGTTCTGAACAGAAACAGAATTAAAATTCTTAAAATTATATTTCATTCCACACTACAGAAATTTCCTTTTGAAGTCGACATAACTAACACATTAAAATCTCCAGTGAAAGACTTCATTGGCTATAAGTTACAACCAGTTGATTTCAGAAGCCTTACAGTGGATGGCATTTTTATTGTTATATTTTTATACACTGGAGAAAAATTGTTCTTAAACCAACTTCAGTGTTCTCGTAATTGCTGATTTAATTACAATGTTTATTGTACCCAAAGGATCCACAAAGATGCAGTGTCTCTCATTTTCTTTTTCTCTTGTCTTTAAACCAACGATAAATTATCTCAAAGGCAACTCTGAACCTTGGATGAAAAAAGATAAAGTATACATCTGGAACTGAATTTAGCAAGGAGCTGCATGTATCAATAGATAATTATTATGAAATTATGCACTATAATAAGCTCTTTGTTATAAATAAACAAATGTTAACGTATGAAACAAACAAACATTCCAAATGCCTATAAAACTGGCAATAAGCTGAGACTTAGAAGCATTTTGGATCCTTTGCTATCTTATAGTTTGGATGCTATAAAGGTTAAATTGAAGACCCTACCTACCAGGGAAAAAACATAATTCCATCTTTAGTTATAGACTTAATTGCTTTGAAGAGTCATGATCTCTGAATAAGACAATTAGTAGAGAGTAGATACCATGTTTAATGGTTTAAGAGAGCTATTCCTTCATGATACATAGTAAATATTCATCGAACGTTTCTAGAATGAGAAATAATGTTATCTTTACTATTATTCTGCAAGACACTATTTTTTGTCAACTCTGACACACTGACAACTTTCCACATAAGGACAAACTTGTGCATCCAGAAAGTTCAACCTGGAAAATTTTCAGAATGTTATTTTTGCACACATTTCTGGAAGACTAGTAACTCATTCCAGAACTAGAGAATGGACATGACAATATTAACAGAGATGAAAGATGACAGCGTGGCTTGGGTTTAAGGTCAACCCAACAGAAGTCCCGAGGCACGGGTCCTAGGAAGGGTGGATATGACCCAAGCTAATGGCATTGGCTGTTGAAAGCTCACCCAGTCCAGAGCTCTATGTGGCTTTCCAGGGAATAACACCTGGCTCTCCAGCAAAAGGGGAAGGAAAGGGGAGGACTGTCTTTTACGTCAACAAATCCATCATGATAAATTTCTCCATACAGAGCACAGAAATAAAAGACATTTCATGTCCCTTTAGCTGAGATTTGAACAAAAGGAAGGGGTGACAGCATCCAAGAGAGATGATTCTAAAACATCTGCTAGAAGTTCCACTACTTGAACATACATAGTTAAAACCTATGACTGTGACTATCACCAGCAGTCTTACCAAAATAATTTGTCACTTACTTTTACTTCAACCCAAGGTAACAGGAAATGGTTTCTAATTCTTCAGTGCTAGGTGTTTTGGCTGTTGGTTTTTTGAAAAAAATAAACTCCAGGAGATAGAAAAAATGCTGAAGACTTCCATGTAAATGATTTCCCTTATGTTTACATTTAACTGCCTTGTTGCATTCATCTAATGACTTTAGTCTGTTTTCCCTTTGTAAGCTCAGCATGGTTATAAATACGATAAAGAACAGCATTTCTTCCACCATCACCATTCCCAAAATAGGCTCAAACCAAACACACTACAAAGATTACATCCCCCTTAAAGTTTTCTTACTACCCTGACTTTTTAAAAAACTATTTCTACTAATAAAAATTAGTGGCCACAATTTCCTGGATTGGCTTTATTAAGCCACGTTGGAATGAATACCTCTCAAAGCAAATGGTATGTGTCTTCTCTCTTGTCAGTGCTTCACTGGTTAGGTGCCTATTCCTTGAATGCTTTACCCAGAAACGGCTAATAAGGAAATCTGAAGCCTTGAGATTCCTTGCCAGCTCAGTCACCTGTTTCCTGTCATAATGAGTTGTCCTTTTGGTCTCCAGCTCATTGCTTCTTGACAGCTTACTCCTGTCATGCGAATACATTTTCAGAATAATTGTAGGCAACTGAACCACATTTAATCTGTGAACATCACGTGTCTTTAACGATACTTATACAGAGAAACCTAGACTATCTGACTTGTCAACATTTGAGACACTTAACTAAACCAGTTCCTCACTTACTTTGAAAATTGGTAAATTATGGGAAAGACTGAGCTTCCCAGTAGAAAATACATCTTAAGGTGATTAAATAGCCTCAGTTGTAAACAAAAGCCCTAATTTTTAAAAAGAATGCCAGATAATATACATAGAAGGAGTGATAGAACTAATAAATTATCACTTTCTAAACTTTAGTGAAATTACTGATTTAGGCAAGAGTTATCAAGTGATATTAAAACAGTAAGGTAAATATATGGAGGGATCAGACATTTGTGTAGTACCAAAGTAACAGCACACAGATTATTTTCTGGCAACAGGGAGAAAATGTAATAACATAGTGGATGGTCAGGAAGGCATTAACATAATAGAGGAATGCAAATGATGGGAAGCCAGGTATTATATGTCCCCTGACGTAATGCAGTATGGAGTACAGCTAGTATGTACCCCTACCAAAATATTTACTGTGATCTAATTGGGACTCTCCACAAGGATGCAAGACAAATCCAAAAAAATGAAATATTCTACAGAACAAAGGACCCTTTCTTTTTGTCAAGTCAGTGTCGTGAAACAAAAAAACTCTTCTAAACTGAAAAGATTTAAATGAAACAACCCCCAAATGCAATCCGTTATCCTGGATTAGATCCTGCTATGGACAAACCAACTAAAAAGGACATTTTAGGGACAATTTTAAGAAATATGAATATGGAATAAGTATTAAATAATAATAAATAATTATTGTTAACTTTCTTAGGTATAATAATGCTATTTTGGTTATATGGGCAAACGTTCTCATTTTTTACAGATATATGCTGAAATATTTAGGAGGTAGGATATCACAATGTCTATAATTTTCCTTAAAGTATAGCAGTATAGTAAAAATCAGTTGAAAAGAAGAAAACAATGAAACACTTTCTTCAGAATAAGTAAACACAAGCAGCAGATGATATCTTCAAATGAAATAGTTCTGGCTTAGAACTTACCACCAGAGCTTCCAAGTCTCCTCTACAGTGTTAACATTGCTTTAAAAGAATGATAAATTCTTTTCATAAATTGGACATTTAGTCTTTCTTCTTTTTTTTAATATTTTATTTATTTATTTATTTATTTTTATTTATTTGGCTGCGTCGGGTCTTCGTTGCAGTACTAAAATCCTGATTGCGGCATGCGGGATCTTTCATTGTGGCGCGTTGGCTCCAGAGCACGTGGGCTCTGTAGTTTGCGGCACACAGGCTCTGTAGTTGAGGTGCATGGGCTCAGTAATTGTGGCGTGCGGGCTTAGTTGCCCCGCAGCATGTGGGATCTTAGTTCCCTGACCGTGGATTGAACCTGCATCCCCTGCATTGGAAGGTGGATTCTTTACCACTGGGCCACCAAGGAAGTCCCTGGTCCTTCTTCTTTACTCACTGTTTTTCAAAAAAAGGCAGAACACTCCAGCAGAAAAGCATGTGTCCATTTTATTCCTTCCTGTATTTTAAGATAGTAGTTCTCAAAGGGTAGTCCTCAGAGAAGCCGCATAAGCATCACCTGGGAACTTGTCAGAAATGCAAATTATGAACCCTGACTCTAGGCCTAGAGCATCAGAAACTCTGGGGCTGAGGTTCAGAGAGCTGTGCATGTGAAGCCCTCCAAGTGATGCTGATGCCCACAGAGGTTTGACAGCCCTTGTTCTAGGGCTCCCATTTCTCCCTGTGTAATTCACTTTGTTATTGCTAAGCTGGCCTGTACACTAGAGAGAGAATAAAGGAAGACTCAGAATTGTAGAATTGATATGTAGTTTTTATTCTTCTCTGTCAATGCCTTTAGCTGTGACATGAGAAAATAAGAAAACAATACTTGTTATACTGGATGTTCCCTTATGTTTATAACACAATATTTTGCAGCATTATTGAAAGCATTATTTTGGATACGTTCTGTGTAATCATTAGGATACTTTCCAGACTCCAGGAGAGCCCTCTACTGCAGATAAGATAGGGCGCATTTTGTGGCAATACTATAAATTATCCCTGCCCTCAAACACTTCACAAGATTCCAGCTAATGGGAACTTCCAGGATATCTATTTCCAGTGCTGCAATTCTCTAACCGTCTGTCTTGTCTCCCCACTAAACAGTACATTTGGAAGACTAGTGGCCATGCCTAAATGCTGTAAAAACCCATTGCATCTCATATATGACTTCTGGGTACTCAGCAAATGTGAGGTGCTGTGATGCTGATGCATTCCTATTATCTGTGGGAAACCAGAGCCCCAAGCGATTCCACATCATTTACTAGTGTGCCGAGCTGAGAACCTAAATCAATGTGTCTGACGCGCCATGCAGTGCTTTGGCCCCTGGACTTCCCACCGCCTGCAGAGAATGTGGAATATAGAATTATAGTCCAATCCTCATGTCAGGAGTTTAGGGACACACTTAGCTATTTGATGTTCATATAAGAGGCGTCCGAGACTAACTAAAGTCAGATATTATTCATGGTACCAAATGGTGTTATACAAGGTTTGTGTTAAAGCATGACCAGCCTGGTTCCTTATCCTGTTCTTTCAAGAATGAGAGTCTCAGGCTCATTAAACCACAGGCACCAGTCCTTACTGCCTGGGAATTTTGTGATACTCTGCACAAACCCTCCTATGAGACCACCTGTGAAACAACATTTACTTTCCTGTGTATATCCTTCTGTTTAATCACAATTCATTGATGGCCAGACACAGTAGTTAGTGAGGACACTCAATATTGAGGGCAGAGACTTCCCTGGTGGTCCAGTGGTTAAGACTTTGCCTTCCAATGCTGGGGGCGTGGGGTGCGGGTTCGATACCTGGTAGGGGAGCTAGGATCCCACATGCCTCGCAGCCAAAAAACTAGAAACATAAAACAGAAGGAATATTGTAACAAATTCAATAGATACTTTAAAACAAAACAAAAAAAAACCATTGAGGTCAAATGTCAAGAAGGGCAAAAAGAAAAGGTAGATCAATGAAAATTCAACTCAAGTATGAATCGATGAGAAGGAAATAAGTAGATGAAACTTGAGAGAGAAGGCACCAGGGAACGGATAGCAAAGGTAATGATGAACTACTACATCTGACAGAATCCACAGTTCAGTTGCCTTATTTTTACTCTTTAATCTTCTATTCTCCAAACACACAGTTATGTAACCAATTATACTCTGACCATCTGTCCCATACTATAAAACCTTATGAAAGCTATCCCCACCTCCTAAACATCTTCTCTCTATCTGAAATCGCAAACTGCCTACAGAGGCAATCACTGTTTATATTTACATATATGTAAATATGTATACGTGTATTACACACACGCACACATACACACATTTATCACAAAGTTTAAAGCACAACATTAGATCAGGTAGATATGGATTTGAATCCCATCTTTGCAATTTACAAGCCCTATGATAGATGATAGGCAGTTACTTAACCCATGTAAACCTCAGCTCCTCCCTCTGTAAATGAGGATAACGATACTTCTATCAGTATTGATCCAAGAGTTCAATTAGATAATGTATGCTTAAAGATTTTCAAAGTTTCTAGTAGAAAATCAGTACTCAATAAAAGGTAGTTATTATTGTTAATATTAGTATTTTATAATCCTCTCTGTCCATTAAAATTTCTCCACTTGCTTTCCTTGTTTCCCACATTACAAACATTAAGACCTTAATTTACTAATATCAAGCTTTTGTATACCACAAGAGTATAGAGACCATTTTGTACATCTTTATTGCAGGGCATCACTAATATTAAACTGTAAAAAGTACCCCATTATAAATCACATACTTGCCCCTCTTGCCACATCTCTCAGTCACACTTAACAATTTGACACTATTCTTCAGACAACATGCCTATGAATGAAAAATTAGAACTGGTTGGGAGATCATTTGTCTGTTATCCACAATACAAAATGAATTGGGTGCATGGGTTGGCTGCAAATGTAAACCAGAGAACAGTGTGTGTGTGTGTGTGTGTGTGTGTGTGTGTGAGAGAGAGAGAGAGAGAGTAACAGACAGAGAGAGAGACAAGGAAAGAGAAATGAGAGGGAAGGGCAGACAGACAGAGAGATTAAGAAAAAGAATCAATATCATAAATACCTTATACTTTGATAGTTTCAACTAATATGTCGTTAGTAGAATGGGTAAATATAAATTGTATTTACTTCATTTCTGCAATAATGCTTGAAATAATTTTGCCATATATGTTTCTTCAAAGTGTTTCAAAAGTGACAGCAAAGGAAAGGGAAGGGAAGAGAAGGGAAAGGGAGGGGAGGAGAGGAGAGGAAAAGAGGGGAGGGGAGAAGAAGGAAGAATGAGTATTTCAATGTTCCTGGCCTTGCTTTCCTCCCCTTCTCCAAGAGGATCCTCTTTTTGCCTGCATGGTTTCTCACCTTCTTCTGTCCTCTGAGGACTGGGGATGCTGGAGATTGTCCATGGTGATGTGTACTCTCTGGGAGGGGTGTGGAGAGACAGGAGAGTAGAAGCTGTAAAATGGGGAGAGGAGGAGGAGACTTAAAGGGCCAAGGAGAAGGTTGGGAGGGGAGTTTTTATCCAGAGCAAGGAGGAGAGAGTCCTGTTGATTTCAGGGAGAGAGAAGAATAGAAACATCTATAAGAGGTTAAGGAAGTGGAGATAAGAAATGATTCTTCAAGAAATATCAGTAAACATCACGTCTTCCTCACAGTATTTTGAGAAACTCAAGTTTGTTTTTTTTTCAATTGTTTTATTTTCAAAACTCCCTATTGTTGCAATGTGTTTCTTTGATCAAAATACCCCTTTAAAACCAGGCTTCAGTGTGGTTGCACAGTTTTAATAACTTCCTTTATTTTCATTTGACTGATCTGTAACTCCCCCCAATTCGATATTTCTGTTCACTGAATTTCCTAAAATGTGTTCTCGGTATTTGTCCTCACTCCACCATCCAACAAGTGAATGAACAATTCTCTTTTGCTGTTTTCTTGAAATCTAGGATGTCATCAGATAATTTGTAATCAGCTTCTCACTAAATTGAACAAGTTTAATATCTGCATGTGTGCTCATGCTCATGCATTCATGCTTGTGAGTGTGTGTCCATGGATGGGATAATAAATTGGCACATAGCCACAGGAGGCCCCAGGCGAACGTGCAGAACTATTAAGGATCATTCATAATCAAGAGAAGTCTCAGCACTTTTCAAGGTAACACATTTGCAAACGTGATTACTTGATTAATACAACAAAGAAAAACAATGAGACAAGTAAAAGGTAGGTTGTGGAGTCCTGGGATTTCATGAACCTAGCCTTGACAAAAGGAAGAAAAAGGCAGCAGAATCACTGAACAGTTTCCCATTAAATGGACTTTGTTATATAGATTTAGTTAGGCCACTAGTACATGCGTCTCAAAAATAACCACTCATCCTGGAAGAATGTGTGTATGTGTGTGGGAGTGTAGAATCAACATATTACAGGAAAACATATTGATTAAAAGCACTGGGCTTGAATCCTGGCCCTATTAAGTAGTCAAATTATATAACATTATTAAATATATTAAGAACATTAATTTCAGATGATTGTCATGAATATTAAATGTAATATTTGTAAAAACCTTGACATGTTAACTGCACATAGAAAGGAAAAAAGTATCAACCACCAGCACTTGTATAGCACTGACTATGTGTCCAACGCTGGTGAGCTTGTATACATTAACATATTAAATCCTCACAACAAACTTACAAAGTGGATACCATTATTACCACTGTTTAACAGGAGGGAACTGAAGCATAAAGAGGTTAAGTAACTCTTCCAAAGCTATATTGTTACAATATGTTCCAGTTAGGGTGAAAACCCAGATTCACTGGTTCTAAAATCTGTGTACTAGATTGTCTTCTTAATAATAATAACATTATCATTAAAGTGTGAAAGAAAAAGGTATGTGCTAACATGGAAGCCAGTTTCCTAAACTCTGCAGCTATATACATACATATATGCTGAAGAACTGGATCTTGCACCAAATTGCCTAGAAACAGTCTGGCCTATTTTTCTTTATGATGGCCCCATAAACTACTAGTGTAGGGTGCTGAAGGCTTATTGCACGCACACAAAATCTTCTCATTTTTAGGTTGAAGTTAATAGTCCTTGAGCCGTTGACACTCAGACTATCTTTTTTTTTTTTCCTTAAATTAAAAAAAGTTTTATTGAGGTATAGTTGATTTACAATATTATATTAGTTTCAAGTGTACAACATAGTGATTCTAAATCAGACTATCTTTTTAAAAAAGTGTCAGAGAGTAGAGTTGCTAGATTTCACAGATAAAAATATAATATTTGGGACATACTTATACTAAAAAATATTCATTATTTATCTGAAATTCAAATTTAGCTGGGTGTTCTGTATTTTATCTAACAACCCTAGAGTCAAAATACATGTAATTTAAGCTTTAGAGATTGGTATATATGGCATTTATGAATTCTACCAATTATTAAAAGTTTGAGAAAAAAGTCTAGAAGTCTGTTCTAAAAAAATAAGCTTACATTTTATGTCTTTTGAAAGAGGTCACCCTCTCCATATTTTTAAAATAGACATCAGAAATCATGAACAAAATTAGTATGGTAAAAAAAGCTTTACACTTCTTTAATGCTTCTTCAAAAAAGAGCTCAATGCACTAGATTAAAAGATAGGTTTTGAAACTCCTATCCATGAACTTCATCCTCAACTTGACTAGGTCTTTCTGGACATTAAATTAAATCCTCTTAATGCCATGAGAGTCAATTTATCATCTTGAGATAGTCAAAATAAAACTTTACATACATAGAAATATCTCCATAAAGCAGTACTATAGACCATATAGCAATATAAATCACCAAGAAAGGAAACAAATTTATCCTTGGAAGGAAAAAGGGAGGAAAGAGAGGATAGCAGGATGGAAAATCTCAACTTGGTCAATAAAAACAGAACTTCCTTGAGTGTCATATTTTCCACTGAAACTGAAATAAGAACTAGGCAGGTTGTCAACCTACGCATCTCAAACACTGTTTTCTGAGTTTGTGATACAGAGCAGGTTATGTAGGTCCATTTTTCACTGGTGAAGATTTGTCATTCAGCCAGAGCAACTCCCAGCCAAAACTCCCATTAATGTATGCCTGTCCTTTCACTGGAGACATCATCTTTTTCAAAACACAAGGGAGCCACATTTTGGGCTTTGTGTCAGGCAGCTGTTCTGTAAAGAGAGGGTCTCCCACTAATAAATAACACAAAGACTTTGCCTTGCCCTTGCAGGTGCTTATGTCTGGGCAGGAAGAAATTTCTGATCTTTAATGTGTGTAATAATGGGCTTAATGTTTATCTGGTGAGGCACCACAAAGTTTTGCACGTTGACCATAAGAGGAAAGAACCATGTCTTCTCAACTCAATTAGTTTTGCATTCTCACCATTATTAATGACATTCATAATATATAGCTTATTCTGGAATTGTTTCCAGGCTTTTTTCCTTTTTAGAATTTTAGTGGAACATGTCTGACAGCATAACCAAGCATAAATCATGATAACCATTTTGTGCAATGATATTGCAATATGGGTACCCAAATATTTATGATGCTGTACTGGAAAAACTCTCATTTATTCAAGTTTATCTAAGTAATTAACATGAAAAAAAATCAAGTTCAATTCCACAAAAGCTGTTTACAAACTTTTTTCTTCTACTTTTCTCATAATGCTATTATCGTAAACATTTTAATTATAGTTACTCTTTCTGTCTTTTGTATTATTACTCTCATGCATTTTAATTGTACATAATTTTTAAATACATTTGGAACAAAAAATATTCAATTCATCCATCTGTTCATCCTCTCCTGTGTTCTTTATACCTCCCATTTCCATGTTTGCATCTGAGTTCATTTTCTTTCTGCATAAAGAACTACTGTTAACATTTCTCTTAAGGCATGCCTGCTGATGACTAATTTTCTCGGGTCATGTTTCCTAAAAAATATTTTTAAGGATATTTTCCCTGGGATAGAATTCTAGGCTGAAAGTTTTGTTTGTTTGGTTTCTCTTTCAATGCTTTAAAGTTGTCACTCCATTACCTCCTCTTTCTGTTGTTATTGTTGCTTCTTTGAAGATCCGATGTCTTTTACTCAGCCTGCTTTTCTTCTTCTCTTTGGCTTTAAGCAGTTTTATTACTGTGTGTCTAGTTAATTTTTTTTTATCCTGTTTGGGGTTCACAAACCCTGAATCTTTGAGCTGATGTTTTTCTTCAATTTTGGAAAAATTATTTGTCATTATCTCTTTTAATATTGCTTCTGTCTCTTTCTGTCTTCTTTTGGTACTCCAAATATACATGTATTTTAGAACTTTCCACTGTGGTCCACATGGATCGAAGGCTCATTTTTCAGGTACTTTAGGTTTTCTGTGTGTGTGTGTGTGTGTGTGTGTGTGTGTGTTTAAGTTTATGACTTTTCTTATAACCTGTCCTCTTAGTTCCTAATAACCTGTCTTTTAGTTCCTTAATCTTGTCTTCTACCCTTTAAATCTGCTATGAAATATACCTACTGAGTTCTCTCCCCCGAAAGTCTTAAACTCTAATCTGTCTCCTTGGCAGTAGAGACTAACACAAATTCTGCTCTATTTTCTAGCATTTTTTTGCTTGTGCTTTTAGACTCTATCCCTATTTAGCTTCAAAATTTGGTAAATAATTTGAGAGTGAAGCAGCCCTGTGTTTGAAGCTCCTTTAATCTCCAATTTTATCACACTGTTTTCAGGTCTTCCAGAAGCTCTGCTGGTTTTTCTGCCATCAATTTTCTGTTTGGTAGATAACCAGTGTATTCATCTTCTTGCCTACACCAAGAATTAACACATGTACCCAGCTGCAGAATATCCCTTCTCTGGATTATTAACTCTTCCAGATCTTATTGTTGTTTCAGCAGTTCTCAGATGCCTTTAATAGATTATTTTTGCCTTTCATTTGTTTATTCTATTCTTGGTTGGCCACAGTCCCTTCATTCTACCTAGAAGCTTTTAATTTTATTTGTTTAGCTATTAAACAACAGTTTTTGTTCCCCACTTTCACTGAGAGAATAATTTTCATTCAACATTCTTGAAAAAAAAAAAGAAGTATACCTTCAGTTCATTTCTAAGCACTAGGGGATCAAAACTGTGTTTCTGTTTAGAAAGTTTTATTTTTCATTGATGTATTTTCTCAATAACAGATTCTATTTCTAATTGTGAATAGACCAAATGAATTAGAAATATCTGAGAATTTTGACTTTGCTAAATTTGACTTTGTAAATTTTGTCCAAAATTAACTTGTTTTTACACAGGAACCTGTTTTCATTTAATATGGCTAAAAATTGACTTAGGAGATGCATTTTTGAGACTATTATATTCAAGAATTGAGTCAATGAGACCATAATGAGATGTAACTAATTTATAATGAAAGCATACCAATCAAAAAAAAAAATTCAGCATAAACAATGACAGATTTACTATCACTCAAGATGGAATTGAGACAAAATGAGCAAACTTCTAGTAATTCTTGTTTCTGAATCAGCAATGTGAGCTATTCCTCTTAGAACAGGCAAAAGAAATAGAATGATTCTAGGCCACCCAGAAATTTGTAAGTTAATGGATCACTGCTACAAACATTATTTTCTATCCTGGAAAGGGTAAGAGCTTGTTACCTTTGAGCCTCTTGACCAGTGGAATTATATCATACCTTGTTCCAAAAAAGATTCAAAATGACTTACAGAAATAGAAACTAAAAGTGCATTTTAAAAGAGTAGAAGGTATCAGGTCAAAGAAAAAATAAAAAGAAGACAGTTAGATGAAGCTAGGTAAAGGTAATGCATGCTATAAGGGTCAAAGCAAGGAAGCCATGCAGTTTATTAATCATCATGCTTCATTCTGACAAATAACACTCAGATTTTATTCATCCTTTTCTCTTCTTCCTTTAAGGTAGTGTTGAACCAATCAATGGAAGTAGATCTAATTCTTATGGTTCATTTCCTACAGCTTGAAAAAAGAAATTTCTAAATAGATTGGGAGGTGGTCTTTAAGATTACCTCCAACTTTGTGATTCTATAATGCAGGCCAACTCTGAAGGCAAGTGTAATTAACACCTACCTATGAGATGTGCTATGAAGAAGGACTTTCTGTTCCAAATAGCTTTCTTATTCTCCAAAATTTCCTGCTCAAGACATGGACTACATTAGATTTGCAAACCATCTAATATTTAGTGGTTCACAAAGCCTAAATTGGGAAATAGGGGATTAAGAGAATTAAGATCTGTGCTAAATGAATATCTGTGATTTAGAAAGATAATGCTTATTACCAATTTAGCACTCATTGATTAATCTTAACTCAACTCACACCATCAGAAGGCTCTATGAGATGTTTCCTGACTCTACTCTACCAATTCCAATTGCTTCCATGAACCACAAACAAGCCCAGGGCAATGAGTCTTAAGTATCCACTCATCACTTCCAACCAGTTGAGTCATCTTAATAATCTGATTAAACATTTCAATATGAACCAATATTTTGATGAGGCTATTAAAAATGTTTAGCATGCATTCACCTATGACTCTCCACCAAACTTAGTAATAGCTTCAGTATACCCTGACTCTTCAGATCCATGTGGTATATATTTTATTTATTTATTTATTTATTTTTGGCTGTGTTGGGTCTTTGTTGCTGCGCGTGGGCTTTCTCTAGTTGTGGCGAGCGGGGCTATTCTTCATTGCAGTGTGCAGGCTTCTCATTGCGGTGGCTTCTCTTGTTGCAGAGCACAGGCTCTAGGTGCGCAGGCTTCAATGGTTGTGACACATGGGCTCCATAGTTGTGGCTCGTGGGCTCTAGAGCGCAGGCTTAGTAATTGTGGCACACGGGCTTAGTTGCTCCGCAGCATGTGGGATCTTTCCAGACCAGGGATGGAACCCATTGTCCCCTGCATTGGCAGGCAGATTCTTAACCACTGTACCACCAGGGAATTCTCCATGTGGTATACTGTATTCAATTCTGGGCATCCTATTTTAAAGGGATTATGATAAACTAAAGTGTAAACTGAGAAATGTGATGAGGAGAGCAAATGAACAAAAAATTGTGTCTAAAGATATTGAAAAAGTTGGGAATGACAAAGAAAAATATTTGTGAAAACAGTTGCTGTCAGCAATAAGTTAAAGGATCATCTTTTGGAAGACAAAATTTATTTCCTCTCTGCTCTTCCACAGACAAATGAAAGAATAAAGTTGAATAAGTAAAAATAAAAGAAATATCCATTTAAAAACATTTTTTTAACATCTTAGAAGAAACTTGTAACAACAGAATGGGTTGTTTTATGAAGCTATGCCCTTTTTGTCCTTGAAAGTATTCAAGCAGAGTTTGAATTATCCATTCCATGATTCATTCATTTAATAAATACTTATGGAGGGCTTATTATGTTCAAGGCCCTGTGCTGAGACTATGGGAGAGGTAAAGATGAATCAGACTGAGTTTTTCCCAGATAGTGGAACTAAGACTTGAATTGAATAATCGGAAAACAGGGTAAGAAAGGAAAAGTGCAATAGGAGATGTATTAATAACGTTGTATAGGAATGCAAAGGAGGGAGGATGTTGGAAGAGTGTTCTCTCCTCTACCATCCATTCCCCACAGAGCAGCAGGAAGTCAGTTTATATGACACTTCTGATCAAAACTCTTCTACAGTTTTTCATGGCACATCCAGAGTCCTTATATTGGCTTCTAAGTTCTGCTTATGTCCCCAGCATCATAACCAATAAAAATAGAATATTTCTATCATAATGAAAGTAGTTACCATTTATCAAGCACCGACCATGTGCCTGGCACTCTCCTGGATGTATTGAGATCATCAGCCCCTCCTTGTATGGCAAATGCTGGGTAATGTCCTCATTTTAGAGATGAGGAAATTAGGACTCAGAAGCTACCAGCAATTCACACTGCTAGTAGATAAAAGAGCTAAAACTGAAAGGCGAGAAAATTCAGTATGATTTCTATTTTAAATGTTTTGTTAAAGGGTGGCTAGACTCTTTAAAAAGTGGGGGGAGAAAAACTTACGAGAAAATAAACTCCACCCTCATAGCGCCTTCCACACAGAAGGACGGTGCTGAGCTGGCAGCATCCCTGGCAAAGAGGTGAGGCCTGGTCAGAAAGAGACTCTTTCTCTTCTCTGAGCCTCCCCTGAAACATAAAGATGTGTGAGTGCAGAATTGAGATTATTCATGGAGGAAAGCGGAGGTGGAGAGGAATCTACCGAAAGACATCGGCTTTATCGTCCCGAATACGTGTAACCTGAATCCAATTGAGTCACAATACCATGTTTCTGCCAACGTCATTGGGACCCAGTACCAATACACAAGCTGAATTCTCTTTGAGGGATTTATTTTTTTTTTCTATTTCAAAAAAAAAAAAAAAAAGATTAATCAAGATATATAAGCCACAGCCTATCAGGAAAGGAAGAGAGCAAAATGTTAGATATCCTTGGAGAAAATACATTAAATAGACAAAACTTCCCTCAGATACAAAATACACCAAAAATTCTTTTAAAACAACCACGATAATATTTAGTCAAAGTAAAATATGGCCACAAATGATCATTTATGGTAGATTTACTTTTGCAAAGAATATTTTTATCATTTTATAACCTATTTAATAGTAGATCATAAAAATCTTAAGGATCTTAAAAATCTTCGTTCTTTTCCATGTTATTCCATAGCATAACTTTTTTTTTCTTCCTCAGTGAGTTGGGGTTTTTTTCCTGTATATTTTTCTGGGATCTTCTCCTGAACCCACCCTCCCACATATGCTAATTTAGGTTGTGTCTTATGTTTTCTAAACATCAAATTAATCCTGAAAATTTTATTTCTGGAAATGGTGAGGATAGAGCCCCAAGAGTACTGTCAGAGATGGGGCTGGCTTTCACCAACCCAGATACCACCAGAAAAGGATTCCCATGTAAAGAGGATCCTAATGTGCTAGTTGGGAGTGCCTGTTGCATCTCCCTCTAACTTTCTACCATTTTTACCATTCTATCAGAGCACACAAGAAATATTTCATCATATTTGTGCCTTACTTTGTATTGCTTTGTCTCCCAAATAAATTAAAATGCGTGCTTAGCATAAAGAATACTGTTTTAAGGGAGAGAGAGGTGAATTTTAGTCTCAGTGCCTTAAGAATGTTGCTGATGAGACCCCTCCAGTCGCCTCAGGGATTCTAAACTTTTTTTCCTCAACCTTCACTTGAAAGACAATTTGAGATACAATCCTCCAACTGTTCTTTGGACACAGGCAGGATATAAATTATAAATGAATTCAAAATAAATAACTGATGAAAAATAAACTGTACTCAGAAAAAATTATAAAAGGGGATTCTAGAGCAATAACTTAGACTTTGCTGATTGGTAAGGAAAGCTGAAAAAGCAATGGACTATTCTATTTTGTATGTAATCTTTAATTCTATGCAGGAAAAAAACTAAAAATAAAAAAGCCCTAACATAAATATTCTGGGTCAGCTTGGAAGTGTGCTTCAGTAGATAGAATTATGTCAGACTATTGTAGATTGATTAGCTAACTCTTTAGAACAATCCAGTTCTCTTTACACAACCTTGGAGTTTCTCACACTTGCCTGATCATAACAATTACTTCAGCTTCTTTGGGGATTCTGCTTTGGTGGATCTGGGCTGAGACACAGAGATCTATATTTTTAAGAGGCCCTCCTGGGAAATATTAGGATCAGGCTGGTTTGAGCAAACCTGCTTTACAGTGCAAGAACCAGTGATCTTCCAATGTTAATTTGGTTCCTGAGATTCTTTGTAACTAAAAAAAAAAAAAAATTCTTTTCAGCTGTCACAAGAATTCTGGTCTGTTTGATAATATTTCAGTGGGAAAAAAAATCCTGATAAATCATTTTTAGCTTCATTAGTGTAAATGAGCACCAGCACCCACCCATTTCACCTTCCCCTAGCTAAGTGCCCTGTGTAAACCGAGAAAACTGTTCCTAAAGCTACAACCATGTCAGACGAGAAGTGACCCTACCAAGAAAATCACTTTTTGGGTTTGATCTGAAATAGTTTACTGACTTCTACCTATACATTTAAATAGCTCAATTTTTTAATGTAAAAACTGAACAGCAGTTAAGGAGTACTTGAATGTAAACACATTTTCCATGTGCAGTCTCCCTAGACCAGAAGGATGAAAAGGTGGATGGCGTGGGAAGTCTCCCTGAGGTCGCTTCCCAAAACTCAGCAAGACAGCTTCACCCTCTTCTGCACCATTCTGCACCCTCCCATCTACATTCCCACAAAAGATTCTTTTGCTGTTCTTCAGCTTTCTATTCTTTCTAAGCTTCCTCCACCTATTTACAAAGCTCCTTTTCAGGGAGTTTTAGCCATTTGTCCTCCAAACATGTTGTCCCTTTACAATGTTGCTCTGTTCCTCTCTGACACTGGCCCTACCCTGTGTTCTGCCATGTTAAAGTGACTCCTAACAAGTATTGTAAGCAGTAGATAAGCACCAAATACTATCAGAGGGAGTATTATCATACTTTGTATTTGAAATCATAAAATCTTATCTTTGCTTTCTCACAAGAGCACCATTATCTCCATTTTCCACATGGGGAAACATACTCAGAAAGATCAAGTGACTGGCCTCCTTCAAATCAGTAGCAAGCCTGGAACTGGTACTTACTTCTTGTGTTCTCTAGTTAGCCCATGTGCCTGTCATTAAAATATCATTTCATTCAAGAATTATTTACTCTTTCTTCCAGATCGTTAATAAAGACATTAAACAAAACCAGACCTCACACTGGCCCTATAGTCAACACATTGCCCTGAGTCATTAGGACTTGTCCTCCAGCCAGTTCTCAGTCCGTGTGACAGAGCACTTTGCAAAGCCAATGCTAATTAGGTTGGCAAACAAGATTTATTGAGATACTGTATCAAATGCATTACAAAAATATATGTGTGTTAAGGTACATTCATTGTGCTCGCTAAGTTTTTAATTCTATTGAAAACGCTATCAAGACGTCTGGCCCTATTTGTTTTTATAAATCTGTTCTTTTACAGCAGAGCTCTTTTGATTCCATTATCCTCTCAGTGTTTCAGTCTTAACAGTGGTTCTGTTATTTTTTAAAAGGATTGATTTCACAATGGGAATCCGAGTACAGATTCCTTATTCCAAGGTGATTATTAATAAAATTAACAATAATTAACCCCATAAAAGAATGCTGGGCCAAAGAGAATTGCGGGCATCTTAGTAAGTGTCTTGGGACCAGAATGCGGATTTCTGATTTCCAGATCTCCTCCCTAGCACTAAACAGCGTGGTTTCAGGGCCAAAACTGACTGAGAAAGAGCTCAGAGAACTCCTGGAACTGTGTCCTCCAAATGGAGCAGCTCCCATTCACGTCTGATATTTAGACTTGTTTTTCTATGGTTTCCATTCCATTATGTTTAATTTTTTGTCCTAGAATTCCTTTTACTTAACCACTGCATACAAATCTTTGTTGATATACTGTAAAACTTTACCTACACATTTTTTACCTGTTTAAGCCATTTATTTTATAGAATTCTTCTATCTTTTAGTGAAAATTTGAAATGTCATAAAAGGCAAGGAAATTCCATTTAAACCAAAGTCAAAGTGGTCTCCTGATGACTGCCCTAAAGCATATTTTATATGAATGGAAATTGGGTCAGCTAGGAATTAAATTAACAACCACCATATTTCCTTAACCACAATTGCATAACCTTATGTCCAAGATATTCACAGCTGAGGACTTTACCACTGACTTGCCAAAAAATGCTATGCACATACAGTTTTTGGCCTGCTTTAAAAAAGGTCCCTTGTGGGCGGGCTTTTTATTTTTATTATTGATCTGAGCCATTTCACCAGGACGATACGCTGTACATATGTTCTAAGTAACACGAGTTTTAAAATTGCAATAACCATCAACTAAATGGTCATGCTGGAAAACAGTAGCTAATTTAAAATTTGGGTATCACATATAAAGCTCTCTGCTAATCAATGGAACTCCTCATTGGAGTGAGAGCAATGATGTATCTAGCATTTTGATTTTTTAATTAGAAGTATAATAAATGATATTATAAAGGTTTGAAATCTGCATGGAAGAGAAACAAACTACACCTTAGCATTAAGTAAGGAGACCTTATACATAAAGGGATCCCACAACTTTAACTATATATTCAGAAACATATACATAAGAATCATTTTAGATGTGAAATTCTACAAACTCATTTCTTTATATTGCAAGCATAGCAGCAATTATGAATGCATGTTCAGTAGTATCAATTAATATTAAATTATATTTACATGCAAGAAAAGTGCATGATTCAGATTTGAAGAGTTGCTTGGAGGGTCCTGTTCTGATGAGTTTGCCTTTATGCCTCAAGGACATTCTACACAGGCAAGTTTACAGTTGTCCTAGACTGAAAAAGACCAGGGTGCTTTATTATTAACAACAAACATGTGTGTGTTCCTTTAAGGATATCAGCTGCTACAAGAACAAACTTGCAAACTGTTTTCTGGGGTTACTCTTATGTGGCAATAAAATAGCTTTCTCTAAACTGATTCTTATGAGTTTGTATTATGCCATCATTTTTATTGTGTTGAAATATACAAATTAAAAATTCACATAACTATTTTAAATGCAAACATAGTAATTTCATAGATATTGATAATATCAAGACCTGATCTGGAATATAATTTACATACTTAAGTAACATGGTTTCACATTGATTAATTTTTGTTTACAAGTTTCATAAGGGTACGATATGGAAAGTGATTCACATTTCATGTGTTATGAGTAGAACTATCTTATGAAAAAGTAAGTCCTAATATTTTTGAGCATTTCTTAGGTTTTGCTCTGTTCTAAGTACATTACATACATATCTTGTATCATTTCATCCCCACAACAAATCTCTGAAGCGCTCTATTATTATCCCCGTTTCACAGATGAGGACTGTGAGACACAGAGATGTTAATTTGTCCAAAGTACCAGCCAGAAAGCAGGATCTTAATATAAGCAGTCCTACGCAGAGCTCTTCCCTGAAATTCATGCTACCAGAAGATAATGTAGGTCAGTAGGTTAGTGGTTCTCAGACTTGGGCAAGGGTCAGCGTTACTAGCAGGGCTCATTAAAACACAGATTGCTGGGCCTCACCATTGGAGTTTCTGAGACAGTAAGTCTAGTCTGAGACCTGAGAATTTGCATTTTTAACAATTTCCCAGGTAATGTGATGCTGCTGGCCTGAGGCCCACACTTTTAGAACCACAGATGTAAGTGATTCTGGAAGTCAGGAAAATTGAGATATATATGGTGGAGATTTCAGGAACTAGAGATGCTACCGTGTGACTGAAGAGAGAAAAGGGGGGCAATGGGACACTAAGAGAGCAAAGCAAAATGTTCAGGTAGAGGGAGCCTGGGGAAGAGGAAAGCCAGCTTGGGGTTTGTGCCAACTTGCAAGTCTGCGGTCAGGAGGAGAGGGCAGGTAGAAAATCCTGCTAGGAAATAGAGGCCAAACCCAAGGAGAAAACTTTAAAAAGGAACATGGAAAGAACCACAGTAATTTCTGCTTAAAATCTCAACCCTGGGGAAATATTTGTCTTTCTTAAAGCATAATGATATAGCAAACAGCAGACAATAGTGGCAAAGGCATCAATCTGAGAGGCAGGAAGTGACACTCAGCCCTAAGCTGCTGGATCCTGTGGCCGTCACTTTCCCTCTCCGAGCCTCAGTCTCCTCGATCTTCATCTTGTTTGTTCTGGTTCATCTCTAAAGCCCGTTCTTGTTTTAATGGTCTAAGTTTAAATTGAGAGGGGTAATGGGTTATGACTTTCCAATATATTTGCTTTACAAATCTACTTCTCTCTTTCATCTATGTTGCTTATAAATTGATCATCCCATTGCCCAGTCTGAGTTAGAATGGAGATCTGTGAACTTATTAATGATTTCTTATTCAAAGAGGTGATGTTTACATTTGTCTCTGGTTTTGGTTTGAGTCTTTAATAGCACTGCTGTTAAATTGCGATTTATTTTTAGCAGCCAGAAAAGAGAGGATCACCTAATGTTTGTTGCTTCTCGGGCCTGCCTTCTACGTGGAAGTCTGGGAAAGCCGTCAATATGGTCAATGGGAGAAGTGAGGTGAGTCAAGCTTGTTTTCTTTGCTGTAATTGATGGAGGCCACTTGGGGGCATGTTTCATTTGCTCTCAAATTAAGATGGCATGCCATGTCTCCTACTCACCCAATTCTTTGTATTAAAAAGCCAAAGCCCTTTTTTAAATCAGTAGGAGAGGGAGGTGAGTTTATTTCCATGTCTGGGTCTCAGAAGAATTTAGGAGAGGGATGTCCCAGCCACGGGACCTGCAGAGGAGCATTGGGGCGCTCACATTCCTCTTGATATCACTCCTGTAGGTGTCCTCTTCTCACCTCGGGTGAGGCCAGTAATCTTTCAGTCTCTATTCCTGTGCTATTTTTAATAAAACCCCCAAAGTGTGTGACAGTGGGGCTTGAGCCTGCCGTTGAGTTTCTCAACCAGAGCCTCCTGTTTCCAGCTCTATGTGGAGCTTCTAGTATACAGTTAGTCAGACTGAAGATAATCATGATGGTGATTTTGTAGTACATACTTTTTGTAGGACAGGGAATTTGTAGTACTTTCCATTTTTTGAGTATAAAAACTATGATCCAAGAGACAGAAAGTGGCTTACTCTAGGTCATCCAGAGAGATGGCAATAGAAGCAAAACTAGACCCTGGATCCCTTGTCTTTCAGCCAGGAGATCCTCTGGTGGACCACTTCTCTCTCAGACTTTGCTACCAGCAAAGGTTTTCCTGTCGTACTATTTCCCACTTGCACACACACTCACACGGGCCTTTGCACACTTTCACATATGCATACTCGTTACTCACACACTCTCAGGAACACCATCACACCCTCACCCCAGTGTGGCCTGCTGCTGAAGGCCCAACTCACCTACTCAGATTCCTTTTACTGGATCAAAGTGATCCATATAGGATTTGAAATCTGAGGTCAACACCTAGCCAAGGGTTTGGACCAGGACTTGGCCTGCATGGGAGTTTCCTGGGGAGGCTCTGACTCTGGTTTTTCTAGTGCTAGGTTAAGTGGCAGACAGTGGGAAACAAATCTTTCACGAGAAAGTGGCCAGAAAAGTATCCAATGGCAAGATTCTAAGATCAAGTGGTCAGAAGGGAGTTGGTGCCCGGGAACCAGTGACAACAAAAGTGAATTTTAAAGACAAGAATCCAGTAATTGAACAGTTCCAGATTCCAGAAACCAAGTCCAGGTACCTAACAGTGAGGTGGGCAAAAGGAAGTGGCTGGTTTTGAGGTTTCTCTGGTATCAGAGGATGACGGGGGCGAGGCCATTTTCCCACAGTTCAACGCTAACCATGAGGGAAGACGGTTTGGTTGTAGCTGGATTTTACTGGCCTTTTAACCAGGTGACCCTCTGCCCTATTTTCTGCGGCAGCTCGTGACACCTAGGGTCTTCACCTCTTCCTTGGACAAAGGAAGCAAATGTGACTGTAGCTGGGTTACACAGTGGCAAAACTTAAGGAACACTAAGATGTTATAATTGACTCCTTTGTGGCAATAACTATAGGTTCCCCTCTCCCCCAGTTGGCAGTCTGATAAGTGTCGCCCAGGTAAGATGGGGTTTCCTGAAGGTGCCCTGAATTCTCCTGGGCAAACAATGAAGCCTCTCAGGAAAGCACCTGACATCTGGTATGACAACAATCTAGACTATGTTCTCACAACCTCCCAGAAGCTGAATGTCAGGTTTATCCAGACTTGGATCACAATGATCACTGTACATGGCTTTTAATTAATCAACAAATTAGTCAACAATATGCACATAGATAAGATAATTATGTGGCATATCTATCACCTTCTCTTTATGTAGTCTGTTTTATGTCTAGGCAAAGTGGGTGGCCACAGGCCAGGTGAGATTTAAGCAGTACAGGGCAAGAAAGGACACTGCTTCAACTGTAAATTCCACCTACTGTCAGGACACAAACATGATCTACTATATCCAAGGGTGTAACTATTCCTTTACCAATAATAAAGCCAGGAGCTTTTCACCCTACAGAGAATGTATTTACATTTCATCTTGCAGTATACTTTCCTAAAAACATTTTTACTAAGAGGCTACAAAAAGACAAAAACAGAACGGCCAGATTTCAGGCCAGTCCATATGCCAGCAGTGAGTTTGCAAATGCGGAGTCCTCAAGTTTTGTCAAAAGAAGGTACAGACCTCTTAGAAATTAAAAACAAGTACCATTTCCTAGTGGAACTTGGCTTTTATTCTAAACCCACATCTGGACTAATTTGCCAATGAAGGCTTTATATTTTAAAACTTGAAAGGGAGAAGTAAACTAAATAAGTTATATCTTAGGATTGACCTGATATCCTAATTGTTATCTCCACACAAACCTTCACTTAAGGTTAAATTATGATATGGGTCTTCTTTGATCTTTCTACATCAGTTGGTTGGTGAGTCAGTTCTCAGTGTTTACTTTGTGGTATCATGATAATAAAAATATTGTAACAGTTTTGTTTTACTGTTCAGACTTTCTCAAAGAAGTAATCCTAATGCCAAATAAGTAATCAAAAACACCAAAGTGTTTTACCAGTTGTTCACATATCAATCACAAGAAAAACCTATCTCTAAGAGAATTACCTCTCTACAAGTGAATAAAACAGCAATGAATTGTGGAATACTTTTTTAAATGCCATGTTAAATCTGTACAACAATCAAACATGTAATATCATGTTTTTACATAGCATTCAGTGTATATAATTTTTTTCTAGGGTTCCTGATAAGTTCTTGTTGCAACTCATATTCGCTAATTTTGTTTTGTTTTGTTTTAATTTGCCACAACATATGCTACTGACCATATAAGGCAAAACGGCCCTATGTGTAGAATCCCACATGGCAAACGCTTGCATTTCAATTAAAACCAGATCTCTTGACAGCTTTCTGCATCTGAGCCCCAGCCATATGAGGGTAGCTCTGTCAGCATGCCCCTCCCCACTCTTGATCAGTGTAATCACTTCTATTCTTAGCACTTATTTCTATAAAATATGTACCTGAGGTGTTGAAGGAAGAATTGCTGGCTTGTCAGAGCTGCAGCCTGCTGCGGAGTACTTTGTGCAGACTATGGGCACAACTTTCCTGCCTTCCTTCCCAGCTGCGCACCTCTGAGTGGGAGAAGGTGTACCCCAAGCTCATCACTCCGCTTTGTGCTCTCACACTAAACTAGGAGGGCTGCAAAGAGGCAGGCTGGGCTGAGAGATATGGAGGCCAGTTTGTTCCCACTGAGCCAAAGAATAGCACAGAAAGGAGACCAAACAATTGTTCCTCCTACCTTGCCTGGAAAGAAGACAGAGGCCATTAAATGAATGAATCATTCTTTGGGAGCTTCTGTACCAGGCTGATAACTGTATTTGAGTCAAAACTGAATAACTTTAGGGAGAAAAGAATCTGAAAAATGTTGGGTAGAAGACACCAGGGGAAAAAACCTTAAAATAGCAGTTCATTTTTATTTGCTTGTGATTAACTTGGAATATGGTCATTTGATGACTTCCAAGTCTGTTTAAATGGTGAAAAGGCATTTTTCCAGTATTTTCAAACCAACAAAAAAATAGGTATTTATATTTCTACACTAGATTGTGGTTTAATTTAAATAGTTTTAATTTTAAAAAACCTATTTTTTATTAAAGTCCATTGCTGGCAGAATCAATCAGAAGTAACATAAGAATAGATGTGAAGTGAGGCATCAGAATTTTCATTTGGGTTAAAAATAAAAGAATAAACTGAATTTTTAGTTGCAGGAACCACTGCTGACATGTTTCGTACCATCTAAAGCCTGGGAATTACACTGCTACTTATCCTAACTCAAGCTTCCAATACATCTTAGAAATCATCAAGAAAAACCCCAGAGTCTCCTGGTTCTAGTTACTTCAAAGATATGGCCATTATTCATTTTGTTCATTAAAGAGCCTAAAATTAAAGAGTCTAAAATACAGTTTCTGCAACAATCGAAAAAGGTAGAAATGCCTTCAATTTTTCTTAACTCCTACAGTTTATGTTTGAGTTCCTACATTTCAAAAGACTGTAGGAACTATTTTACCCAGCCCTAGTACAGAGGATTCAAAATATAACATAGATTACTGTAATGATTACAAAAGTGTCCTTAGACTTAAATAACACTCTTTGAAGAAAAATTATTATAATTCAATTAGTTGATTGAGTTTGCCCTGGTAGCTGAAACTAAGTTTATTTTTGTTGGAATACACATGACTTTTAGAAATAGAAAGTTTCACTTGCTTTTATTATTAGATGGAATAACATACTTTGGGTTCAAGCTGTTCATTTGAAGACGACTTTTGTCTTCCTTTTTAGAGTAAAAAGTTTTTCCAGATACCCTGCACCTGTTTTCACAACCATGCCATAGTCAGAACATTTTCTTATGCTTAACATTAGTTGCTAAGCAGAATATATTTCAGTACACCAGATGTAAAATTGTCAATCAAGCAAACATTGCAAGTGTTTGGTAATCTGATAACACCTTAAATTAACAGCCATTTTCTGATATCCAGCAATCAGTGCTAGGACATTTAACTTGAACAGAGTCATGCTTTTTATTGTGTGAAGTAAGAGATGTGATGAAAAAAGTCTGAAATCATAATGTTTTCCACTGCTTCATTGGGGTTCTTGTTTGAGTCTTTTAATCCATTTATTGAGAGCATTCTGTCATGACTGGCCATGTTCACAAAGGTAAAAAAGGTTTTATCAGCAGCAGACAGGATTCCTCTCAAATACCAACAGAATAGAAATTGTTTTATAAAAACACGTTTTCCCTTCATTTTACTTAAGAAAATATGAGGTCCAACCCAAGACTCTTTTTTTTTTTTTTTTTTTTATTTATTTATATTTATTTTTGGCTGTGTTGGGTCTTCGTTTCTGTGCGAGGGCTTTCTCCAACTGTGGAGAGCGGGGACCACTCTTCATCGCGGTGCGCGGGCCTCTCACTATCGCGGCCTCTCTTGTTGCGCAGCACAGGCTCCAGACGCGCAGGCTCAGTAGTTGTGGCTCACGGGCCTAGTTGCTCCGCGGCATGTGGGATCTTCCCAGACCAGGGCTCGAACCCGTGTCCCCTGCATTGGCAGGCAGATTCTCAACCACTGCACCACTAGGGAAGCCCCCAACCCGAGACTCTTAAATTAAAATTGTTTAGTGACTTTTGTCATTAAGTTCTTTGATTTAATTTATTTACTCTTTCCAAATATAAAGCAACATGCAAAGGATGTACAACATTTGTTAACTCTGGTTTTAAGTAAGGGCTGCTTGGTAAAGTGACGGGAGGTTGGGTAGGGATTTGGCAGAGATTATTCATCCTCAGAGTCAGAATGGGAGTACATGAGCTTTTGTGAATGAGTGCTCCTTGAATACTGATTTTGAATGTGCCTTAAACAATCACTGTGTGATTAAACAGAAAGTGGACTATAGGAAGCTATTCCCCTTACCTAGAATCTAAAGAGATACCAATCTAGAGATTATACACTGGAGCAGTGCTTATTATAATGGAGTTTGGTACTGTGTTTGTTATTACCCCTACATTTTCCAATGGATTTCACATGACTGTGATAAAGCAACAGTCTTCGATAGCTAAACAAAGGTGTAATCATTTGAGTTTATGTTTGAACTTCCAGTCTTCTGTACAAGTCAAACAAAGTGGTATCCAGCTGCTTACCTACTCCAACCATAAAACACTGCTTTATCATCTACTTCTGTGGTATCTTTAAATATACTATATAAACCATTGTAATATGAGAAACTCGAGGTTTCAGTTGTATCAGAATCAGGAAATACAGGGTTAGGATTGCCAAAGCAATTTAAAGTCAGACCTCCCCCTCCTCATTATCAGCAATACATGAAAGTGCCTTTCACTTTATAAACTCATAGTTTGTTACCGTTTGTGTTATAGTATGAACATCTGCTTATGGGTGATGTACAAGATGGTAAACCTGGGGAGAACCATTCTCCCTTAAGATTGTAGTACATTCTAATTCATCTTGTTACACTCACAACCTCCAAGTAATGTTAGTTTGAGACAGCTGTGAGGGTCTTTCCATTGAATGCATCTATCCCAGTATCCAGAGTATATCATGTGGAACACAACCTCTGAGTTTAACCAAATTATTAGCCTCAGAAAGAGAAAGGCCTTTGAACATTAATGAGTATTTTTAGTAGCATTTATGGGATTATATCCTAGCACATAAGAAAGTACTCAAAGAAAAAATTTGGAAAATACAAAAAAACATGAAAAGAAAAATAACGTTTTATATTTTGCTGAATGTCCTTCCTACACTTACAGATGCTTCTACATTTCTATTTTACAAAATAGGCATGCTATTCAAACAGTTTGTAGGCCACATCTTTCAGTTGTTCATATTTTTAACCACTTTTTCACCACAATAAATATTTTTTAATAACATGATTGTTTAAGGCTACAAAGTCCATTGTATGGATATAAAATCATCTACTTAACTACTTTCCTATTTTTGGACTTTCAAAAAATATACTATTATAAATAAGGCTACCTTGTACCAACTTTAATTTTTTTAGAATAATTTTTTTAGAAAAAGACTTTTGCATGTGTGGCAAGCACATTTATTTTTATTTTTGACTGCATCGGGTCTTCGTTGCTGCACGCAGGCTTTCTCTAGTTGCAGCGAGTGGGGCTACTCTTCGTTGCGTGTGCGGGCTTCTCATTGTGGTGGCTTCTCTTGTTGCAGAGCATGGGCTCTAGGTGTGGGCTCAGTAGTTGTGGCGCACGGGCTTAGTTGCTCCGCGGCATGTGGGATCTTCCCGGACCAGGGCTTGAACCCATGTCCCCTGCATTGGCAGGTGGATTCCTAACCACTGCGCCACCAGGGAAGTCCTGCAAGCACATTTTTAAGGTTTCTGATAGCCATTTTCATATTGTCTTTCAGAAAGTCTAATCTGTACCAATTTATATTCCCAGCCCAATATTCCTTTAAGTGGAACTGTTTATGGAAACTTTCATGCTCATATTTTTCTTAAGAAACTTTTTCAATACATTGAACAGTTGTGTCTAGTCCTATATTGTAAATATAAACAACAAAAATGATGAAAACAACATCTAGACTTAACCTTTTATTCTTGCACTGAATAAGAGCAAACCGTTGAAGTTACAGTTTAAGAATGTGCTTACTTCCTCCATGTTGATATGATTTAATCTCTGCCTTAATATCCTGACTTTTATGCACTCACGAAAAATTCCCTTGAATTTGTAAAGGTTTTATTGCTGCTGTGTCATTTCTCATTTTCTACACTGAGGGCAATATATGAAGGAGACCTCTTTCTTCTTCAAGCTACCTAAGCCAGTAGAATTGAGCCAAAAGTAGGTAATTTGGCAAAACTGTCCAATGCTCAGCTGGCACGTGGTTGTACACACACAGAAGTGAAGCAGGCAGGTGAGTTTTGGCTTTGATCATGGGTGTGCCTTCTCCACCCCGCATATCCACCAGTCAGTCTGTAAGTGCTGTGAGGTGGCTGTGGTCTTAATGATGGCCCCTTTCTCTCTCTCTCTCTCTCTCTCTCTCTCTCTCTCTCCCCCTCCCTTCTACCCTCCTTCCTTCACTTCCATTCTCCTTCTCTCTGTCTCTTTTATGAGGAAAGAGTCGAAAAAGGAATGCAATCAATGAGAAAACACTCCAGTGACGGTAGATGACAAGCAGCTGCTGCCTGGTGCCCAAAAATGCACAGATCAGGCCCAGCCTTGTTTTGCTCGTGAAGTAGGATGGATCACAGCCTTGGGCATAAACTTTGGGATAATGTTTCTTTTTTTAAACTTTTGAATCTCTGGGTAAGTGAACAGATAGGGAGAAAAACTTGGTCATTTAGGGGTACAGGGGGGCTGAGTATATTCATTCACCAGCACATTCATGCCTCTAGGCATATTTGTGGAGTTACCTTAAACCTATCAGACATGAGGTAAAATGATAGCTAAATGGCCAGGTATAGAAAACATAGAAAATATAGTACAATATTTGAGATTTTTTTTTTTTTTTAAATTCTACAGGAGTTTGTTTTTTATTTTATTTTATTTTTGGCTGTGTTGGGTCTTCGTTTCTGTGCGAGGGCTCTCTCTAGTTGTGGCAAGCGGGGGCCACTCCTCATCGTGGTGCGCGGGCCTCTCATTATCGCGGCCTCTCTTGTTGCGGAGCACAGGCTCCAGACGCGCAGGCTCAGCAATTGTGGCTCACGGGCCCAGCCGCTCCGCGGCACGTGGGATCCCCCCAGACCAGGACTCGAACCCGTGTCCCCTGCACTGGCAGGCAGACCCTCAACCACTGCGCCACCAGGGAAGCCCAATATTTGAGATATTTTTATGACCACAATCTCATTATCTTATTGCAGACACATACAGCATTTGCTCTATCTCTTTGGAACAGAATAACTGAGACAGGTAGTTTATAAAACCTAAATCTTCTGATCTTTAAACCAATGATCCATATTTCTGGTTGATCATTTTCTCAATGTATTGAGAAATCCCTATACATTTCTTTCTGAAAAATTGTATTTTATTTCCCTTTGTCTTACATTTCAGCCAAGTTCCCACATTCTTCCCTTTTTATTAAATGTGGAGAGATTCCAATTCACCTGGTAAAGAAGGCAGATTTTCAAGTATGTAACAACTGTTTGTCTAACCACATTTTAATAGAGTAAATAATGTTATTGGGGGTTTTTTGTGGTTTTTCGTTTTTTTGTTTTTTTGCAGCAGCAACATTTTAACCCTAGAGTCTGTGGGTCTTGAATTGGTGGCTGTTTTTATTTTTGAACTCCAAAGATCTGTGCACGTGCACACACACACACCACACACACACACACACACACACACACACAAACATGGGAAAGTTAAGAAGAGCTCCTATTTGAAAGGAAAAGCTATGATTGGTCAGTGAATATTCTAACTCAAGAAAGCCAAATCAATCAAAAGCCAGCAGTTTTCTCAGGCTCCATTTCTCTTCCTGACAATTTAGTCACAGGAAAGCAAACACACACACATACTCCTGCACCTGGGAATTCCAGGAACTCCATAGCCCGAAGCATCATTCCCCAGCGTATGAAATGAAAAGAGCTCACATTGGAACTCTGCACACTCACACCATGTATTTTAGTTTCATTGTTTTGGTGGTGGTGGTGATTGGTTTCTTTTGACCTCCAAGTGCAGAGTCAAGTTAATCATATTCAGTTCAGAGCTCTTGATCACCAGTGATCTGAACAAGGCCCCTTGCATTTGTGTATTTATTCCCTTTTGGCCCCATTTTTTCTCCTCCATTACAGGAAGCCATTCTAATGGGTTTAATACATATCTTTCATGTATAAGGATGATATATAAGACATTTGATAAGTTTGTGTTATCATTCTATTAAGTTTTTAAAACATCTATTTCTTTCAGTTTTGAAATGTTTCAAAGTGCATCTTGTGCTCCCACCTTTATTAAAAAAAAAAGCCTCTTCCTCCAATACTATCACTGTTAGAAACAAATTAATCCCCATGGGTGACTTCTCTGCCTGTCCTAGTCTACCTGCTACCCACCCAGAACGAGGACCAAAGTTTTTTTGCTCTCGTTTCCCTTCCAGCTCTCTCATCTTTCAGGACTTTACCAAAATGTAATGAAAATTACACAGATTATTTGCAAGAATACTAGTGCATGGTTAGAGCTAGGAAGCTTCAAACAGACTTTTCTTAATAAACCATATTTGTCATGACTTTTTTACTTGCATGTTCTTCCATATCCACCCCCTACATAGTGTGGTCTGTACAAAGCACACAGACTAAGGCTTCCATGTAATCTGTACTAGATGCTTGGGAAAACAAAGAGAAAAATGCGTGCTCTTGAATCCCTTCATTCTAGTTAACATATTAAGATTTAGGAAAAAATCTGTTAGAGAACAATCAAGGCAGTATTTAATTAAAAGCCAAATTTCTTAGGACTTAATTTTTTTTTTTTTTAATTTTAGCAAAATCATTGGGGTTGATGTGGTCACATAGGTCTTCACTACTCCCCTCTCCCTTCTTCTCTGCTAATCCATTATTAACCCTAATTTACAGATGAGGAAATAGAGACCTAAAAGGAGTACTTACTCATGGCGATATAGTTGTCAGGACTGGAATCTAGATTTGTCTGACTCCAAAGTCCATGCACCAAAATGGTTCTCCAACAGTTTACTAATATGCTCAAAACTTGGCCTGACCTTGTACGTATGTCTACCTGACTCTGTAGTCCTCATTTATGAAATAATCTTGCCCCATCCTGTGTGCCAGGTACTGTGCTGAGCTGGAGATGGAGGGATTAGATGGCATAGAGTCTTCTCTAAAGAGCTGAAGGTCTGAGCAAAGCAGACCTTACTGTCCAAGCCCAGACTTTCTTACTCAGGTTTAGTCTAAAGTGCACATCAATGGCATCCCTAATGGGGAAAAAATAATAAGAAAGGCTAAAGAACAGTAAACATAAAACTGAACCCCCCTTTTTGGTTTACTGCAGCTCCAACTGCTTTTTCTGCAGAATGACTCTCCCATTCCTAACTGCAGACTCACCCCTGACTGGTATCTCATATATTGGATTTACTCTCAAAACTTTAGATCAAACATGATATATTAGTACACATCTATTATCATGATTATCCAAAGTGATTATTTGGATTTTAGCATCCAGTTCCTAATTTTATAGACATAAAAACATATTAGAAACTGCTTTTTATTAAAAGAGGAAGACTTCCTAAGATCCATGTAATGATCTATTATGTGTTCCACTCTTGGAAAAGCTATTTATCAAAGACCATAATGCAGCAACAAATTAAAATCAGGAAAGTGCCATTTTGAAAGTTATTTCCTAGATTTTTGCATATGCACTCTAGAACTTATTGCTAATAAAGCCGCAGTTTAAATTCTTAGCCTATCTGATGCCACCAAATAGATCATCCTGTGTTGTAAGCAGCATCCTAACAAAATAGACACAATATGGAAACAAATACTGGTCAAGAGGCTCACATGGGTCACCTCCAGGGTACTCATCTACAGGAGCCCCATTTTATGATTTGGTTCACTGCTGCCGTGAGGTACACTTTAACTGGAACTAAAGAGAATTGCTGAAGGTTTCCCTCAGAAATAAGTCCAAGCAATTTCCCTCCTTTCTCCACCTGTAATGTGCTGACATTAATTAGTACATAATTCCTGGAGTGTGTTCAGGCTTCAGTGACAGACAGAAAGGAATGATTTCTGAGCAGATTAGGCACACAACCTCCTGGCACAGGCCAGAGGATGGAGGTGCGACTCGGCTGCTCTCAGAGGTGGGTCCTCATCAGGTCGGTTCACATTCCTCATTAGGTCCCAAAGGTCTTAAAAAAGAGACTAGGAGATGGTTCTCCTTAATAATAATAATCATCACTCTTCCTTAAGAAACTCAAGATACTCTGAGTTATTGTCCAAGATCTACGAAGAGAAAAAAGGTAGAGTCATTTAACGACCTGCACAGTGACTGAGCAAAAGCCAGTCACAAGCAGGTCTGATTCCAGGTCGCCCTGGCTTTATGTTATTTTAAATTTATATATTTGTTCACGCATCCCTGATCCCACATCTGCACAAGAAGCTTCTATGTCTCAATGAAAATGAACACTCTGAAGGGTAGCTTCATAATTACAGTTAGGCTAATACTTAGAATTAAAGTATGGGGGAGACTGAAAGAGCAGTATGGGATATTTCATGCATATGATGTCTTCACCTAATAAGGGAAGTCTTCTCCCTGGTCGGAGAGCTGTGATATTCCTGTGCCATTTTGGAACTTTACTGGAAAATGTTGTTAAACACTGCTGTTTGACCTTATCCTGGTATGTAATGACCTTCATTTTCAAAATACATTTGATTTTTAGAAAGATGGAGATAGAAAGTGAACAAATTAATAAATTGTGAGCATCAGAGAAGACAAGCAAAATTGTATTTTTAAAAAGTGAGTGTGAACACTACACAGAGCTTAACAAATGATACAGCAACGAGCAGCCTCGAATAGTAGAAATACACAGCAACATAGAGACTGAGTGAAACAAGGTAAAACTGACTGAGATTTATTACCTAGCTCCATTTATGAAAATTAAAAATGCAAGTGCACAAAACAACAATACACATTTCACAAGAATACATACAAAGATACATAACAAAAACAGTACATTATTTTTGGAGGAAATAAGGAAATAGGCATGGAAAACAAAGATAAAATAGGAGAAAGAAATAAAGAGAGAGGCTTTCCCAGGACCAGTAATTATAATAAGCTGTGAGCTGAGGGATACGATTATCTCAATTCTGCACCTGAATTAAAAAAAAAAACTGTGTCACACTAAACGTCCCAAGCAACGTAGACGCTTAAAACTCCTGACTCTCAATATTAATCCCACTCTGTGCTTCATGATAATATTGTGAGACCTATCAACAAGCACATCACAATGAATCTTTATGTATGTAGAATAAACCATGAACAATAATAGTCACGAGTATTATTGTTATGACTATTATTGTTCACAGTATATTCTAAGTATGTAAAGCCATTTTTTTTAACAAGAACATTACAGAGCAATCTACACGAAAGACCATGACTCCACTGTGCACATTGCCTTCTCAGATGTGATCCAGGAAAAGCACAAACGTTCATACAGTAAGGAAACAAGTCTTTGCGTATATGTGATTTAATTGCATTTCTTTCAGCCCTTTTAGTTTGTCATTATCTATTAGAGAAGTATCAGCTAAACTTGATCCACATTCAGGCAAAGGCAAAATTACCTATTTAATTCCCAGCCAAGATACTTAGATTCACTGGTCAGAATACAGATACTAAAGAAACAACAAATATTTCTAGCAAGACAATAATCGAACATATATTCTCTTGTTATCTTCTCTTTAGCCCATACTCCAGTGTGAGTGCCCATACTCATACATAGCCTATAAGAGTAGCCTGACATGCCCAGAGGGGGAGGAGACAGTGATACTATTAAAGACCTCACAGCAGTTATGAAAATAGAATCTCCTACAAATTAATTTTTAAAACAACTAATGGATATTTTAAGTACTGGTTTTTGCTGTGTTTTTTTTCAGCATGCTTTACATGAACATTTTAATACTATAGAAGCCTTCAGATTTTATGAACCAAAACATAATGTTGTGAATATATATCCATGGAGACCTTCACTCTGAAGCTGCCTTTCAGAGAAAAGCCTGAAAATTGAAAATGTAGTAGATCTGGTTTTTAAATGGTTGAGCTTTTCAAGGGGATGGGTAATCTATTATAATGGACCATTAACTTCACTTAAAAAGCATACATTTATGGTTCTTACTTTATAACACCATTATGATCTTTACTCCTAGTGTTGTTATTCTGTGATCAGAATGTGAAAATGCTGCTAAGTGACAAAAAGTTTAGTTGCCAGTTAGTAGGGTTTTAAAGTTATTTGCCATTAGATTTTTAATACAACATAAAAAGAAGGCTATTATCTGTCATGGTCAAAGAAATGTGGGCTTGATTCACACAAAGTAACTTTTAATTAAAAGAGATTATATTGCTTTCTACATAGTCCATTTCAAATGGAATGAATCAAAGTGTTCATCTGCTCTTTTTTTAATATCCTTTGATTTGGGCCTTCTTCCTGAATGAGGGACATGACATGGCTGGGATCCTGTGTGGCTCAACCTAGTGACCTGAATGAAGTGAAAGGAAGATAGTCCCAGCATCACCTCCCCACCAAAGTTAGAAGTTATTTTAGGGTAAATGATAAAAACTCAGGACCTTTATCTTCCTCCTAATGCAGGTTAGCATATACAGATGCTCTTCATTTAGATTACTGATTTAGTCATTTAAATCTTTATTCATAAGGGAACCCTAACTGTACAGTCAATCAAAAAATATTTATTCAGCACTTACAATCAATAAACCATTGTTCTAGTCATTAGAGTTGTGTTTCTCAAAGTGTGGTCTCCAAATCACAGGAAACTGAGTTACTAGAAATACTACAGATAAATTGATGACCACTCCCCATCCCAGACCAACTAAATTAGAATTTTGGAGGGTGGAACCTAGGAATCTAAACTGTTAAAAGTACTCCCAAATTATTTTGGAAACCCCAATTAAAAAATGTAGTCGCTGCCATCAAGGTCTAATAGAAAGATGGGAATGCAGATAGGAGACAACAGATCCTGACTTACTGTCAATAAAATCTGAGCAATGATTTGTGTCACATCTAGGATAAATAATTTAATTGACAATGCTCTACTCTCCATCCTCCTCTTCTTCTGACATGCAAACCCTGAAACTTCATGTTCAGTCAGTGGTATCATAAAATGTTAGCATCTCTGCAGTTAGTAGAACCTTCTTGCCAATCCACACTGGATATGTAGCATAAGCAAAAACACACCTTTGTTGTTTTAAGCCACTGAGATTTGGGGGACTATTTGTGACTGCAGCATAACCAGATTTTCCTGACTGAGGCAGACACACCTTTCATCTTTTTCCCAATAGAGAGGTCTGTTATTATGCATCCTTTACCTCAAAAACAGGCAAAAGTTAAAGAGGAAATACAGAATTAATTGGACATTCTGAGGGCAGAAGAAATCCCAAAGAACAATATCATAAATAATATTTACCGACTCCATATGTTAGACACTGTGCTAAGAGTTTTCCATGTGAAGATCTATAGGTTGAGCTTGCCAGAGGTCACAGCAAAAACAAAGATCTTAAGACCACAATGAGTTTGGCATATTTGTGAAACAGAAAAAAAGGCCAATGTAACTAAAGAATATTGGAGCATAGGGGAGAGTGGTGAGGGAGGAGGATAAGAGATGGGATTAAAGAATTTGTTAGGGATCAGATTACATAGGCCTGGTGAGCCATGGGAAGCACTTCAGATTTTATTTTTGGTGCAGTGGCAGCCACTGGAAAATTTTAAGCAAGAAACTACATGTCATGATTTACATTTCCAAAAGAGCAAATGGACTCCCTCGGAGACATTGGAAAGGAACACAAATTATCAAATAGAGAGAGAAAAAAATGAATTTCCCATTGAATATCCTTGGGTTTAACTTTCATCTTTGGTCCATTTTATTTGCATGCTCTATATATTCATATTCAATCTAGGTTTTATAAAATATTATTTCTCCAAACTTAATTTAAAAATGCTTGTCTTTGTGGTGGAATCCCAACAATACGTTTTGCTTCATTTAACAAATATTTGTAATGTCTTATTATGTGACAGGCAGACACTGTGTTGCAAATATGAGACCATTTATCACAACCTTGTGAGGAATCTCCCCAAGCTCTCCAACTCCTATTTCCTAAGACCATATGACCCTCTTTCCAGTGAATCCTCTCTTTGTCTCCAGTTACCATCAATCCTCTTCATTTACAGACTGGGCTACGAATTCCTCACCTTTCTTGGTTCTTTGCCCCTCTGTGTTTAATATCATTGATCTGACCTTGACAAATATTTATTCCTCTGGAACTGTCTCAGAGACTTGACCCTGCAGGACTTGAGCCTCTTCTTGTCACTGTGCATGAGGTGTGTGGGGCCGGGGGGGAGGAGGGAAAGTTCCGAGGGGAGAATGGAAGAAACAATCAAATCCCCAAGTTAGACTGAAATCCTCAGTGACCTCAGCTGTACTATAGAATAAGAGGAGCAGAAGTAAATACAGTTTGTAGATTCTATCTCATTTCAGTGAATCACATGACCAGCATGATTCCCCTTTTATGGGGGATGGCATAGTCAGAGAACTAAATGCACCATATTCTTCAGATTCCATGAGACCAACGTTGCCCCCCCCCCAGGGGGGTTGGGATAGGGAGAGGTACTGCCATTCACAGCCTATCAAGACCAAATTGGGAAGTCATCCCCTTCATTCATTGTATGTAACTATATACAGGCAATCCTTGCTTTGCACAGTTCCAGTATGCACATTTCAGTTATTATGGTTTAATTAAAAACACTGGTCCCAGGCAACCAGGTTCACGTTTCCATTACCACTGTATATTAACTGTGAGTAACTGCGTGAAGTACAAACTTCGCTGCTAGCTCTTCAGTCCACAAATCACTACATAGATAACAGATACGTATCCTGATCAATGACCAACTATGTCACTTCTTGTAAAGCCTGTCAGTGATTGGTCACTGCACAATTGTTACTCAATTCACACACAGACTGCAAAGCTTGTAGTTGTGTTGCCTCCTTGTCTCCCAGTGACAAGCCCACATGACATTTTACAAAAATGGATAATTGAAAGAGGAAATTGAGAAAGATGAAAAATTCTGCTCCCTTATGTTTACATTCATTTAATATTTTAGTAATAAAAATGAACATTGAAATAAGCATTAAATTGTTTTTTTAACTCCCTCTACCATTCCTACTTGCTTTGCTGCTGTCACAGACTCAGAACACTTCCTGATGAATCAGGCGTCACTGATGGTTCTGAATCTCTAAAAACAATATGTATTTAGAAAGATCAGCTTTTCCATAATCAGAGCTGAGGCACATAGGAGTTTGTAAGCACTCTAGGAGACTCAAAATGTAAAAACCCAAATTTCCTTGCCTCTAACTTTTAACATGCCTGGTCCCTGGTGATGCCCCACCCAGGCATTGCTGATGGGTTGAAGAAACCATCTGTGCAGTGTAGATGGTACTACCTGTACATGATTGGTTGAAAATAGTTGACAAAATCCACATGGTTAAATAAATCAGGCAAGTGGTAACCAAGGCACAGATGTTTACTATCTTCCTGAACAGTCATATAAACATAGTCTGTCAGGAAAACAATGCCTGTTGGACTATCTCTCTCATTCACACACTTAAATAAAATGCTTTATTAAAAACTATTTGTTGAGCATTTACTATGCAGCAAGTCTTATGCTTAACACTTATTTTCCCATTTAATCCTCACAAGAACCTTATAAACAGGATACCATTGTTTTTTTTTTTTTTTGGGTGCTGCATTTTGTCAAAAGCTTTTTCTGCATTTATTGAGATGATCATATGGTTTTTATTCTTCAATTTGTTAATATGGTATATCACGTTGATTGATTTGCATATATTGAAGAATCCTTGCATCCCTGGGATAAATCCCACTTGATCATGGTGTATGATCCTTTTAATGTGTTGTTGGATTCTGTTTGCTAGTATTTTGTTGAGGATTTTTGCATCTATATTCATCAGTGATATTGGTCTGTACTTTTCTTTTTTTTGTAGTATCTTTGTCTGACTTTGGTATCAGGGTGATGGTGGCCTCATAGAATGAGTTTGGGAGTGTTCCTTCCTCCGCAATTTTTGGGAAGAGTTTGAGAAGGATGAGTGTTAGCTCTTCTCTAAATGTTTGATAGAATTCACCTGTGAAGCCATCCAGTCCTGGACTTTTGTTTGTTGGAAGATTTTTAAATCACAGTTTCAATTTCATTACTTGTGATTGGTCTGTTCATATTTTCTATTTCTTCATGGTTCAGTCTTGGAATACCTTTCTAAGAATTTGTCCATTTCTTCCAGGTTGTCCATTTTATTGACATAGAGTTGCTTGTAGTAGTCTCTTAGGATGCTTTGTATTTCTGCGGTCTCTGTTGTAACTTCTCCTTTTTCACTTCTAACTTTATTGATTTGGGTCCTCTCCCTCTTTTTCTTGATGAGTCTGGCTAATGGTTTATCAATTTTGTTTATCTTCTCAAAGAACCAGCTTTTAGTTTTATTGATCTTTGCTTTGTTTTCTTTGTTTCTATTTCATTTATTTCTGCTCTGATCTTTATGATTTCTTTCCTTCTGCTAACTTTGGGTTTTGTTTGTTCTTCTTTCTCTAGTTCCTTTAGGTGTAAGGTTACATTGTTTATTTGAGATTTTTCTTGTTTCTTGAGGTAGGCTGGTATACCTATAAACTTCCCTCCTAGAACTGCTTTTGCTGCATCCCATAGGTTTTGGATTGTCGTGTTTTCATTGTCACTTGTCTCTAGGTATATTTTGATTTCCTCTTTGATTTCTTCAGTGATCTCTTGGTTATTTAGTAACATAGTGTTTAGCCTCTATGTGTTTGTGTTTTTTACGTTTTTTTCCCTGTAACTGATTTCTAATCTCATAGCATTGTGGTCAGAAAAGATGCTTGATATGATTTCAGTTTTCTTAAATTTACTGAGGCTTGATTTGTGACCCAGGATGTGATCTATCCTGTAGAATGTTCCATGCACACTTGAAAAGAAAGTGTAATCTGCTGTTTTTGTATGGAATGTCCTATAAATATCAATTAAATCTATCTGGTCTATTGTGTCATTTAAAACTTCTGTTTCCTTATTTATTTTCATTTTGGATGATCTGTCCATTGGGTTAAGTGAGGTGTTAAAGTCCCCCACTATTATTGTGTTACTGTTGATTTCCTCTGTTATAGCTGTTAGCAGTTGCCTTATGTATTGAGGTGCTCCTATGTTGGGTGCATATATACCTATAATTGTTATATCTTCTTCTTGGATTGACCCCTTGATCATTATGTAGTGTCCTTCCTTGTCTCTTGTAACATTCTTTATTTTAAAGTCTATTTTATCTGATATGAGTATTGCTACTCCAGCTTTCTTTTGATTTCCACTTGCATGGAATATCTTTTTCCATCCCCTCACTTTCAGTCTGTATGTGTCCCTAGGTCTGAAGTGGGTCTCTTGTAGACAGCATATAGATGGGTCTTGTTTTTGTATCCATTCAGCAAGTCTGTGTCTTCTGGTTGGAGCATTTAATCCATTCATGTTTAAGGTAATTATCGATATGTATGTTCCTATGACCACTTTCTTAATTGTTTTGGGTTTGTTTTTGTAGGTCTTTTCTTCTCTTGTGTTTCCCACTTAGAGAATTTCCTTTAGCATTTGTTGTAGATCTGGTTTTGTGGTGCTGAATTCTCTTAGCTTTTGCTTGTCTGTAAAGCTTTTGATTTCTCCATCGAATCTGAATGAGATCCTTGCCAGGTAGAGTAATCTTGGTTGTAGGTTCTTCCCTTTCATCACTTTAAGTATATCATGCCACTCCCTTCTGGCTTGTAGAGTTTCTGCTGAGAAATCAGCTGTTAACCTTATGGGAGTTCCCTTGTATGTTATTTGTCGTTTTTTCCTTGCTGCTTTCAATAATTTTTCTTTGTCTTTAATCTTTGCCAATTTGATTACTATGTGTCTTGGCATGTTTCTCCTTGGGTTTATCCTGTATGGCACTCGCTGCACTTCCTGGACTTGGGTGGCTATTTCCTTTCCCATGTTAGGGAAGTTTTCGACTATAATCTCTTCAAATATTTTCTCGGGTCCTTTCTTTCTCTCTCTCTTCTCCTCCTGGGACCGCTATAATGCGAATGTTGTTGCATTTAATGTTGTCCCAGAGGTCTCTTAGGCTGTCTTCATTTCTTTTCATTCTTTTTTCTTTATTCTGTTCTGCAGCAGTGAATTCCACCATTCTGTCTTCCAGGTCACTTATCCGTTCTTCTGTCTCAGTTATTCTGCTATTGATTCCTTCTAGTGTATTTTTCATTTCAGTTATTGTATTGTTCATCTCTGTTTGTTTGTTCTTTAATTCTTCTAGGTCTTTGTTAAACATTTCTTGCATCTTCTCGATCTTTGCCTCCATTCTTTTTCTGAGGTCCTGGATCATCTTCACTGTGATTATTCTGAATTCTTTTTCTGGAAGGTTGCCTATCTCCACTTCATTTAGTTGTTTTTCTGGGGTTTTATCTTGTTCCTTCATCTGGTACATAGCCCTCTGCCTTTTCATCTTGTCTATCTTTCTGTGAATGTGGTTTTTGTTCCACAGGCTGCAGGGTTGTAGTTCTTCTTGCTTCTGCTGTCTGTCCTCTAGTGGATGAGGCTATCTCACCATTATTTTTATTTTATAGATTTTGTAAGAAATTGCCGCTCAGAAATATTGAGTACTCATCCAGGTTCAGACACCAAGCCCCTAAGAATAACCACTTAATGATCAAGAATACATGGTTATATTTCTGGCTCATATGTCTACTTATATAACTATACTACTTGGTTTAAGAAAAAGACAACCAAACTTTTATCTGCAAACAACCAACAAAACATGACATGATAACTAGTGGTGAAACAAACAACTGACTATGTGTGAAAAACCTATTCTAGAAAATCTCACAGAGGTGTTTTATTTCATTAACTTCTTAGATAATTGCCAGTTGCTTACAAGAAAGAAATTAAAGCATGAAAGTTTTAGCACTGTTTTTAAAAGCAGTTTTGTATAAAATTTGACAAAAATAATGAGAAATGTTAAGGGGCAATTAACATAATTTTTTAGCTTTACTAAATAAGCAAAACAGTTCTGATGAACCAAAAATACTATTTTAACTAGAAATCATATGAGAACAGCAAAATTAACAAACAGCATTCCTTTTAGACAATTCACTGCATCTCCCACCTCCCCAAATAGACAAAATTCTATCATGGTTGATGATTGTTACTGAAGACATTACTCCTAATCTTTCATTACTGTCATTCTTTCTCTGATTGTTGGTTCTCACTGTAGAAGCTCAAAGCTCTATTTTTTTCACCTTGGCCTTCCATCTCTGACCTTTCAAGTTTTCCTGAAATCAAATTGCCAAATCCTGTTTTCTCCTTTCAGAGCATCTCCTAATCCTCCTAATGTAATTTAGACTGACAGGGCTGAGCTGCAATTTTCAATAACATATCTGCAGATGAAAAGAAGGGTGGCCTGAGGGGCACTTCCAGAAAGTTTCCAATTGGACAAACCAGACTGGAGAGGCCCGTCCCCATCCCTGGGTGCTGGCACCACCATTGCTACCCATTTGGAACTACAACTTGCTCCTGGCTGCCACTGCTGCGTGCTCGGGCTTCCAACTCTATGGAGGAAGATTATTTTTATTAATAATAATAGCTAGTGTTTATAGAATGCTTATTATGTGCCAGGCAACTTGCCAAGTGATTTTATATGACTTTACAGGACTTATCTAATAAATTAGATATTTGTGTGTTTTCTGCATTTGGGGAGATGAGTGGGTTTACTCAGTGGCCTAAATAGTGATTAAGAACAAATAGAATACTTTGTTCTCATTTGTCCCTCATTCTCTCACCAATTAACTTTATTGAACATCTACTATGTGCTAGGAGTTGCACTAGGTATAGATCTTGGGAGCAGAAACATACAAATACTGTAGTGTAAATATATTAACAAATATGTATGATTTGCATACCATAAGATTCACCTTTTAAAGATATACAACTTGACAAATTTTAAGTATTGGGTTGGCCTAAAAGTTTGTTGGGATCCAAATGAACTTTTGGGCCAACCCAGTATATTCACAATGTGCAATCATTTTATTCTAGAACATTTTCATCACCCCCCAAAAGAAATCCTGTACCCATTAGTGGTCATTGCCAATTCCCTGCTTCCCCGACCCCTGAAAATCACTAATCTACTCTCTGTCTCTATGGATTTGCCCATTCTGGACATTTCAAACAAACAAAATCATCAAAAAAAAAAAAAAAAAAGGAAATATGTGAAAATAATCACCTTTAAGGAATTAGTGTTATTTTAATCTGCCTAAGTAAATTCTTTAAAAGAATATTCTCCTTTCTCTAGCCTGTTTCATTATTAGGGTTCTGTAATGAGGTGGCCTACAGGGGAATTTCTATCATCTTGAGTCTTCTGGCTACAGAGTAATCTAGAAAGATCTGAATCATGTATAGGTTTTAATCAGTCTCATATTCAGTCTAGTATTTGAACCCTGCTCCGAGGCTCTTCCCTTGTCCAAAATCAGCTGCTACTCACACAAATAAATTGTGTTTTTGAAGAATATTTATGAATGTGTGTAAATGATCACATATATGTGATATACCAAGCAGAAAATTGTATATGAGTTATGATCCCATGTTGGATTGGACCAAAAAAAAAAAAACAACCTGCTACATACACACATATATGCAAAAGAAAATATTAGGAAGAAATGTGATACAGTATTAGAATAATTGGAGATTTTATTTTCCTCTATATATCATTCTACATTGTGCAGTTCTATAAATATAACCATTTAGGAGTTTTATAATCAGAAAAGATTATTTTATAAAAATTAAAATCAAAAGCCGAATGATTGTAAGAAGTCTGCTTGGAAAAATATAGCTCTAATTATTGTTTTATTGAGTTTAGCAATGAACCAGCTTATAAGTTTAAGCAGTATGGCTGTACTGTTTTCAAGTAATTTTTTGTTGTTGAAAATCTAAAAGAATACAAAGAGAAACAGATTTTGTTTAATTAGAACTGCCAAACTCTCAACAGTTCCTATTCATTCTCTTGTCATCAGACTTGAATTCACACAAAAATGGCTTCTCACAAATGACCTACTAGGAAGGAAAGGAGGAGGAAGGTCCCTGACTGCTCAGAAAGATTCTTTCCCGCACTACTTTTATGAAGACTATCTTTCTCTTTAAGGCTTTTCTTCTCCAACTTCCTTTAAAAGGAATTTAGAATCTTCTCCCCATGCACAAACATACCTAAGAATCATATTTTTAAAAGTACATTTAAAATATGAAAAGTGCTGGTGCTAGTGATGGAAACGGGGAGTGACTTCAAATGGTCACATGAAATCTTTTTGGAGTGACAGAAATGTTCTAGAACTCGATTGTGGGGATGGTTGCATAACTTTGTGAGCTTACTAAAAATCACCAAACTATACATTTAAAACAAGTAAATTTTATACCTCAATAAAACTTACAAACTAAAAAATGTAATTGTATTGGATACAGGAAAGAATTACTATAACAGAAGAAAATGTTTGAGAAATTCTGAAAGCTATTAAGGAATCATGATTGTATTGAAGAGGTATCAGACCCGCAGGCATAGCTAACATGATTTGAAGGGCCCAGTGCAAAATGAAAATCCAGCACCCTGGTTCAAAAAACATTAAGAACTTCAAGACGGCAGCAGGAGAACATTAAGCCAAGTGCAGGGCCCTTCAGAGTGCTGGGCCCTGTGGGACTCCACGAGTCACCTGCCCCTGAAACCAGCCATGACGACTGGAGGAGAAACCTTAGTCTGAAATATGGAAAGGAGGAGAATTCTATGAAGTTTGAGTGATGCTCCAAACTATGAATAAATAGATCCAGAGTGGGTAGGGCTTGGTAGTGATCACAAGGGGAACTGGGGAAGACAAGTAGCAACACGGCAAGTCAGCACCTCCTTCCATTTCTGCTTATGCCGAATGACAGCAGAGAGTTCAAAGTAGCATTTAGTTCTGGACTAAAGCAATGAATGTTGGTAAAGGGGGTTGCAGAGGCAGAGGAATTCTCCAGGTTTGTAGTATTTACCGAGAGTAGGAGGAACCCACAAACTGAAAAGATACAGCACTTGCACCCCCATGCTAGTGGCACAAACTAAACTTTCTTCACAATAACTGGAGGAAAATTGCTCTAATCAGAACCTTCATTCACAAATGGGAAAATGGGAAGTTTAAATACCAATGCAAAATGAACTCACAAGCAATAATCAAACATTTGAAGAAAACAAACACAGTGAAAAGAAGATACTATGCAAACAGAAGAATAAAAATCCAAGAGAAAACAGAGCTCTTTTTTTTAAATTAGCGTAATTAACGTTTGAAGGTAAACATAAGGGAGGATCTCATCTAAAAATATAAACAAAATAGGTGTTTATGGAATAAAAAACACGACAGATCTTGAGTTTTTAAAAATAGACCAATGGCTTGCTTTTTCTCTATTAAGAGAATGTTTTGATAGATGTTTCTAGTCTTAAGGTGTTTTATCCATCTTTCTCTTTATGGCTAGTGATTTTTGTATCATATTTAAGAAATCTTTGATTATCCTAAGTTCATAAAGATACTCCTATATGTTACCTTACAGATGCCTTGGTTTTTGCCTTTCACATTTATAGCACAGTCCACTGGGAATTACTTTGTGAGCTGAGTAGGGGTCAGGAGGAGGTGGAATTGTCAGGTCCTCTCCCAACCTCCCCAGCCCCCTTGACTGAATTGACCCAGCACCCTTTATTAAAAGGTCTGTTCTTTCCCTACTGCTCTGCAGTGCCACCTGTGTCACATAGCATCCTTATATGGGTCTGTTTCTGGGTTTTCTATTTATTTCCATTGAGCTTTTCATTTATTCTTTGGACAATACCAGTGTCTTAATTGTGCTAACTTCATATGAAGCCTTGATATTCACTAGAGGATATCCCTCAACTTTGTTCTTCTTAAAGATTGTCTTGGCTCTTTTGGCCCTCTGCATCTCCATATAAATTTTAAAATCAGCTTTTTAATTTCCACAAAGTAAAAATGCTGAGATTTTGATTGGAAATACATTGTTTCTATAGATTAATCTGAGGGAAGTTGACATCTTAAAATGTTGAATCTCTCCATCAGTGAACATATACATCCCTCCATTTATTTAAATCATTTATAATTATCTCAATAACATTTTGTAGTTTTCTTTCTTGAGAATCTTCCTAAGTATTTGATACTTTTTCGATGCTATTTATAAATGTCATTTTAAACTTTCTAAATTTTAAAAATTTTATAGTCCTCGTTGATAGAAATAAAATAGTTTTTTTTACTTTGACCCCATCTGTAGACTCTTGGGATTTTCTACATACAGAAATTTATCATCTGCTAATAATGACAGTTTTATTTATTATTTTGCAACCATACTTTTTTATCCTATTACTATCACTAGAACTACAGTACAATGTTGAATAGAAGTTGGTGAGTGCAAGAATTCTTGTCCATTCCTGACCCTAACACTTCAGAGTCAGCTTTAAATAGTCTGGTTTTTTCCTTCCAGTTTTATTGTGATAAAATTGACATACAGTACTATATAAGTTGAAGGTACACAGCACAATGATTTGACTTGTATACATCATGAAATAATTACCACAATAAGTTTAGTGAATATCAATCATGTCATATAGCTACAAAATAGAAGAACTTAAAAAGAAATGAAATGAAAAAGAAATTTTTTCCACGATGAGAACTCTTACAATTGACTCTCTTGGTGACTTTCATGTACAACATAGAGCACTGCTCATTTTGTTTATCATGTTGGACCCTACATCCCTAGTACTTATTTATCTTATAACTGGTAGTTTGTACCTTTTAGCAATCTTCATCCAATCCCCTTCCCTCAAGCCCCACATCTGGTAACCACAAATCTGATCTGTTTTTCCATGAGTTTGCTTGTTTGTTTCTGAAGTATATGGACCTACAACACTATGTTATCTCCTGGTGCACAACATAGTGATTCAATACTTCTATACATTTCAAAACAATGAGCACAATGAGTCTAGTTACCATTGGTCACCATACGAAGATGTTACATTATTATTGACTATATTCCCCACACTGCACATATCATTCTCTTAACTCATTTATTTTATAACTGGAAGTTTGTACCTCTTAATATCCCTCACCTATTTCTCTCATCCCCCCCACCCCCTTACCCTCTGACAACCAGCTGTTTGTTCTCTGTATCTCTGACTGTTTCTGTTTTGTTATATTTGTTCATTTGTTTATTTTTTAGACTTGACATATAAGTGAAATCATATAGTATTTGTCTTTCTCTGCCTGAAAGCACTTTCACTTAGCATGATACCCTCTAGCTGCATCCATGTTGTCACAAATGGCAAGATTTCATTCTTCTTTATAGCTGAGTAATATTCCATTTTATATATATGTGTATGTACATGTACATGTATATGTATATGTATATCACATCTTCTTCATCCCCTCATCTGTCCATGGGCACTTAGGTTGCCTCCAAATCTTGGCTATTGTAAGTAATGCTTCAGTGAACATTGGGGTACTTATATCTTTTCAAATTAGTGCTTTTGTTTTCTTCAAATAAATATGTAGAAGTGGAATTGCTGGATTGCCTGGTATTTCTATTTTTAATCTTTGAGTAACCTCCATACTGATTTCCATAGTGACTGTACCAATTTACATTACCACCAACAGGGCACAAGGATTCCCTTTTCTCCACATCCTCACCAACACTTGTTATTTCTGTCTTCCTGGTAATAGCCATTTTGTCAGGTGTGAGGTGATATCTCATCGTGGTTTTGATTTGCATTTCCCTGATAATTAGCAATGCTGAGCATCTTTTCTTGTGCTGGTTGGAAAAACACCTTCTTTAGAAGAATGTCTATTCAGGTCCTCTGACCACTTTTTAATCAAGTTGCTTATTTTATTTGAGATTGAGTTGTATGAGTTCTTTGTATATTTTGGATATTAACCTCTTGCTGGATATACCATTTGCAAATATCTTCTCCCATTTGATAGGTGGCCTTTTCATTTTGTTGATAATTTCCTCTGCTGTACGAAAGCTTTTTAGTTTGAGGTAGTCCCATTTCTTTGTTTTTGTTTTTGTTTTCCTTGCTAGAGGAAACATCCAAAAAAATATTGCTAAGATGAGTGTCAGCATACTGCCTATGTTTTCTACTAGAAGTTTTATGGTTTCAGGTCTTACATTTAAGTCTTTAATCCATTCTGAATTTATTTTTGCATATGGTGTGAGAAAGTAGTCCAGTTTGACTCTTTTGCATGTAGCTGTCCAGTTATTCCAACACAATTTATTGAAGATACTGTCTTTTCTCCATTGTATATCCTTTCCTCCTTGGTCATAGATTAATTGCTCATATAAGTGTGAGTTCATTACTGGGCTGTCTATTCTGTTCCATTGACCTATGTGTCAGTTTTTGTACCATACTTTATTGATTACAGTAGTTTGTAGTATAGTTTGAAATCAGGGATATAAAATATAATCTATTTTAATATTTTCTTCATTCTCACTTCCATTTCAGAGTTCAACCACTGGAAGAAATGAAAAAACTGGTACAGAGATTTGCTTCTGAGAACAAAGTGAGTATAGAGAGATTTGAGAAGGGGGTAGGGTTAGACAGAAAGCATGATCCAGGAGGAGATATTTGGTTTTCTCCATATTTCTCTGTGTTGTTACATTCTTTATATCATGATTATATTCTTGTGTATTATTCATGTATTGTTTTAGTTTCCCAGGAAAAGAAATTGGGGAGGAGGGGGAGGGAGATAAACAGATAAAATAAAAATAGTATTTAAAATGAACTAGCATGAAAACATTAAAATTACTTAAGTGTACATGAGCAAAAATGCATTTTTAGTTTGTTTAACAAGATCTTGGTTAATGACACAGACAGAAAAACTGAGAGCAGGGACGTACTCCACAAATCTGGGAACAGTTGCATCCTCCAACTATCCTCATAGTCTGAGGCTTTTGTTCACACTCCAAGGAGGCTTGTGTCAGGATAACAAATGAAGAGGACTGGATCTTCACAAACTTATACTTCATTTGAAGTTTTTACCTTAGCTTTTTTTCAAAATATTTGGATATCCAAAATGGGTTTTGTAACAATAATAATTATCTGGATCTGAATGTTTTTAAAAAATTTATTTTCTTCTCAACTAGTGATTTTCCACTAAAAAAATATATATATATATTTTTTGTTTCTTTTCCTACATATTTTGAAAAGTGAAACTAATGAGAACCTGGAAACCAAAAAGTATTTAATCTTCAAAACCATACTTAAACAAAATCATATTCAGGTCTCCTCCACATTTTCACCTGCTTTGAAGCTCTCTTCCACAGCACAAAGATTTTACCAGGGGATGTTGAAGAGCTTATCTGCTGACATGCTGTTAATTCTGTCTTATCAGCATTGCTTCTTTGGCGTAACAGAAAGAAAATTGCATGGTATTTCCCTTTTTAAGTTCAATTCTTGTTACAAGTTTTGTGTTCTCTCTTCCTTGACAAAAATTCTCTTTTAAGGAATTCAAAGTTCTTATGTGAACCTAAATGCAGTGGTGATAAAAACTGTTTAAGTTGATTCTGCGACTTCTCATCTGGACAAACAGGATGTAAGGCTGGCCTTCCAGCACAAGAGGACACCTGAGCATGTCCTTTTAGTGAAATCCTATCTCTAAGCCATCCCGTCCTGTGCTAGAGAGCTATTGTTCTATTTTTAAATGACTCCACGTTTTATAAAAATAGAGCATGTCATTTCATGCATGTACTGAAAAGAGAACTCAGCTGGGCTACAGAAGACCCAGTTTCAATCCTGATTAGTTTCTACTAAACAGCTACATGACTTAGGGCTTGATACAACTTCTTGAGGCTTCAGTTTTTTCACCTGGAAATGAGGCATTTGTATTAGATGACCACTAAAGGCCTTTCATGTTCTAATTTATATGAAGCTTAGAAAGGGAACTCTTCTATTAATTTCATAATAATAGAGCTTTAAATTGTATTGGAAGGAAATATAAAAGTGGTTTAAAAAATTTTTTTTTATATTTGGAACTGAGTAAAACAAGTATGTGAGAACATTGGTATGTGGCAGTGGTATATTTTCTGATATCTTTTGTTCAAAGGAACAGTTTGAAAGAATGCCAAAAGTTGATTTTTTTCCCCTTCACTCCTGGACTTCCTATACAATCCTCAACTGCCAGAAATACAAGAAGAACAAAGTCTTTAGCAACTGATTTCAAACTGGTCATGTAAAACCCTAGAGCTCTATAAAGCCCTTCGGGGGGGTTGCAAATATTTGATCTGAATTTCACTTTTTAAAATGTATATTGTAAATTTTATATATAAAATATGTATATATTTATACAAAAATATTATGTTTACTTATTCAACAAATATTCATGGAATGCATATTATATGTTGAAAATAGTTTGTCTTAGGATTCAGGAATGAACAGAAACAGACAAAAATCCTTGCCCTCCATTAAATTTACATTCTAGTAGTGGTAGCAAAAAAAGAATAGTCAAAATAAGTAAATTATATAGCATATTAAAATTTTATAAGGGCAATGGAAGAAAATTAAGCAGTGGCTGCAAAATGACTCAAGAGGTTTGAGTAGATCTGTCTGAGAAGGTGGCAGTTTGGTAAAGACTTGAAGGAAGTGGGGAGGGAGCCAGAGGGACAGCCGAAGCGAAGGTCCTGAGGCAGGAGCATGCCTGGAGAGTGGGAGAAGCAGCCAGGCTACCAGCACCTCTGGAGAAAGGGGACAGAGAAAGAGGGGGCCAAGAGAAGGAATAGAGGCCTGTGAGTCATCATACCTTTTAACACAATGCCTTTCAGTACTGTTTATACAGTACTTTTATGTGGAGCTTTCCAGTATTCTCTTCATAAACATTTGAATATGGCACTAACACCGAACAAGATTTTATTTTATTGACTTGTCTTGTTCAAAATCAGGCCTACACCTGTTCCTTCAAACAAACACTACATTCTTATGACAACGAATGTGGGCTAAGTTAAATTACATGCCAAACAAGGCTTAGGTATATCTGCTTATGTCACTTTTCCATCAAGAAGTAAATCCATAACATACTGATAACACTATACTATAATTAGCTCTAACCATCATTTTTAGGTTAGATTACTTCTAATCTGACTTACCTTTATTGATAAGGAATGCAAACTATTTTTGAAATATTGTTATCCCATTGCAACTCAAAATAAACAATGTCATTTATATCTCTTTAAAGCTTCCAGAGAAATTTATTAAAAGCATCTTGAGATTTCACAGTAAGGTGCTACCTTTCACAAATACTTATCTAAGTCAGCATTTTTTTTTTTCTTACTGAAACAGCCAAACAAAATTCACCTATAAGTTGGGTGTTGAGACTGACATGACTGCAAATACCAATTAGACACCCCAATATTAAGATATTGTCTTCATTAAAATAGGCTCCTGTATCTCACAAATTGAATTAATAATAAGCCAATGCTATAAATTTAAAATTATAAAATAAATTTAAATTAATAAAATTTCCTCTTTATCTGGTGAATCTATGTAATTTTTGCAGAGTTGGTGCCTAGTAAGAAATGGATGGAAGCTGATTCTGCAGAAATCATGAGTGCAAGCAGGTAAGGGAATATATTCTCTCCTCTTAACTCTTCATTTATTCATCCCCTCGTGTAAATAGAAGAAGGAATTTTTCATTAAAAACACATATAGACACATGCACACCCACACATATGTATATGCACACATATATGCGTACACATATGTGTTACATAAACACATATATATATTCATCCTTACATAGATAGGTGATCGACAGAGACCACACAATGTTATAAAATATTAACAATTTGTGAATTTAGATGAAGCGTACGTGGGTATACATTGCACTATTTTTTCAACATTTCCGCAGGCTTGGAATTTTTCAAAACAAAAGATTGGGGGAAACAAAAGAGAGAGACTGGTGTCACTGAACAAAACAGTCTGAATAATTCTGACCTCAGAATGACTTCTCACATCAGTGGGATGTTTGCCCACATGATTCACCAAATGAGGCTGATGAGTAGCATTAGTGAGTCAAGAAAGCCTAAATCAGACCGTGGAATGGCTGTAGACTAATTAGTTAGCCTCATCAAACCTCAGTCCAGTGAATTTTACTGCCTTAATTCACTAAAAAAAAAAAAAAGCCCAAACAAAAATGTTAACCTCTCTACCCAAACACAAGAAAGAGCTTTAGGCACATGGAATTTAGCACCAAAGGAATTATGAACTGATATTTGCTCAGATTTGTTATGTTTATTTACTCACTCTAAGAAAAATATTTGCCTTTTGTAACAAGATTCTCTGAATTCACAGGAGAGCTTAGCTGATCCTGCAAATTTGGTTGTGAAAAGTACAGGGGTGAAACAAATATACATTTCAGAATCCTAAATCACAGACTGCAGGAAATATAGGCCCTTGGCTTTCTACCCTCAAGGTCGAAGGAAAAGATTTCAAATATTGTACAAGACTCAACTGCCCAGAATTCAGCATTTATGTTTACAATAAATGCATTTATGTTTACAATAGGACTCTGGCTTGCAATTCTAGCCTGCCCTGTGGTGCCAGGTCTATCTCTAAGTGTCCCTGGCTCACAGGCAGTGTTTTAGCTGGCCTGTTAGTATTCAAAGGGTCATGAACTGGAGCCATACCAGAAACCAAATGAAATAGGCATTCACCTCAACTGGCATTTGTAAGGCTGAGATAAACAGTGGAACTACTGAACAATAGAAAAGGACCTTTCTTCCTCTCACCAGTGAAACAAATCTTAAATTATGAAGATCAAGGACTGCTAGAGATAACAGACACCAAAGAACTGAAACCTCTTAACAGCAGGTGGTATCAGTGGGGCTTGTCTTTTGAAAATGTGTTAGATCCTTTTAGGACTATGTAAAACACTTCTGGTTCCTATGGTGATGCTGATAATACTTTGTCAGTCATTGTGATATCTAGATCTACATTAAGTAGTTTAAAAAGCACCTTGAAATGCTTGAAGGTTAAATTAGTTTCTCCTCTAAATTGCTTGGTGTCAATTGTAGTTGTGATAATTGGAGGAGATACACTCAGTTTGTGAGGAATACTGACCAATGTTTCTTGCCTCTTATAAAGTTTAGAGAAAGAGAAGCAGCCACAAACTGAGTCCCTTTACAACAGCCCCAGACACTAATCAAAGAACATGTCTTCAGAGTGGAAAAGACTAAGTAATTCATTAGTTTTCAGGCAGTGCCCAGACCTGCTCTTAAAGAACGCCCTTCCCTGCAGTACTTCCCAATCTCATGTCTGATCCTTTCTTTGTTAATTTGTTTCTTAGGAAGGGCATTTTCAAATAAAATTTTGTGGAAACATTTCCACAAGGCCAAGGCAGGCATAAACCACAAATCCTGCCACTGACCCATATCAAAAGCTGTTTTTTTGTAGTGTTCAATGAACCATCAACCACAAATTTTGTGACTGGGAGAATGGAAAAGATGGGCTTTCTATTCTTTCTCTTCCCCTGGCTTTTGCACTTTTTAATTTTACTACCAGTTGATTTTTGCCAAGTTGTGAAATAAAACATTGAATTTCCCGGTAGACAGAACCTCAGAAATTTTGTTAGACCCATTCCAACAAAAGTTTAGACTGGTCACTACACAGACTTTTATGCACCACGTTCTGAAGCTTTGCAGGTTTATCTTTGCAGTAGGGCTGACACACTGTTGTCCTGACTGGAGGAATCTTTCCTCCCTAGTTCTAATCCCATTGCTCTTTAATGTAACATCACCATCCCAACCACTTTGATTGGAAAGGAGGCCTTCTCCACATGCTTCAGCATTGACAAACTTGCTGTGTGACTTCAGCTCCAGTCTTGAGGAGTTATTTTCAGTGAGTTTGCGTATATCCTGTTATCAGAACAGGTAATTATTCTTCAGAATAAAGAATATGTTGTTAAGTATCTAACACACTATATGACCTATGCTAAAAAATTATTTTAGTACACTATAAAAAAAGAATTTCATAAAAATGAAATATTGCTACCACCAATACAATTCCAAAAGAAGAGGAAAAACTAGTTTTTGTTTGCACTATTAAATCAGAATAACAAATCTTTTGAGTACAGCATTTGCGGTATTAGCTTACGGAAGATCGTAAGTGCATTTGCTCATTTTCACTACATGAAGTTGACACCTCATGTTTTGCCTATTTTGAGGTCATGATACTAATAATAATAGCTAATATTACCTGAGCACCTAAGGTCTGCCAAGCCTCTGTTGACTCTTGATCTTTGTATCAACCTCATTAAGTTGAATCTATTACTATCCCAATTTTGCAAAAGAAGAAAGTGAAGTCTGGTGAGGGAACAAAACAAGGGTAATAGGAAAGTTGTTCTGAGGGACTGTAGTTCCTGGGATCTTAATTATCACACTGATTGTGTGCTACAGCCACTCTTGTCAGTAAATTTCACATTTTCTCACAGTTCATACAAGTTTCCAGTTGTATTAGTCTGCTTGGGGTGCCATGACAAAATACCATAGACTGAGTGCCTTAAACAACAGACATTTATTTCTCACCATTCTGGAGGCTGGGAAGTCCAAGATCAAAGTTCCAGCAAGGTAGGTTTCATTTGAGGCCTTGTTTCTTGGCCTGTAAGCCTCTGCCATCTCACTGTGAGCCCACATAAATCTCTTTGTAAGTCTGCAGAAAAAGAGACAGGGAGAGAGAGCTCTCTGGTGTCTCTTATAAAGACTCTGATGCTGAAAAATCAAATGAAGAAAAAAATTTTGTAACTCATGAAAATTATGTGAAGCTTAAATTTTAGTGTTCATAAATAAAGTTTTATGAAATCGTAAAAAAAAAAAAAAAAAAGACTCTGATGCTATCTAATCCTGTCCTATCAGCTCAGGGCCCCACCCTTATGACATCAGTTAATCTTAATTACTTCCTTGGAGGTCTCATCTCCAAATACAGTTAGGGTTTCAACATATAAATTGGGTGGCGGTGGGGAGAGGCGGACACAAACAGTCCATAGCCACACGTAACTTAGTGTATTTCCAAAAGAAAATTATTCCAAGTTCATTGCGTTGTTAACCAATAGGTACTTCTCAATTCCACAATTTTCCCTTTAACAAAAATTTGAAATATCACATGTACTACAGGCCTCATGGACAGAGATTAAAGAAGTGATACTCTTTATTGCTCATATCAGTTTAGCTAATTAGATGAACAATGGTTGACCTTTGAAGGGAGCTGTATCAGAGAACTAAAGCAAAAATTCAAGCAAAACATCTGAGTCATTGGGAGGTCAGCTCTGACGAGACTCCAGATAAATTCATCAGCCTGTAGTGTTAAGTCCATACCATCACCCTGACTGGGGTATGCTCTGCTTTCACTTATTATGAAATCCATTAATCTAATCACATGTTATAATCTAGGAACACGTATATTTATACACTTAAAGAAGAGATTAGTGCACAAATTACAAATAACAGAGATAAGAAATAATCAGTTGTAGCATTTCCCAGAAATGTAGTTTACATTTCTTTTTTACTTGAGCCATAATCATTGAACGATTTACATGGAAAAACAAGAGAGTAGGAGCAAGCATGTATATTATATACAGTTATTGAATCAATCAGTAGAAAGGAAGATATCTAGAAACCAAGCTCTTAGACCTCCATAAAAACATGTCCTCTGTTAGAATTTCAATTGTCTGGCATGGTTCAAATCCTACTCAACTCATTATGATGTTCGCTGTCAATATTTTCCAACAGCACATTGAAGCACACCACAGTATTTGAAACCATAGCCTATAAATATTACTGTTACACAGCCTTCTGCTCTCACAATGGTGAATCAAGACAAATGTTATGAATTTTCTCAAATTAATTTTTTCCACTATATACAGTATTAGGCTGGCCAGGCAGAGATACCTGTAAGCATCTGTACAACTAATTTAGGACCTTAGAGGCAGCCACAATCTCTATTAGCAGGTACCAAGTGTTACACAATGAGAAACATTTTGCCCAGATGAATATCATAGCAGCTTCCTGCTCTTGTAGAATCTCACTGTGAGGAATGGCAAGTTGACTGAAAGTACAAGTCATTAAACAGATAGATGGAGATATACATTGATAGATAGATAGATGATAGATAGATAGATAGATAGATAGATAGATAGATAGATAGATAGATAGATAGATAGGCATCTCTACTAGTCTACCAGACTTCCGATTCAATGGCATTTGAAAAAAAAAAAAAATAGCACTTGTTTGTGTCAGAGGCAAAATAGTCTTAGCTCTGAATTTATTTCCTTTTGGTAAATTGATTCACACTTTTTTTTTCTTTCTCCCTATTTCTCTATCTCACTACACTGTAGTTTGTGAACCAGAGCAAAGAGTCAAGGAATATCATGTTTAGGGGAGGAATATCATTCACATACCTCCAGCCTGCCTGCTAATCCTTTCCCAGTTAAACTGACAAAGCACTTTTCCTTTTGGAATAAATGTGTTGGAATCAAATGAATTGCCAGAAAAGGTTTCTGTGCTTTGTTCTGTTTTAATTCCATTCCTTGTGGCCTGACTTTTGTTTATCTTCCTGTCAACCTTCTGCACTTACCTTGGCATTTCTCCTAATCAGCAAGCGAGACTACATAGGAACGTCAGCCGGCAAGTCAGTTAAGGTAAACCTGGCTACCTGCCTCCTGGTTAGGACTTCTCCAGTAACCATCAGCTCGCATCATCCAGTGACAATCAGACATAAATAACCACAGGGTTCCAAGCTTGCCCTTCCTATGGGAGGATCACTATCCCTCTTTCTGCTCCTCTCTGTTAGCCCTTTGGGATCAGAGGTCTGGCTTCTTCAGCCCTATAGTATCTTGTTCTGTTGGCATAGGAATGCTTTCTGTAACTAAACCATTGATAGAATGAAACACTATGAATGATATTATTTTTATATCTTCTAAAAACTACATTTCCCATAAAATTGAGGTTACTAAATTCTACCCAAATTCCACAGATATTTACTTTGCAGCATATTCACGGATATAAGAAATAGTCCCTGCCCACAGAGTAAACTGTGCATAAGTAATAACATTATAACACATGGCAAGTAGAATATAAAATGTATGAAAGGTTCAGCTGTAATGGAACTCAGAACAAAAGGGGAGATTAATTATGAATGGGAGAATTACTGTTAATGGGGAGAAAGACAGCGGGTGAGCTAGTTCTCAGTAAGGGTTCAGAATTGAGGGGGATGGCATGGGGAATAACCAAGAAGCTTACAATTCAGACAAAAGAGAATGGGTAAGGCATGAAAGAGGGAATTTTCAAAATGCATTTGTGAAACAATCATTACATTTTGCCTCACAAACTAAAGTTTCCTTTAGGCCAGTTGGATTGGGTCTCACATGCTATGCTCAGAACTTTCACTTTTGTCTGTAGATCAGTGATTCCCAAAAGCTGTTCATGGGCCAGTGATGGTTTAAGTCTAAATTTTCAGTGGACTGAGGAGAAATGAGAAAAATCAAGACAATTTGTAAGGGTTTTTTTTTTTTTAATGAAACAAAATGCATTCAATTCAAAGGTCTTTCCTTTATTCTGAGACTGTCTCTCCACTTATATTTGGAACTAAATGCAATTGCTGTTATGAAGTGATGGTAAGAATAGATAAGGCAGTTTGGCAAGAGGCTCTAATATTCTTATTTGGCAAGATAAAAGTTGGAAACACAGTTTTGAGCTCCCTGATATATTTTTTTTCACTGGTCCATGAGATCCAAACTTTGGGGGGCACTTCCAAAGGTAATGTGGACTCGGAAGGGGGACAACGTGATGGAAATTGTTCTTTAGGTAGCATAACTCTGGAAGTAATAACATTTAAAAAAAAGAGGGAGAAGGTAGGAAGGAAGGCAATAAATGAGACAAATAATGACAGTATATAAAGAAGGTTGTTAGAAATCTATGGCAACGGGGCTTCCCTGATGGCTCAGTGATTGAGAATCCGCCTACCAATGCAGGGAACCCGAGTTCAAGCCCTGGTCCGGGAAGATCCCACATGCTGCGGAGCAATTAAGCCTGTGTGCCAGAACTGCTGAGCCTGTGCTCTAGAGCCCACAAGCCACAACTACTGAAGCCTGCGCACCTAGAGCCCGTGCTCCACAACAAGAGAAGCCACCGCAATGAGAAGCCCATGCACTGCAAAGAAGAGTAGCCCCCTCTTGCCGCAGCTAAAGAAAGCCCACGCCCAGCAACAAAGACCCGACACAGCCAAAAATAATTAATTTAAAAAGAAATCTATGGCAAGAAGCAATCAGGACCTAACCAGGACATTGACGAAATTGAAAGAAATCAGTGGATATAAGAATTAGAATCTACAGGATCGGTAGTTGAGTGAATGTACAAGCTAAGATTATATTCTGAGCCACTGGGCTATCTGTACAAAAAAAAAAAAAAAGAGAGAGAGAAAAAATGGCAGAGATGTGGGGGAAATCTGGAGCGTGAAATTGGCAAAGCCTAAAGAGGTACACCTGGAAGTCATCTGGATGAAGGTCAGAGCTGAGAGAGAATTATCAAAGATGAGAGGGTGGAAGAGAGAACTCTGAGTGGAGAGCACCTCCACCACTTGATTCTCCTTCATTAGTTTAGCTCCTCTATTGAGAGGCTCCAAGGTTGAAATTTATCTTTCCTAGATGTATCCTGATCAATGAACTTTGCTTTTTGTTGTCATCATTTCCTTATCTGTCAACTTCTAATACTATTATTTTGAAAAATCTCATAGTTTCTCAAAATCCTCTCTACCTAGTGCATTTCTCTATTACCACATACTTCAGTTAGGTTCAGCATCACATCAAATTGGGGTGAGCTGAAAAGTTATGAAATAGCAGTTATTGAGCCTAAGGGATTAAAGTCTTTTCATCAAATATAGGAAGAGAGAAAGAATGAAATTTGAACTAGAATGACACTTCAGTATTACAAGAAATTGTGTAACTTTGACAAAAGAATGACACTCAGACTCTAAAGTTTTTTGGAGATATTTTTTGTCCTGGATAGTGAGGTTGTGGTACAATTTTTTTTTTTTTTTTTTTGCATAGTAAAAATAGCTAGTATTTATTGAGCATTTACTGCAGTCAAGCGTTTGACAAGTACAACCTCACTTAATCTTCACAAAAAAATCTATCAGGTAGATAATTTTAGTATAGCTTTCTTTTTTTTTTTTTTTTTTTTTTTTTTACTGCTTTAATAGCTACTTTATTTATTTATTTATAGCTGTGTTGGGTCTTCGTTTCGTGCGAGGGCTTTCTCTAGTTGCGGCAAGCGGGGACCACTCTTCATCGTGGTGCGGGGGCCACTCTTCATCGCGGTGCGCGGGCCTCTCACTATCGCGGCCCCTCCCGTTGCGGGGCACAGGCTCCAGACGCGCAGGCTCAGCAGTTGTGGCTCACGGGCCCAGTTGCTCCGCGGCATGTGGGATCTTCCCAGACCAGGGCTCGAACCCGTGTTCCCTGCATTAGCAGGCAGATTCTCAACCACTGCGCCACCAGGGAAGCCCTATAGCTTTCTTTTTTTAAATTTATTTATTTATTTATTTGGCTCCACGAGGTCTTAGTTGCGGCATGTGGGATCTTCATAGCTGCGTGCGGGATCTTTAGTTGCAGCATGCGAACTCTTAGTTCAGACTCGGGCCCCCTGCATTGGGAGCCCGGAGGCTTACCCACTGGACCACCAGGGAAGTCCCTAGTATAGCTGTCTTTTAGGTAATAAAAGCTACATTGAGAGAAGATAAATTCCTTGTCCACTTTCCCTAAGTAGAAAATGACTGAGCTGAGATTAGAATTCAACTGTATCAGTTAGGCTTCATTTTTTGGCAAATGACAGAAACTCCAGACAAAACTAGTTTAAGGACAAAGGGAGTTTATGAGTTCCCATAACTAAAATGTCCAGGAGCGGAACTAAGGCTAACTCCACAAGGAACCTAACAAGTAACTCACACAATGTGATCAGTATATGGTGTCCCTCTCTTCATTCTTATCCACATATCTCTGTGTTTGCTCCATTCTCAAACAACCTCTCCTATTGTGATGTCAGAATGTCTCCAATAGATCCAGCCTCACAGCCAGGCTCGACCAACACCAGCAGGAAAACACAAATGTCTCTTGCCCAGCAGTCCCAGGAAAAGCCTCACTGCATCCTTTCATTGTGATTGGGTCACAAGCCTGCTCCTGAAGGAACTACTGCAGTTTGAGCAATGTTATGCACTAAATGGCCAAACCTAGAGACCAGGGTGCAGTTATCCAGGATGCTATTAATGGAATAGGGTGCATAGGTGCTAGGGAGCATGATCAGTAAATATCTCTAACAATTAAACTTTCTTGCTGAAGAACCTGAGGTTTTTACCACTATACTTCCCCAGCTAAACAATGAAGATCTATAAAGAACAGAGATGAGGGCTTCCCTGGTGGCGCAGTGGTTGAGAATCTGCCTGCTAATGCAGGGGGCACGGGTTCGAGCCCTGGTCTGGGAAGATCCCACATGCCGCGGAGCAACTAGGCCCGTGAGCCACAACTACTGAGCCTGCGCGTCTGGAGCCTGTGCTCCGCAACAAGAGAGGCCGCGATAGTGAGAGGCCCGCGCACCGCGATGAAGAGTGGCCCCCGCTTGCCGCAACTAGAGAAAGCCCTCACACAGAAACGAAGACCCAAAACAGCCAAAAAAAAAAAAAAAAAAAAAAAAAAGAACAGAGATGAGGCTTTGTGCATTAAAAGGAGAAAGGCACTGTTCTTGGATCATCCTTCATGATTCTTTAAGAGTTTGCTATTCAAAACTACTAACACCTTGACTGGGGAAAAGGCATATGGGAAAAACTAGAACCGTTTCTGCCATGATAACAGCAGAAATAAACACAGTCCTCCAAAGAGACTTCCTTTTGGGGGCCAGGAAGGAGGGAGATGGACATTGTACATTTGTCCTAGATCATTCTGGAGGTGACTGAGAAAGAGACGCAAGCATCAATTTCTCCATTCTAAGCCAAGTGTTTACACCAGAGTCCAACTCCAAATTCCTGTCCATTTAGAAGATTTTCTTCCATTTTCCCCCTAATACACTGGATTTAGATTGAGGTAGTGAGGCATTAGTGCCCATTGCTCCATTTATCCTTTTAGAGCTGGTTAAGATCCCACAAAAGAACCAACCTCATTTTTGTAACAGGTTCCAATGAGAAAGGGAGAAAAAAAAGAAAGCCCCAATCCTATTCATGATTGTCTCTTTCTGTTTCTCTGGGATTATTAACTTGCTGGTTCTCTCTTCACCTCAAAACCTTTTTTTCCGTTTAATTTCAGCTGACTCCCTGACATGTTACAGTAAGAAGAGAACAAAGTGTATGGATGCTTGTTATTTCATGGATGTGTTAAGGAAATGGTTTATAATGCAATTAAATCCCAGCACTTTGTGCTTAAAAGGAAAGAGGAAACACTCTTTTGGACCATCCCCTAGTAGTAAAAATTCAGCCAAAAGTCTATTACTTCCCTTTCTTTAAAACTTTAACTTCCTAGCCAATATTGCCAGACAAACTAAATAGTTCATTTCTGTCCTTTATGTTGGAGTGAATGTAGAAGAGTCTGTACTTCAATTAGGTAGGCTTTAAATGAGAATTGAAAAGCCTGTATTCTTTTATAGTTTCAACACCTTGTCTAACACTTTGCTTAGACTCAAAAGTCCTATAGGAATATAGAATATATACCTTTGTACTTAAAGAATAAAAAATGTTCCTATTGAAATTTAAGCATAAGACAAATGGTGAACTGTATGTAAAATGAAAACTGAGTTATAGTTTCTTTTTTTTCCAGGAGGCTGTCAGATACAATTGAAACAATGTTGTAAAACGTTTCTTTTGGGGGGCCTTTTATTCTCAGTCTTCACTTCCTGATTGCTTTCTGATATTGAAAAATTGAACTAAGATTTCTCAAATGAAAAGAAAAAGAAAATAATGATAATATGGGCTCCTATGCTTCACTTTTATTGTTTTACTCCCAGATAAAAGTGGTAAATAGGGAGCTTGAGTCTCCAGACTGGCTTCATCTAGCTCCCATCCCAAACTTCACCCCGGTGGGGTTGATCACCATTTCCCTAGAGCATACCCTTCAACTTTCCCCTGCTCTGTTGCCTTCTGTGACGATAATGCATACACCACAACTTTTATACTTATTGATTGAATAAGTAGAGCATCAGAAAAAATGAATGGCCAATCAGGCCAGGGCTAGATTAATTTGTAGGCAGAGTCATCAGGCTTTAAGGGCTCCAGCAAAACTGGGGCACCAGACAGAGAGAGAGACAGAGACAGAGAAAGCAAACATTTCTGCCTTGGTGAATTTACTGGCAGTTCTAATTTTTGCAATCAGAACATCTTTAAGAAGCTATTTTAATTTCAACATGCATATGGTTTTTTATGACATTTGTAAAAATGAACTCTTTTATATTATATGTGAGAGGATATCACGATCTTCTTAGAGCTTAGAGTCCTCTAAACTAGGCTGTTCAATTTGCTCCCCAAAGCCAATTGGTATCTGTTGCCTTGACAGTATACAGGAAGCTTTAGTCTTGCTTTTATCCTAGAGACAACTTCTGGGAGGGAGGGTATCTGTAACAAAGTCACAACTGGGGCCACAAAGTTCTCTGAAAGCAGCTTTTCTCACTTCCTGAGTCCAACTCCCAGGGACCCTTTATTGTATCATCACAAGGTTTGGGATCCCCTTCTTTGCTTCCAAACATAACCTACAGCAGGATTTCTCAAAGCAGACCATGAATCACTGGCCTCAGAATCACTTGGGGTGATTATATTTACAGGCCTGACCCTCCTGCTACTCAGTTTGATTCTGGAGTTTGGGCTTGGATATCTGTAGTTTTACAAAGTACTACCTGCACCCCACTGAATTTTGAAAATCACCATGTAGATATATATATATATATATATATATGTAGATATATATATATATATATATGTTCATTCATAAAATTACATGTTTGGTGTAATAATTTAATGTTTAAGGAAAATATTAAAGGCATGAGTTCAAAGAAGTCTGTAACACAAATGTTTAACCCTGCCAGACACAGCTCCCATTTGGGTAAAACTTAAAGCAGAAATCATTACAATTAATCTTTAAAAAGCTACCTAAGTGCATCAATAGCTTTTTTTCCACTCATCTATATATCTCTCACCATTTAGTTCCTATCAACATAAGTAAACAAACTTTACATAATGTTGGCATTGTTTTTTTAAGAAAGTCACATCTTATTTAACTCTATTGGTCATGAATTGGATGGCATTTAAAAAATTGTGAATAGAAGAACATAGACGATGGAATGATGATTATATTAAAATGAAATAGAATTCTCCTACAGAGTGACTAAATTATAATGATGATTATTTGTAGTAATGAGCTATAGAGTATGAGTCTGGAAGCAAAAATATAATTTTTGAATATCTGGCTTTCTTTATACTGACCATAAAATTTTAAAAAGTCATTCCCTCCCACATACAGACATTTCTATGTTTCCTTCAGAATCCAACCAGCCAGGAATATCAACATATTTCAAAGAGCTTTATTTCAGATGCAGTTCAAAGGGAGGGCAAAGTTAACAGCAGAATCCTTTATGGGAGCTAACCTTAGAGAATCTAATAAAGGATGCCATGTATTTGTAAGGAAAAATAATGCACCCTGAAACATTTTCAATGGCACTGCACAAAGAAAGCAAAAGCTATCATGACATAAACAATCTGTATTGATTAGATTTTATCTTAGAAATGTTGAGATCTTGAGGATAAATGAGATTTGGCTGTGATGACCCTTCCATCCTGTGGATTTCGGATATCTAAGTAGCTGCTGCATGTAACATGCTTACTTCTGCCCCTCTGAATAAGTCTTATGCTTACTGATAATCCCTGCTGTATTTTCGTGTTATCAAATTCACTTCTTCCCACTAAATAGAAAGCTCCCAGGTGAATAAACAGATCTTTGAAAGTTTTTTAAAACCACAGTCTAGCAAGCGTGCCATAGAGATGAACTCTGGTTCACATGAAAATATTGGTGACCTCTCTGAAACTTGTCAAACTGTGACTTAAAATATACTTTCTACTATAAAGTATATGGTGCTCTTGACTTTGATAATCTAAGTTCCTTATATAAATGAAACTTGCTTTGTGTTAAGAAGCTCACTGCCGTGATAGTGCTGGAGAGCTTCAGTTTCAGGAACAGCAACCTCAACCAGAGAGTCCTTTGGTTCCTTTTATTCATTTGCCTCTAATCTATTAGTGTAAGTCTATGTGACAGACACTGCCTGGTGAACAAGGAAGAGCCTGACTTCACAATCTTATGTTCTACTGGAGTAGATTAATAAGCAAAAACAAATACTAAACAGAAACAATAATGAAAATAATTACAAGTTATAAAAGATATTATAGAATAAATAAATAAGGCTCTACGAAAGAAAATAAAGCTGCAAAGGGCAGAGGAGATCCTGCTTTTCACAACATGGTTAGGAAAGGCCTCCCAGAGTAAGTGATACTGAACTGAAACCTAAAGGATGATAAGAAGACAGCCATTTGATGAAAGGGAGGAAGAGATTTCAGACCGGAGACTCACCAAGTGCAAAGAGCCTGCAGCAAGAAAAAGCTTGGCCTCATAGGAAAGTGTACGGTACTTAATGTTTCTAAAGCATAGCAAATAGGACAGAGACACAAAACGAGATTAAAGAAATAGTCAGGGGCCTGATTCAGAGCCTGGAAAGCCATGGTAAGGACCTTGGAACATATTCTAGTGGCATGGGGAGCTATAGGAGCATTTTAAGTAGCAGAAGCCATTTGTACATTTTTAGATGTTCAGGTAGAGTAGGAACCATTTCATCAAAGCTCTTGTACTCCTCCATCAAAATACAAAGAGAACAAAGCTTATCTTGACTACCACGCATCCCTTCTTCTGTTTGTAACCTCTGTTCCCTTACAGTGAATCTGGTCTTACCTACGTGTCTGGAGCTCCTACGTATCCGTTTGCCCAAGGAAACACTCCCTACACTCAATACCATTCCTTCACAGCCCATTCTTGAAAAGTTTTTCTCTCTGCTTATTATCTCTCCTAAGTTATAGCCACCTCTATCTTTCCTCTTTATTTCTGTCATTTTTCATATTGTTACCACAATGTATAACGTCTGCTTGCTTATTTCACTCTGTTCCACTACCAGACTACAAGCCCCATAAGGACAGGAATCACATCTGATTTGGGCACCATTATAACCTCATTCCCCTGCAAAGTGGCTGGCAGTGTTGAATAAATGAAAGAATTTATGGATCTTCCCTTTGGCTATTGTTAACAGCAATTTGGGTTATATTGAAAACTTTGGCAACTGTCACTACTCAGCCTTGATATTAGGACAGATTTTTTCATTTGCTTTGTACTACCAAACTCCTACAGAGACACAGAAACTGTACTTGTAGCTTCAACAGTAGCCTCGTCTTTCTTTCACTGATCTACGTTTCTGAACCCTGGGTAAAACAGACTCTACTAATCAACAGTATGAAAATCTCCAAGAATCCTGTGCTAATGCAACTATGGTCGCTATTTCAAAACCAACGATGGATGGGAGTGTGGAAAACGAATCAGAAAAATAAACATAAATTTTCTTATCAAAAAATGGAAGACAAATAGTTAAGAAGATATAACATAATAAATACACATTTAAATTCCTGTTTTATTCAAATAAAGCAACCATCCTCTTCTAGATCAATATTTTCCCATCTTCCTCAGAGCTAAAATAACTTAGAAGGATAAGTAAGGGGTCACTGCTCTCCAAAGCACCTAACTTATCAGGCTCTTAGGATAGAATAAGAAAAGCAGACACAGTTAAAGCCCAACAATCACTGTACAATTTTCAGTCAATCATTATCATTGATCTTTGCTTATGAGAACAATGAACATTTCACAGATCTAACTATTTCCTTGAACTAATTTATAGTTTAATTAGTTTTTTCAGGAGTAGGTAAATGCACATGCATTTTTTGCATATAAACTGGGTAAAATATTCCCAACAAGCATGAAAAATACATACAGTCTGACCATATACTGTCTTGTACACAATCAGTATTCAACAAATATGATGTAATAAATAAGAAGTGGTTTAACATTTCACAATATAAAACTAAGAATCTAAATATTTTCAGATAAGTCAGAATGTTTTATACATGTATGTTGTTAATATATTCTGCAAGTCAGCAGGACTTATTCTGCATGAGTATCATCACAAATTAGAGCATACAAGTATGCTTATTCCTGCAAATATTTTTGGAAATTTTTTTGCTAATTTTCATAATAACAGTTCTATATCATGTTGACCAAAATTATGAAAATGATTTACACACACAAATAAACTAAGTTTATCTATATGTAATGAAGCAGCATTTTCCATAGTATTGTCTAAAGAAGGTGAACCGTTTCATGTTTAGATAGATCTGTTCTGAAGGTATGATGAGGAAAAACTTAAACAACATGACTTCAGGTTAACATCTTTCTAGGGAACTTAATTAATTTAAGAACATTTGTCTTTGTAGCTTGTGATGTTCTTCCTTGAAACTTTCAGTCATGGAAGATTTTCCAATAATGTTTATATCAAAATTCATCGCTGCTATGAATTAGAATATTAGGGAGAAACAAACAGGTCAAGGTACATATACATTAACAAGTTCTTGCTCAGGTTTAACACCAAATAGATGACTGGCAGTAATTAGCTGCAGTTTAAGAATTCTGAGACACAAAAAATACCTTAAAGGATTAGTTGCAACTTGTCATGGAAGGAGTTCTTAAAATTACATGAAGTGCAGGGCCTGAGAGAAAGCTTTCCTTTGTAATTTAATAGGCAAAAACCTGAAAGTAAAATGTCCACATGCACTTCTCAAGGCTTTCTGAAGTATTTTAGCTAGTTGGTAATAATTTGGTTTGGACACTATTAACTGCTAGTAAGGTATAGGGCGAGGGGGTGGGGATCACCTAAGGATGTTGTTTTACATGATGAAATAACATTTGAAAATCTGAATCAAAGCTCAAGGGGAAAAGAGAAGAAAGTGGGCTTCAGAATGTTGATGTCTTTTCTCCTATAATAATTGGGCATACCCAATAATGAACCCTGAACAATGCTGTGATTAGGGTTACTTTTTTTGTTTGTTTTAGGATATTTATCTTGAAATACTCTCAAACTTACAGAAAAGTTGCAAATAATTACAAAAAATCTTTTTCCCGACCCATTGAAGAATAAGTTGTTGATCTGATGCCCATTCACCCTCAAATACTTCAGTGGGTAGTTCCTACAAACAAGGACATTCCTCCACTAGATAATCACAATACAACCATCAAACCCAGAAAATTAACACTGACATATTACTGTCATCTCATGCTCATATATCCTATTCATGTATTTTTTTGTATTTTTAAAAATTAATTTATTTTTATTTATTTATTTTTGGCTGCTTTGGGTCTTCGTTGCTGTGCGCGGGCTTTCTGTAGTTGCAGCAAGCGGGAGCTACTCTTCTTTGCGGTGCGCGGGCTTCTCATTGCGGTGGCTTCTCTTGTTGCGGAGCACAAGCTCTAGGCGCGCGGGCTTCAGTAGTTGTGGCTCATGGGCTCAGTGGTTGTGGCTCGTGGGCTCTAGAGCGCAGACTCAGTAGTTGTGGCTCACGGGCTTAGTTGCTCCACGGCATGTGGGATCTTCCCAGATCAGGCCTCGAACCCGTGTCCCCTTCATTGGCAGGTGGATTCTTAACCACTGCGCCACCAGGGAAGTCCCCTATTCATGTTTTGCCAATTGTCTCAATATTGTCTTTTATATTAGAAGAATTACACATGACATTTACTTATTGTGTCTTTTTAATGTCCTTCACCCTGGATTTCCCCAGTCTTACTTTGGCTTTCATGATGCTGACATTTTTGAAGATTACAGGCCAGTTATTTTATAAAAGGTCCTTCACTTGGGTTATTTTGAAATTTTGTTCTTACTATTAGATTCAGATTATGCATCTTTAGCAGGAATATCATAGAATGATGTTGCAATTTTTTTTCCCATTGTAATTAGTGATTAATTTTATGAGAAGCTTCTTTTAAACTATTTCTCATCATATTTTTAATGGATTCATTTTATATCAAAACAGACTCGTGCATTCCATTTTTTTCAATGGCTTACAACACATTACTATCATTATTTATATTGATGTTCAGTTTATCCCAAATTTAGTTAGTGGCAGCCCCTTTCAGCTGGATCCTGGATCCTTCTGTTATGTCCCTATCATTCTTGAGCACCTCCTTGTTTTATGGCACAGGATATTTCAGCATCACCTTGTAATCCCCTCATCCAAACCCTGGAATCAGCCATTCCTTCCTTACAGTGGAAAATGGTGTTTAGAAATCAAGACCTGGACTTTATATGTGCCACCGTCCATTGGGGAGTTGCTCCTCCCAAACCCTCTTAGTGGACAAAGCTGGGGAACACATACAAGTGTGTGTACTTCATTTACATTTATGTTTGTTTCTCTGTCTACATACTGGAAACCATGTGTTTACACCAACACCTGGTTTTTTACACAAATTCCAATCTAACACCATAAGGTTCATCCTAGTTTTCTCTCTTTTTGAATTTGTAAGTCCCTCATCTGACAGTGAGAAACTTGGTTCATATTATCCTTAATATACTTACTTATTTGGTCAATCCCCGGTAATTAACCAGTTGCTCATCACCATGCCTCCTCTTCCCTTACATAGGAGCCCTCCTCACCCCTTTTGGGTTATGCCACCTGCTCTGAGCTGTCCCCTTGTATGAATGTCCTCCTTATTGTGGTGCCTCAAACACTGTGCCAACCTGACACCATGCGTATATGTTCTCCTCAACAAGCTCTGGCTCTGACCCTCACACTGTGCACATGTTCTCACCCTCCTCAGACTCCCACACCTTGCTCCCAGCCGCCATGACACTCCACCTAACCCTCTCTTTCCTCCTCCCCTCCCACCACCCACCTACCTTGCTCTGCCCCTAAAGCACTTTTAGACCAAATTATTTAAGAAGAAAAAGAACAGAAAAAGGAAAGAGAAAGAGGAAGAGCCACTGTTACTTTTTAAAAATTACTTTCCAGCTTCTCTTGTGGGGATGGAGGTCAATGGTCTGATGAGGGTATTGATGGCAGATTTGATGATAGAAAGTCTAAGTTCTACTTACAGAATAAACATTTCTTTTACCCTAACTCAGAAAATTGTATGTAGGACTAACACAATATTATTTGAGGTAATTCATTTTTTAACAAATTACATGTTAAATTGAGTATTTCCTGAGAGGATAGATTTAATATGCAAGGAAGACTCTTTTTACCTACTTACACTGGGATCATTAAGATAGCACATTCACACACATAAAATGCAGTGGAAGAGTAAAGAAATTATTTGGAGGTTTTCGACAAAAAAACATTTCAAATTAGCCAGATATTGACAAAAGAAAGGATTAGCTTGCCTGTAGTAGCCAGATAATTGCTTTAATTCTCACAGTGCAGAGTGTTCTTTACCACTAGAATGTCTTCCCTTCTCTATTAAAAGCAATTATCCCTTAATACAGGCTCTTACAATTTGTAGTACAAATATTTTCTACCAATCCAAAATTATAGGCACTTAAGGACTCTAAAAACCAGTTGCTAGAGAAAGAGAAAGTAATACTGTAGATGTATTGCCTCTAAGGGTAGTCCATGGATTTAATTCCAAGGATTGAGAACACAAGTAATTTTGATGATTTCTTTTGGCTGGGAATCAAAAGTATAAGAATTATGGAAGTCTGTTGGCCAGTCATGTAGAGTTGTTCTCATGGTTAGCTATAATATGACCTATTAGCATCTGATGTTCAGCCAGAACAAATACATCCCTTAAAAAAAAAGAATACACACAAATATTTTACACTATATAAAGCTTTTTTTTCCAGGAAAATGTTATCACCCTATCAGAATAATTAAATTTCTAAGAGAATCTTCATGATGATGAGCAGAACTTTCATGGACAATTCACCCCATTTTTTCAGTCTATGAAGCATTTATTAATACACTGAGTCCAATTTGTCCCCATAGACTTTGGTTGTCAAGAGAAAAGGGGACAGGGAAAGAGTAAAAAGAGGGAAAAGAGATTAAAACAATAGTGTACATTAGTGTTATCTATATGTGAAATTGTGCTATAATAGTGAAAGATACATTAATTCAAAACAGCTCAGTGGTCATTCACTGAAAGATCCAAAGAACAAATGATCTTTTCACAACTTTTTTTTTTTTTTGACAAGTATAAATTTTTTTCTGATTTTGGAGAACCTAGCTTTCATCAATCACTTTTAAATATTTAAATGAAAGTGTGAGGGAGAATTGGTTTGTTTTGTTGTTGTTTTTCACTAAGCAGAGTCAATTGTTCTGCATATTCCCTTTTAGTACGTACTACTGACCTGCCAGTTATGTAGTCTCCTTGTAACTTTTTCTATCTTTAAGCTAACTGAGTCTATTTCTTCCTAGATAAGCCTCCTTCAACCTACCTAAAATAAACAAATACTGTAAGGCTCATACAGAGCCCTTTGATTTGCTGAATCATGTTTCTGAAACTTGTACCTGCCATTGAGAATTTTTTCCTCCCATTTTAAAGTGTGAAACTGAAGTAATTTACTTTCTAACTTGAATGATTAAATAACCTTTGCAGGTGAATTAAGTTTTCTCAAATAATAGGAAATAACTTCATGATGTTAATCTCAGAGTTATTTTCCCCAGAATCATCCATGTTTCCTCTTTCACTAACTTTTTCCAAATCTAATCAGTTCACCAGATCCAGGCCAATCTGTGTTTTGAATATGTCTTTAATCTGTTCCATCCTCCCTTAGAGTATCTTAGTGTGGGCCCTCATCACCTCTCACTTGACTAACTCTCTCCATTCCATCCCAGAAGAATCTTTTAAAACCACAGTTCCAGTTATGACAATTCTCTAAAAACCACAGTGTCTCTATAACAAGATGTCACCTATGTGTCTATGGATATACAATGGTAAAAAAAATTAATTAATTAATTAATTAAATCACAGGCTGCTACAGTCAGAAGGTATGTGTCCTTATGATACATAGGGAGAACCACCAAGTTCATGTTTCCAAATTAAAGTAGTTTTTTTCAATTTGGCCTATGTGTGGAAGTTTTCTCACTTTCCAAAAAACAGAAAGAGTTAAAAGCCTCTTTTCCTCTGACTCAATACAGTAAGAGTAGAAAGAGTAGAGTACTCTAATTGAATGGACAGATATATAGAGCAACAGAAATATAAAATAAAGATGGAAGCTTTTTTCTGGGTAATAAGTAACCCGAGACAGACATTTTATAAATTATGTTGGGGGCTTGCAAAACTTCCCTGGAAATACAGTTGATAAAAACTGTTCTTAACAGAGTCAAATTTACGAAACCTCAAGCTTTAGAACTTCTATAAAAGATACCAATTCAAAGAAACCACCATTTCAGAGCACATCGACCTAGAACCTTCAGAATAGACAAAAAAAAAAAAAAGTTTAAAATCAACTGGATAAAAATTAGAGCATAAAAAAAATTTCCTTGATCATACCTAACCAAAGCTTTTGCCAATTCTCTAGTAAAAATAAAACTAAAAGTTAATATCAACTTCATATGTACTACACATGTATATATATGTACTACATATGTATTTTATATATATGTACTATATATAGTTGGACCATTTTATAAACTGCATATAGTTCTCATTCCACAGTGTCTTCAATTATTTTTAATTAATCCTGTTGTGTTTATAAAGTACATATAATAAAGTCATTTTACTTATTGTTTTGGATAGATGATTAGGGTAGGTAGACCCTACCTGGAAATTATAGTAAAAATTCTGGGGCCCAGAGTGAACAGACCAGATAAGCTGCTTTCCTACTGATGCAGGCAATATCAACTCTCTGTAAACCCAGAGTTCATTCAAATCTCTGAGCCTTTGCTCATGCTGTACCCTATGCTTGACAAATCTTACTCAGCCATGAAGACCCCACTCAAAAGTCACATTGTCTCTGACTGCTTCCTGAACTACCCAGTCTAGTTTCATTTTTTATTCCCCTCTCCTCCCATTGCCCTTTGTACACGTCTCTGTAGTATTGGTCATTATGCACTGTAAATATGGGTTTATTAGATTAGACTGGGAGGGTTTTGAGAAATAGTCTAGATATTAGCAGTTACTAGACCTTAGGGTAAATAAATTTTGTTTCTATATTTCATGCTGGTAAATAGGACTTTCTCCTCAAAAGAGCATCTCTTCCATGTTGAGTGTTAGAATTCTAGGAGAGATACAATCCACAGAAAGTATGGAATCTACCCTAAAAAAACCTGATGTGCAAAATGTGAAACTAACAGCAAAAGTAGAGCAAAAAATAACTCTATGGACATTAAAAAATTACACCCCTAAACAGCTCTTCAGTTAAAAAGGAAGTTGTATCAGGGGCCTTGTGTACTTTCAAATCCTCTGGGCACCCTCTTAATGCAGCCACCCTTTGGTAACCAGTTCCACACAAGCTTTGGGTATATTCAAGCATATGCACCTGAGAGCACCATGGCCTTGGGTCACATCTTATTCACTTCTCTCCCTGCCCTGGGACTTCTCTGATGCTCTGTGGCATGGGTTGTTCTGTACTTAGGTATGTTCAACCTTGAAGTACAAGGGACGTAAGACCCATAGGACTACTCTTGAGCTACTGAAGATTGGGAGCTGATGGTAGATGGTGTATCCACATCTTACCTCCAGGTGGACAATTCTAAGACATAATTTAAAAGGTTCCTCAAAGGTCCCCATGAGATTGATCACCTTTGCCCATTTTGATAATGCATCCTGGTCTTGGCATTTTTTCTTCCCTATCCACTCCTACTGTTCCTCACACCTGATGCCTAAGGTCACATTCCCAAATAAACTACCCACACCCAGGCTTTTGTCTCAGGAACTGCTTTCAAGGAAACCCAGACTAAGATGTAAATTAAAATGGCAATTACCATCTATTTAGAAATAAACATAAATAAGAACTCTGTATACCAAAAGTGGTGGGATATGGCCAAAGAAAAACTCAGAAGAAAATCTATAGTCTTTAGTACATATGTGAGTTAACAAGAAAGAATGAAAATAAATGAACTAAGCTTTGATTTCAAAAAGCTGGAAAAGGAGCAACCAAACAAACCCAAAGAAAGTGACAGAAAAAGAGATTAATAAAGATAAAATCAGAAATTATTGATTGGCCAAAACGTTCATTTGGTTGGTGAATACGTTGTTCAATAACGTTCTTTGTGAAAATGAAAAATGTGTTTTCTGTTTTTACTTAAAACTGAACAAACGTTTTGGCCAACCCAATATTAAAAAAGAAAACAGAAAAGTATACACAACACAAAAAAAATCCCAGAATTAGTAGCAAAAATCAAAAATCTAAAGCTAGCTTTTGAAAAGACTGATAAACTAAACTTCTAAAAAGTGTAATTAAGTCTTATCAAGCTCATTAAAGCTAAAACTAAGCGGATTGCCACAATTTTTAATACATTCATTCTTCTAGAAAAAGAAGAAAAGGCATGCATGCTCCCAATACCCACCCAGACTCAAAAGAATTCCAGTAGTGAAAAATATGCATGTTACTTATGCCTTTTCATACCCTCAGCCGGAAAAGGTAAAAATATCTAAGTGTGTCTTTTGAAGTATATCTTTCATCTTTATGTTAAATATGTCTTTGAAAATTGCTTCCTGAAAAAAATTCACTTTTTAAGTTTTAAGTATATGTGATAAATTATTTTTCTCTTTTCCCTTAGTGAAGTGGGATGTTTTTTCTCTACTTCAGCAAATACCACTGAATGTCTAAGAGTGGAAAATATACAATTACTAACTCTTGACCATGTCCATACCAGGTGAAAGACAAACTGAACAAAAACAAACAAATGAAGCAAAACCAAAACAAATGACATTCAATCAGATAGTACTTTATCATTCTCACTGAAATATCAGAATTCAAGTAATCAACAGTAAACAGAAAATAGACATTTTGAATAGTAATCAGTTAATATTCAGTGGGCACTTATTTGGCACTGTGGTAGTTTCATAGATGCATATGCAGTGAAAGCTCTAAATTAAGACAGGCCTGGAATTAAAATATGGCTTCCATTTGCTACTGTGTGACACTGGGCAAGTTTGTTAATTTCCCATAGTCTCATTATAAAATAAGAAGAGTAATTAGGAGCTACCTGTATAGATAATAACTATAAACCCTGGAAAAAATACAGAAGACAACTATTTGAAAGGCTTTGGAGCTTTCAGAGGAAAATTGAAATTTTAAATAGGTGACCAGCATATGCTAAGCTCCTGATTTTTATTGCTTTACATTTAGAAAATCCAAAGGAATCAACAAAACAACTATTAGAACTACTAAGCAAATTTATCAAAGTCACAAGATATAAGGTCAATGGGATAGGGAGGGTGGGAGGGAGATGCAAGAGGGAGGAGATATGGGGATATATGTATATGTATAGCTGATTCACTTTGTTATAAAGCAGAAACTAATACACCATTGTAAAGCAATTATACTCCAATAAAGATGTTAAATATATATATATATATAAATCAATAATAATTTATGTATCATCGGCATACAATTAGAATGTAAGATTAAAAGATATTTCTATTTACAAATAATATCAAAACATAAAATACTAGGAATAAATTTTACAAAAATATTGTAAAAAGAAATCAACAAAAACTTCACAAAATAACTACACTGAAAACTATAAAACATTTTTAAGAGAAATTAAAACCTAAACACATATACAATTATATTCATGGATTGGGAGACTCAGTATTGTTAAGATATCAATTCTCCCTTAAATCAATCTATAATTCCATGCCACTCCAATCAAAGATCCCAGCAGGTTTTCTGTAGAAATCATCAGGTTGTTTTTAAAATGTACATGATAATGCAAATGACCTGAAATAGCCAAAGTCATTTTTAAGAAAGAATAAAGTTGGAGGATTCACTCTACCTGATTTCAAAGCTTTCTATAAAACTGCAATAATCAGGAAAAAGTGATACTGGTAAAAGAATAAACACATAAATCAATGGAACAGAATAGAGCTCAAAAATAGATTCATACCGTCAATTGATTTTTTTACAAGAGTGCCAGGGCAATTCAGTAACAAAGGAAATTCTTTTCAACAAAATGGTGCTGGAACAACAGCATATCTATGTGGGAAAAAATAAACATTAATCCTTAATTCATACCATACCAAAAATTTACCAGAAATGAATGATAGACTCAAATGTCAAATCAAAAACTATAAAACTCCTAGAAAAAACTATACAGGAAAATCTTTGTAACCTTGAAGTAGGAAAATAGATCTAAATAAGATACAAAAACAAGTGATAGAAGAAAAAGTTGATAAATTGGACTTTATCAAAATTAAGAATTTTTGCTCTTTGAAAACTACTGTTAAAAGAATGAAAATTCAAGGCAGAGACTGAAAGAAAATATTGCAATACATCTATATGACAGAAGATTTGTATCCAGAACATATAAAGAACTCTTACAACTCTGTAAAAGACAAATGGCCCAGTAAAATCTGAACAAAAGCCAAATACTGGAAAAAAAACAAACAAACAAAGACCATAACATGTGAATGAATAAACAAAATATGATATATCCACACTCATCAAAAGTTAGCTAATGAATTAATTAACTCCTGATACACGCAACTGTATGGATAAATCTCAAAATCATTTTGTTGAGTGAAAGAAGTCAGACTCATACAGAATGATTCCATTTTTACAAAAATTTATATAAAATTCTAGAAAATGCAAACCAATCTATAGTGACAGCAAATAGCAGTGGTTTTGCCTTGGGCCAGGGGCAGAGAGAAGAATAAACTGCGAAGGGGCACAAGGGCACTTTTACAGGGGATGGAATTGTTCTGTATCTTGATTATTGCTGTGGCTTTACAAAATATGTATCTCTCAAAACTAGTCAAATATGTGCAATTTATTGCACTTAAATTATACCTCAATAAAATTGATTTTTAAAGATGAATAAAAATAAAATTGGGACAGTTAGTACCTTCTTCATGGAATTTTTGTGGGTAATATATGAGATAATGCACTGAATGCACTTACAGTGACTTACAGAAAATAAATATTTAATGTTTGATATTAAATAGTTATTGATATGACTAAGGTTAATCAATAAGTCTTTTTTTTTTAAATTAATGATACTAATATGTTATTATTTCTGCTTTTAATTTTATTTATTTATTTGTTTATTTATTTATGGCTGTGTTGGGTCTTCGTTTCTGTGTGAGGGCTTTCTCTAGTTTCGGCAAGAGGGGGTCACTCTTCATCGCGGTGCGCGGGCCTCTCACTATCGCGGCCTCTCTTGTTGCGGAGCACAGGCTCCAGACGCGCAGGCTCAGTAATTGTGGCTCACGGGTCCAGTCGCTCCGCGGCATGTGGGATCTTCCCAGACCAGGGCTCGAACCCGTGTCCCCTGCATTGGCAGGCAGATTCTCAACCACTGCGCCACCAGGGAAGCCCGCAATAAGTCTTTTGTATGTAATGAGAAGCTGAGTAGGTTTCCATCTCTCCTTGATGATGGTGCTGATTCGCATATTAATTGAACCTCCTTACAATTATCTACTTAGTTTCAAAAATGAGGTCTTGAGCTAACATGACATCAGACAGTTGATTCTTCTGTTTTAGGCTGCATTCATAGAGCCCCTGGCCTGATCAGTTGCAGAAAAGTGAATGAATAAAAGTTCCATTTTGTTGCATACCTTCTTTTTTTCCATTTCACAAGCAGGTAAATTATGGATACATGTACATCTTTTTCTGGTGTTTTTAGATTCTTGTTGCTTGCTGAAAAAGAAGGTAAAATAGTGCCAGGGATTCTCCCACCAGATCTTAATCAAGAACAAAAGTAAAAAGTGTTCCATATTTACATTATATCCTCTCTAAGCCTTCTTATAACCCACTAATAGACCAAGAACACAGATACTGCACATCAGCGTGATCTCAACACACTCCTTCCACTCTAAAGCTTAAGTAATCAGGAGATATGATAAAGAGTCCCCCAGAACTATACAACCATACCTGGATTTAAAAACCCTTGAACATTATAGCCAGGCCCTGAAAAGTTAAAGATCAAAAAGGTTAGGAGCTAGTTAATTAACATAATTAAGAACAATACATAGTAAACGTACTTATTCAAGATGGAAGGGCTATTTATTGTTTTTTTTCCCTTCTTTTTGGTGTTATGTGGGTTTTAAATCTGTTCATTGCTTGTGTGCTTGAATTAATTCAAATTTTACAGGCTTTAGGAGTTATGGCTCCTTGAATGTTCATGAAAAAAGAAAATCTTAAATAAAGATCCGAAAGAAGCCATAGGCAGTGTCTTTCCTAATGGATATGAAAATCCACAAGAGTACTTAAGACAGTTTCTGGACAGTTTTCCTAGCCTAGTTTGCAAAGCATCAAAAATAAACTATAGGATCAGAGATACTTTAAATGTAGACAAAGGTCTTGAACACAGAACTTGTGAGAACAACATTTAAAACTGAGTGCCAAACTACAGTGTGCATGAGTAAACATATGCTTCAGGTTTATTTGCGTGTAGGTCAACATTCATTACAAGAATATCTGTGGCTAACTGAGACGGGGGAAGGAAGATTGGAGAGGGGAAGGGAAGACCATCTAGAATCTGGAGAAAACAGAAACTTTTGGACTGTCCTGCCATTTTTTTCACTAGTTTTTCTCTTGCTCAGGCATTTCTTTCAGAGTAAGCTATTACTCAGGGATGTCTTGTGTATCTAGTAAGAGTACAAGTGGGTCCTGTGCCTTCTTTTAGTGTATGATTAATCTGTTTGTCTTTTGAAGACTTTCAGTCTGGGATCCATCCAAGGTATTTTACATAATTATCCAGCACATAACCTGATGTATGAGGGCTCATAAAGACAAAGAAATATTGTAGTCCTGAGTTAGCATTACCAGAGCCATGAGTGCCTTCCAGAGTGATGTCTGTGCTGAAAGTCAGGAAAGCATTCTTGGATGTGATAGTCACTAGGTTGTGGACTCTCCTGAAAGGGGAGGGGGCGGGGGCTAAGAAACTTTGCCAACTGAGTCATTTAAAACCAGAATGGAACTGGCCCTGGGGGACACTGGGCACAGTCAGAAAAGAGGCGGGATAACGCAACCAAATGAGCCTTTTCTTCTCTAATTCTTCTATTCCTTTTGGAAATTTGTTCTTCTTATTAGTAAACTGAAGACTGTAAGTAACTACAGAAAAACCTATTATGAGTTGCGATCCAGTGGCTTGATTTTCATGTTAATATAATAGAATTTAGTAAAGCTTCTCTTCTCTGGAAGTCCCTTATTTGTATAGGAACAAAAGCTTTTAACCAAAATTGGAACATATGGACTGAAACTATTTCTAACTATGGGACCAGCTGTTTCAGGCAATATGGTCACCATAGATAGCTGCTCACTCTAGCTACTCAGAACAGAGTCAAACAGCAAAGCAGATCTGGATGTCATAAAGTCCACCTAAGAATACTACAGTACTTCACTCATAGGAGGCTCCTCAGGCTCCTTCCGTGATCATGTCAATCATTTTAGACCTAACTTTAATGGTCTGCTGTAATATTGTGATATAATAAGAAATATATATTTGGTCTTCATCCCCCATTCCTGGCACAGAGGTTCTAAATCCCTTGTAATTTCCTGAGTGATAGTAGTGATAGGAGTATCTTTTGTTATAATATTTGGTCTTTGTTCCTGGTTCCTGACACAGAGCTGCTAAAACCCTTGGAATTCCCTGAGTGAGATGGGTGAGAAGAGCATCCTTTGCTATTCATAATAAGCCCCTTAAATCATAACTGAATTGAGGCTAATGAAGTGACTCTGGGTGGGCCCCTAGAGAGCTTCAGCATGGAAGCTGGTTGCCAGAGGAACCAACCATCTGATTAGACAGTTGGAACTTTCAGTCTCACACCTTCAAACCTCCAGAGGGGGAGAGGGACTAGAGATTGAGTTAATCACCGGTAGCCAATGATTTAACCAATCATGACTATATAATGGAACCTCCATAAAAATGCGAAACAGTGGGGTTTCTGAAAGCTTCTGTGGTGGTAAACACACTGTGGTGCTGGAAAGGTGTTACACCTGGAGTAGGCACGAAAGCTTCCCCCGTACTTTGCCTATGCATCTCTTCCCTTTGGATGCTCTTGGTGGTATCCTTTATAATAAACCGGCAAATGTACATAAAGTGTTTGTCTTAGTTCTGTGAGCCCTTCAAGCAAATTATTGAACCTGAGAAAGGCGTCATGGGAACCCTGGATTTACAGCCCATCAGTGAGAAGTACGGGTGGCCCAGACTTGCAACTGGTGTCCAAAGTAAGAGCAGTCTTACTTTGGACACTGGAACTGAGCCCTTGTGCGTCTGTGCTAACTTTGGACACTGGAACTGAGCCCTTGTGCGTCTGTGCTAACTCCAGGTAGTTAGTGTCAAGGTTGAGCTGAATTGAAGATATCTAGTTGGTGTCTAAAGAGTTGGAAAATTGGTTAATGTGAGAAAAGAAACCCTCTCATTTTGTGTCAAAATTGTTTTGTGTAAGAAACAGATCATAGCACCTATTTAACTGAGCCTCAGGGCCCTCAGTAATTATTAGAAGCAACAAAAATAGGGACAGGAAAATTCACAGAGGCAGGCACATGTACAACAGAGAGAAGTGGCCCATCACAGATCAATAGAAATATCAAGAACTCCAAAAACTTGTGGTCTTCTCATTGTATTAAATGATGTCTAATATAGTTAGGGGCAAAAAGAAATCTACAGGACACAGGAATCTTGAAGAGTCTCCTAGAATACAGAATAACATTATGATTAGGTGCACAGGCTCTGGACACACAGCCACCTGGCACCTACCAGTGCCCCAATCCCTTGGGGGATTTAAATCCTTAAATTCCCCAAGCCTTTGTTCCTCCATTTTTTTAATAAGGAAGCTTTGAAACCACATAAGTTTAGTGACATATTCAAGCTCACATAGGAAGTGGTGGATCTAGTGAAACATGGCTAATAATAATTGTTAACTTTTATTGAGAGCTATCCATACTACAAACACTGTACTAAGCACTTTACCTGCATTATATCCTTTAACCTTCAGAATAACCTGTGAGGTAGATCAGTAATATTATGCCCATTGTGTAGGTAAGGAACTTAAAATTTGGAGAGGTTAAATTTCTCAAAACACAAGCAATTGCAAAAGCTCTGATAATAGAATGGCACCTGGCAATTTAGTAAGCTTCCAAATAATATTAGTTATTGTAAGAATTATTAGTATTATTGGGTCACCATATTACTGTCCAGGTTTCTCTGGACAAGTAACATAATATTTTTGGGCCTTACCCCTAAAATTTTAATAATAAAAATATCTGACTGCCTATTTTTCAGGCTTACTGTCATGATTGATTTAGAAGCATGTGTGAAAGCGCTTTGTAAATTCAAGAACATGTAGTTGCCAACTTTCTTTAATAGCTTTAGAAGCAGTTATTAAAGTTTTCAGATCAAAAGCATTCAGTACTCAAGGGCTTGCCTGATGGCACAGTGGTTAAGAATCCGCCCGCCAATGCAGGGGACACGGGTTGGAGCCCTGGTCCGGGAAGATCCCACATGCCGTGGAGCAACTAAGCCCATGCGCCACAACTACCGCGCCTGTGTTCTAGAGCCCGCGAGCCACAACTACTGAGCCCGCGTGCCACAACTCATGAAGCCTGCACGCCTAGAGCCTGTGCTCCGTAAGAAGAGAAACCACTGCAATGAGAAGCCCTCGCACTGCAATGAAAAGTAGCCCCCACTCGCCACAACTAGAGAAAACCCGCATGCAGCAACGAAGACCCAACGCAGCCAAAAAAATAAAAATAAATAAATTAATTTAAAAAAAAAAAGCATTCAGTACTCAAAATAGAGGTAAAGAAAAGAAGGAAAATAAAGATATAGATCTCTTATCCCAAGGAAACCAATATGGAATGTGGATAATAAAGTCACAGATTTAAAGAAGGCTTTGAGCTGCTCAGATGGAAGCAAGGAATTAGGTCACAATTTATAGAACACCCAGTAGTTATTCTCTGTTTTGATAGCTTTGTCAATACGATGACATCCGCTCTCTCTCTTCCCACAGTGTCTTCTAATACCTCGCCATGATGGCACTTCTCGATTTCTAAGGCTACTACTGTAGGCTATTTAAAGATATACAGATAAATAGGTACACAGTAGATAGATATGAGAGGGAGAGAGAGAGATTCAGAGAGAAATATTTTTTCTATCATTTAAATTGGAATTTTCTAAGGGTAACAAATACATGGCTCAGTCTATAATTGCCTATCAAAAATTTACTACATTAACTTTTCCATTTCCATAATAAAGAGTCAATAGGTATGCTATATAACTGAAATACCAAGATTTAAGTATACTACTTAAAATCATAAATACAACTACAAAAAAATGAAAAACATCTAACAGAATTCATGAAGCAGAAGGGAAGAGGAGGTATTAAACAGTGTAATTATGTTAGATTCATTATCTTTTGTAACAAGAAATCAAATTTTCTTGTCCAAAGTTAAAAATCAAGAAATAGAGCATATCAGGTACCCTTTTCATGTTGCTACCAAAAGAAACCAAAGCAGAAACTGATATTAGCTGTAGCCTCTAGGAATAGAAGCTTGGGTTGAGGGGTAAGCAGTAGCACAGAAAATGAAAATTTTCCTTCTTACATTTATGCTTCTATATTATTTCATTAGTAAAAGAAAATTGGTTAAGCCCTGAATCCTTTTAGTGACTCCTTTTAGCTTCAGGATAAATTGTAAACTTCTTGGACTGTCTATTAGGTCCTTCATGATCTGACCTCTATTTCTCCAGGCTTCCCTCCCTGCAGTCTCTCACATCACATTTTTCCTCCCCACTTAACAATCTACATGGTGTACCTCTTCTGAACAAATCTTCTCTTTCCTCTGTGGCTTATCTATCTCTTATCTATGAGGCACAGTAAGAAATACATGTGATAACTTAATATGTATACCTATAAACATACACATAACAGAATTTTATAACACAACACTTACCACATTCAGTGCCTTCTCATATTTTCTGTTCCATTCTATTTTACTTTTTAAATGTCAGTACCGACTTTGTTTTTATTTGATATTTATTTTGTGAACCACAAACCATCACTGATTTCACTGCCTTAGCACATTCTGATCCCTTAACCTGTGTTCTGATCACTTGCTCACCCCCCTGGGTGAATCAATTTCAGCCTCCAAATCTCAGCAACAGCATCATCTCCTCTTAGAAGTCTCCTGTGACCAATAGCCAGATGGAACAATCTCTTTCTCCCCTGTAACCTTCTTCTGTATTCTTGTAACATTACTACTGTGGCACTTTCTGTTGTGATAATGTTCTTGACTCTCTCTTCCACTAAAGTATAATTTGTCTAACACTGCCTCATTCACTATTAAATGTCCAATCCCTGGCATATTATGTGTTCATTAAATATATTATTTTAGCATTGAATGAATGAATCTGTCAGTTTGAAATGGAAGCAGGGCAATTTACTAAAGAATCATTTTGCCAAATGACAAATTCATCAAATTCACTAATTTACCAAACATTTTACAGAACATTTTTAAAATGTATTCAGTGGATATAAACATATTTTTTTAATGGAGTATGGTAGATTTACAGTGTTGTGTTACTTTCTGCTGTACAGAAAAGTGAATCAGTTATACATATACGTATATCCACTGTTTTTTAGATTCTTTTCCCATATAGATCATTACAGAGTGTTGCGTAGAGTTCCCTGTGCTATACAGTAGGTCCTTATTAGTTATCTATTTTATTGAATATATATAGTAGTGTGTATCTATCGATCCCAATCTCCTATTATCCCTCCCCACCCTTCCCTCCAGTAACCATAAGATTGTTTTCTACATCTGTAACTCTATTTCTGTTTTGTAAATAAGTCCATTTGTACCAATTTTTTAGATTCCACATATAAGTGATATCATATAATATTTGTCCTTCTCTGTCTGATTTACTTCACTCAGTATGATAATCTCTAGGTCCATTCATGTTGCTGCAAAAGGCATTATTTCATTCTTTTTTATGGCTGAGTAATATTCCATTGAATATATGTACCACATCTTCTTTATCCATTCCTCTGTTGATGGACATTTAGGTTGCTTCCATGTCCGGGCTGTTGTAAATAGTGCTGCAGTAAACATCGGGTGCATGTATCTTTGTGAATTATGGTTTTCTCTGGGTATATGCCCAGGAGTGGGATTTCTGGGTCCTATGGTAGTTCTATTTTTAGTTTTTTAAGGAACCTCCATACTGTTCTCCATAGTGGCTGTACCAATTTATATTCCCACTAACAGTGTAGGAGGGTTCCCTTTTCTCCACACCTTCTCTAGCATTTATTGTTTGTAGGTTTTTGATGATGGCCATTCTGACCGGTGTGAGGTGATACCTCATTGTAGTTTTGATTTGCATGTCTCTAATAATTGAAGATGTTGAGCATTTTTTATGTGCTTGTGGCCATCTGTATGTCTTCTTTGGAGAAATGTCTATTTGGGTCTTCTGCCCATTCTTTGATTGGGTTGTTTGTTTTTATGGTATTGAGCTGCATGAGTTGTTTGTATATTTTGGAGATTAATCCCTTGTTAGACGCTTCATTGCAAATATTTTCTCCCATTCTGTGGGTCGTCTTTTCATTTTGTTTATGGTTTCCTTTGCTGTGCAAAAGCTTTTGAGTTTAATTAAGTCCCATTTTTAAATTTTTGTTTTTATTTCCATTATTCTAGGAGGTAGGTCAAAAAAGATCTTGCTGTGATTTATGTCAGAATGTTCTGCCTATGTTTTCCTCTAAGAGTTTTATAGTGTCCAGCCTTACATTTAGGTCTTTAATCCACTTTGAGTTTATTTTTTGTATGGTGTTAGAGAGTGTTCTAATTTCATTCTTTTACGTGTAGTTGTCCAATTTTCCCAACACCACTTATTGAAGAGACTGTCTTTTCTCCATTGTATTTTCTTGCCTCCTTTGTCGTAGATTAGTTGACCATAGGTGCATGGGTTTATCTCTGGGCTTTCTATCCTATTCCATTGATCTATATTTCTGTTTTTGTGCCAGTGCCATACTGTCTTGATTATTGTAGCTTTGTAGTATAGTTTGAAGTCAGGGAGCCTGATTCCTCCAGCTCCATTTTTGTTTCTCAAAATTGTGATTCATGGTCTTTTGTGTTTCCATACATATTATAAAAATTTTTTGTTCTAACTCTGTGAAAAATGCCGTTGGTAATTTGATAGGTATTGCATTGAATCTGTATATTGCTTTGGGTAGAACAGTCATTTTGATAATATTGATTCTCCCAATCCAAGAACATGGTATATCTCTCCATCTGTTTGTATCATCTATGATTTCTTTCATCAGTATCTTGTAGTTTTCTGAGTACAGGTCTTTTGTCTCCTTAGGTAGATTTATTCCTAGGTATTTTATTCTTTTTGATGTAATTGTAAATGGGATTGTTTCCTTAATTTCTCTTTCTGATCTTTTATTCTTAGTGTATAGGAATGCAAAAGATTTCTGTGTATTAATTTTGTATCCCACAACTTTACCAAATTCATTGATAAGCTCTGGTAGTTTTCTGGTAGCATCTTTAGAAGTTTCTATGTATAGTATCATGTCATCTGCACAGTGACAGTTTTAATTCTTCTTTTCTAATTTGGATTCCTTTTATTTCTTTTTCTTCTCTGATTGCTGTGACTAGGGCTTCCAAAACTATGTTGAATAAAAGTGGTGAGAGTGGACATCCTTGTCTTGTTCCTGATCTTAGAGGAAATGATTTCAGATTTTCACCATTGAGAATGATGTTTGCTCTGGGTTTGTCGTATATGGCCCCTATTATGCTGAAGTAGGTTCCCTCTGTGCCCACTTTCTGGAGAGTTTTTATCATAAATGGGTGTTGAATTTTGTCAAAAGCTTTTTCTGCATCTATTGAGATGATCATATGGTTTTTATTCCTCAGTTTGTTGATGTAGTTTATCACATCAATTGATTTGCATATATATATATATATATATACTTTTTATAAATTTATTTATTTATTTATTTATTTTTGGCTGTGTTGGGTCTTCGTTGCTGCACACAGGCTTTCTCTAGTTGCAGCGAGTGGGGGCTACTCTTCATTGCGGCACGCGGGCTTCTCATTGCAGTTGCTTCTCTTGTTCAGGAGCACGGGCTCTAGGTGCACGGGCTTCAGTAGTTGTGGCTCGCGGGCTCTAGAGCACAGGCTCAGTAGTTGTGGCACACGGGTTTAGTTTCTCCGCGGCATGTGAGATCTTCCCAGGACAGGGCTCGAACTCGTGTCCCCTGCATTGGCAAGTGGATTCTTAACAACTGTGCCACCAGGGAAGTCCCGATTTGCATATATTGAAGAATCCTTGCATCCCTAGGATAAATCCCACTTGATCACAGTATATGATACTTTTAATGTGTTGTTGGATTCAGTTTGCTAGTATTTGTTGAGGACTTTTGCATCTATGTTCATCAGTGATATTGGCCTGTAATTTTCTTTTTTTGTGGTATCTTTGTCTAGTTTTGGTATCAGGGTGATGGTGGCCTCATAGAATGAGCTTGGGAATGTTCCTTCCTCGCAATTTTTTGGAAGAGTTTCAGAAGGACAGGTGTTAACTTTTCTCTAGATGTTTGATAGAATTTGCCTGTGAAGCCATCTGGTCCTGGACTTTTGTCTGTTAGAAGTTTTTTAATCACAGTTTCAATTTCAGTACTTGAGATTGGTCTGTTCATATTTTCTATTTCTTCCTCATTCAGTCTTGGAAAGTTGTATCTTTCTAAGCATTTGTCCATTTCTTCTAGGTTGTCCACTTTATTGGCATATAGTTGCTTGTAGTAGTCTCTTATGATCCTTTGAATTTCTGTGTTATCAGTTGTAACTTCTCATTTCTAATTTTATTGATTTGAGTCCTCTTCCTTTTTTTTTGATGAGTCTGGCTAAAGGTTTATCCATTTTGTTTATCTTCTCAAAGAACCAGCTTTTAGTGTTATTGATCTTTGCTATTGTTTTCTTCGTCTCTATTTCATTTATTTCTGCTCTGATCTTTATGATTTCTTTCCTTCTACTCACTTTGGGTTTTGTTTGTTCTTCTTTTCTCTACTTGCTTTAGGTGTAAGGTTAGGTTGTTTATTTGAGATTTTTCTTGTTTCCTGAGGTAAGATTGTATTGCTGTATACTTCCTTCTTAGAACTGCTTTTGCTGTGTCCCATAGGTTTTGTAACGTCCTTTTTCATTGTCATTTGCCTCTAGGTATTTTTTGATTTCCTCTTTGGTTTCTTCAGTGGTCCATTGGTTGTTTTTGGTTTCTTCAGTGATCCATTGGTTGTTTAGTAACATATTGTTTAACCTCCATGTGTTTTGTGTTTTTTACAGTTTTTTTCCTGGAATTGGTTTCTAATCTGATAGGATTGTGGTCAGAAATGATGCTTGATATGTTTTCAGTTTTCTTAAATTTGCCAAGGCTTAATATTTGGCCCAAGATGTGATCTATCCTGGAGAATGTTCTGTCTGCACTTGAGAAGAAAGTATATTCTGCTGGTTTTGGATGGAATGTCCTATAAATATCAATTAAGTCTATGTGGTCTAATGTGTCATTTAAGACTTGTGTTTCCTTATTGATTTTCTGTCTGGATGATCTGTCCATTGGTGTAAGTGGGGTGTTAAAGTCCCCCACTATTATTGTGTTACTGTCGATTTCCCCCTTTTATGGCTGTTAGCATTTGCCTTATATATTGAGATGCTCCTATGTTGGGTGCATATATATTTACAATGTTATATCTTCTTCTTGGATTGATCCCTTGATCATTATGTATTGTCCTTCCTTGCCTTTTGTAACCGTCTTTATTTTAAAGTCTATTTTGTCTGATATGAGTATTGCTATTCCAACTTTCTTTTGGTTTCCATTTGCATGGAATACCTTTTTCCATCCCCTCACTTTCAGCCTCTATGTGTCTCTAGATTTGAAGTGGGTCTCTTGTAGACAGCATATATACAGGTCTTGTTTTTGTATCCATTCTTCCAGTCTATGTCTTTTGGTGGGAGCATTTAATCCATTTACATTTAAGGTAATTATCAATAAAACATATTATTCTTATTATTAGATTCAAATCAGTTGTCACTGAATTGGCCTTTTAGTGAATTTGTTGTGGAAAAATTAGCTGTCAGTACATTGGCTTTAGGATAAGTGTTTTATTAGTGTATTGATCTAGACCTCATATTTTTTTCTATTTAATAAATAGTGACAATAATTTTTTTCTTCCTAAGAATATTGAACATGAAATAATTTTTTTTAATAAATTTATTTATTTATTTATTTTTGGCTGCATTGGGTCTTTGTTGCAGTGTGCAGGCTTTCTCTAGTTGCAGTGAGCGAGGGCTACTCTTTGTTGCAGTACCTGGGCTTCTCATTGCAGTGGCTTCTCTTGTTGTGGAGCATGGGCTCTAGGTTCACGGGCTTCAGTAGTTGTGACATGCAGGCTCAGTAGTTGTGGCTTGTGGGCTCTAGAGCACAGGCTCAGTAGTTGTGGCACATGGGCTTAGTTGCTCCGAGGCAGAATATGAAATAATTTATGTGAAAATTAGATAGAGGGTATTTTGGGGGTTTCTATATTCCTAAGAAAATGTTATTACCTGTTTTTATTTATGTAACTTCCATGAACAAAGCTCATTCTGCTTGAATTAGCAATGTACTACTCAGAAAAATATTTTTGCTTGTCTCAGCTTCAGATTCCTTATGCTTACTTGATACAAAAGCATTTATATCAACTTGTCTTATAGCTACTCCATGTGAAATCCAACTAGAAAAATATACCCTACCTTAGTCTGTTTGTGTGCCTATAACAAAATACCATAGACTGGGTAGCTTATAATACAACGGAATTTTATTTCTCACAATTTCTAGATGCTGGCAAGTCCAAAATCAAGGTGCTGGTAGATTCACTGTGGTGACAACCTGCATCCTGGTTCATAGATAGCCATCTTCTCACTGTAACCTCACACAGCTAAAGAGATAAGGGAATTCTCTGGGGTCTCTTGTATAAGGGTACTGATCCTATTTTTAGGGCTCTGCCCTTATGACCTAATCACCTCCAATTACCATCACACTGAGGGTTAGGATTTCAACATTAATTTGGGGGGAACACAGCATTCCATCTACAGCAGACCCCAAAGTAGGACTACATTGAATCTTGGGAACCAAATATACCATCTTATTGAACAACTGAAGTGAACAGCCTCTTTCACCACTATCTTTTAGTTTTTTTCATCACTTGTTCATAGAAGATAGCTTTAGAAATAACTATTTTTTAAGACCCAAAATAAATCTAAGGAATTTAGCAGAGTGCTCAATAAAAAATTAGTAGTAGTAGTAGTAGTAGTAGTAGTAGTAGTAGTAGTAGTAGTAGTAGTTGTTGTTGTTATTACTTGTGGTTTAATCTAATAGCTTGAAATGATATACAATTAAAGTTTAAATCAGTCATATCCTCTGTAACATTTCACAATAAAATATAGTACAAAGCAGTGACTCTGTAGTTCACAAATTCATAGTAGCTTAAAGAAATGTATTACCCTTTAAGACATCTGAATTTCTTTCTTCCCTGTAATCTTCAATTATATACTTGTGATATTTATTGAACTACACTTTATCCTCTAAAGAAAAAAAAGAGTTTAGGAGTTGAATACAATCTTTATTTAACAGAACTTCTACCAAGGTACTTAGAAAGTTCAACAAACTTCCTTCACTCTCTGCTGTTAACATACATTTATGCTAAAATTTGTATAGCAGTACCTCTGTTCACAATTCAGCTGTACCACTTCTCCATATTTCCTGAATGAGCTACGATCTGGTAATAAAGGAAAAAAAGAGGGGGTATTGCTCCTTTCCCCCAACTCTCCCACACAAAATGCTGCAAAGATGCTATTAGGCTTGCCAAAGAAAACAGGACAAATTGAGGAAGGATATACCACAACCCCTGTGGAGGACAAGATGAGTATTTTCTCTATAGTAAAAACTATGAATTTCTCCAGTGTACTGCACATACACAAAATGTGAAGCAGTTGTGCAGTTGTCAGTGCCATGCTAGGTGTAGTTCGGAGGTGAATAAATTCTGATATAACTCTTTCCTGTCATATTTAAATGAATTAATATTCACTCTCTAGAAAGAGCGCTGTTTGGAAGCTCTTCCTTACTAACATCAATTCTCTGTTTCAACAGTAAACATTCAGCCTACTTTGGAACTATTTTTTTTCACATGCACATATTTCCGTTGGGTGTTTATTATGATGATTCCCCCATTGCATGTTTGTTATGGCAAAAACCATGTCCAGTTTCCCAGGTCCTCCTTTGCTAATATGTTATCTGTGGATGCTGAGACAATGCTCATTGACTGACTGACTAAGCACAATGCAATTAAAGGTATTCCTTAATAAATATTCTAATGAGTAAACTTTCCTGCAGCTTTAAAGAGCAGAATTACCTGCCTGAGGTTTTTAGAATAGTCATCTGCTTGCCTTCTCTGATCTGAATGTGATCACTGTGTCATCTCTTGCTGTTCTCTGAACAAGAAAGAGAAATGAGCTGTTCAGATGACCTTGGGAGGTAAGAATGGCTAAGAGAAGGCAAGTCTTAAAATTTAAGTATCTCAATATGTTTACAAGAAGGAGTTATGTTCCAAAAGCTCAGGCTGAGCAGTGAAAAAATAATAGATATTTTCTGACTGTAAGCACACCCAGTGAAACCTCCTAGTCTATAGTTCCCATGAAAAGAAGTGTGAGAATCGATGATTCAGCAGATTTTCAGAGCTTATTTCTTAGAAGGAGGTTAAACTTAATGTCAAGTGTTGAGTGAGGTTTGACTGCTTTTCCAGGTGCCCAGGACATCTTTATAAACACAGGAGTTGGAGATGAATACAACTCATTTACTCATGATATTGGCAGGACTTAAACATTTTTACAGGTGCCTGGACCAGAGGAGCTTAGAAAAGTCTAACCAAATACCAACATGATTTTTGAGAGGCTTCCCTTCTGACATCAAGACCACAAACATTTAAGGTGGATGCAGTCTGAGGCAGTGGGATGAGCAATTTCCTGTACCAAGCTAGAGAAATGAGTGCAAGACATCCTAGACGATCTAGGAAAGCTAGGTACCACTGAGAAGATAATCCACTCAATAAAGGCTAAAAAGCCCCCTTTAGGAAGAAAAATAAAATTGTTTTCCTGCTAATGCAATTGTCCTTAACACTTGGGTCTGTAACAGTAAGAAATTTTATAATTGTGTTCAGCATAAGAGAGAAGAAATAACATACCACAGACTTGGGGTAAGGTAATTAGAAGAAATAGAGAAATATGTTAGGATAAGAAGTAGGACTTTTTGTCTCTAGTGGGATATTTTTGAAACTAAAGATTTCTCTTCTAGGAACCATATGACCATTCTTTCCTCTTAAGATTGGCCCTTAGATGAGCTAACACTGCTTTTAATCTGTAACAGTTGTTCACTCTCCCAAGCTCCCCCAAAGAGTAAAATCTGTGTGCGTTTCCTCATAACTTTTACTGGTGAATAGGACAGTATTTGTTTTTCAAGAACTTTTGGGGGTAAGATTCTCTTTTTATCATAAATTACACTGATGAACATCAACTCATTTTACCTACTGGATGTCCAAAAGAAATAACTTTTTAAAATAATCTTTTTTATTGTGGTAAAATATGCATGACATAAAATTTACCATTTTAACCATTTTAAGTGTGCAGTTCTAATGCATTAAGTACCTACACTTTGTTCTGCAACCGACACTACCATCCATCTCCAGGACTTCTTTTCTTTCTTTCCCCAGCTTTATTGAGATATAACTGACATTTAACATTGTATAAATTTAAGGTGTATAACATGCTGATTTGGTACACTTATATATTGCAAAACGATTACCACCAAAGTGCTAGCTAACACTTCCATCACATCACATAATTACCATTTCTTTTTTGTGGTGAGAACATTTAAGTTCTACTCTTTTAATAACTTTCAAGTATATAATACAGTATTATTAACCATAGCCCCTATGCTATATATTAGAGCTTCAGAAACATCCATCTTATAATTGAAAGTTTATGCCCTTTGACAAAGATCTTCCCATTTGCCCTAGCCCCAGCCCCTGGCAACCACCACTCTACTCATGTTTCCAAGTTTGGCTTTTCAGACTCCACATATAAGTGATATCAAGTACTATTTATCCTTCTCTCTCTTATTTATCTCCCTTGGCATAATGCCCTCAAGTTTCATCCATGTTGTCACAAATGTTATAAATTGATATTGAAATAACTTTAACAATTTAATTGTAAACAATGACCATGATACTCTGGGCAATTTACTGTAGTGCAGTTTTGATGAACAAAATATTTAAAGTACAGTCATCTCTCAGTATCCACAGGGGATTGGCTTCAGGATCTCCCCTGCAGATACCAAAATCTGCAGATGCTCAAGTCCCTTATATAAAATGGCATAGTACAGACTGCCCTCCACATCCATGGATGGGATACCCGCAGATACGAAGGACCAACTGTACATAAGAATATGAAAAATGTTCTGTAAAATATTAAAAATTTGAAGAGTACTATAAGTCATTCACTTAATTTCCATAGTTTGTTACCATGCCCAAGGCAAAACTAAGTAAATACAAAATCCAGTGGACATTTCATAAATACGTTACCCTCTTCAAGCATTAAAAACGTTTTTCTTAAAATTTATAAAATAAACTTAAATTTTAAGGATCGTAAACTCCATGGACATTTCTCCAAAGTCCGTATGAAAATGGGCAGGAAGAGCCACTCATCTGTATGTAATAAGAACTCTATAAATTGTCTCGAGGCAGTTTAATTTTGCTCACTTACTATTCCAACTCCCAAGACCAGTAAATACAGCCATGTCCTCGTCTCCACCCGCCTTGCCAGAAGGGCACTGCAGAGGGAGAAATCTGAGTTAATGAGGGGAGGGAGAAGACATCAAGGACCAGCTGAGTCCCAGAGACATGCCTGACAAATCATCCTAGGAGGTTACCAAAATGAAATAGACACATCTCAGATACTGTAAAGCAATAAATCACAATTCACTGGGTTCACGATAATTTTAAAGTATATTTTAAGGGACTAAAAGATCATTTCAAAGTCTAAGGAGGCAATCCAGTAGCAATACCTTCTACTGAGTTATTTTAAATTCACATAGAGGGCATTATGTGAATTGTTCTTTGTCAACCTGCTTTTGACAAGGAATGGAATCAAGCTAGTGGAGGACTAATCAAACCCTGATGGGTGTAGGACTGTCTTGAAATAAACTCCTCCCCTGGGTTTTTAAGGCATCAGCTCTGGCAGATGAGACCTGCAGTCAATCAGATGTGTGATTGCCTCATGTAAATGACACCCGCTGGACTTGCCTTATTTGCTCTTATGAAATTCCTGTCAGTTTTGAGACATAAATAATTCAAGCAAATGGCTTTGGATGCCAGAGACTGCCAAGTATTATTGTGTCACCAACTCACCACCATTTGTTTTGATCACAAGAGTATTTCTTTTAAAAAACCAAGACTTCCAGATTCAGAATAAGTTCCACATTAAAGCAAATGTCTTTACCTCCTATTTCTTCCAAACTAGTTTTATTTGTATTTTGAAAGAAGAAATGGAAATTTATTATTTAGAATGCCTTTCGTGTCTCTTGATTCCACTACAAAAGTTCAAATATAGCAGAGTTGGGAATTAAATAGTACAAGCAATTACATCAGAAAAATGGAGCAAAGCACTTTCGGTATTTTAAAAAGAACCATGAAATTCTCAGAGTACAATCAACACATTTAAGAATTCAAGAGAGAGAATTACAGTGCTTACATCAGCCTAATAACTGAAATGAATCCAGCATTTCCATTTTAAAGCCACTAATCCAAGAATAAAGGGGAGAAGAAGCAAACTCAGACAACTATAAAAGAGCTATGTTTGGGACTGAGTGTTGTGGCTTTGCCTCAAGTTTAGGGTTACCTCTGATAGAGTCAGAATTTCTAGGTAGGCTGCAAAATTGATAGAATCAGAATTTTCTAGGTAGGCTGCAAAGTCATGTTGCTTTCCTGATCATGTCCCCTTTGTCATTAGTCTTGCGATGAACAATGACATTGATGTCTATATCACTGACTCTATTTAATAAGAATTAAATTATGACACATTCTCTTCTCTTTCTTCAGTTCTGCACTGTGCATTGTAAAACACTATCAGACTGTTCTTCTTTTTATACTTTAAAGTATTATGCCACAAGTTCTGTAGCCTCAGCTAGCTGCCAAAACAAATCTACTGAAATATTAACAGTAGCATGCCTTATCCTTGAACACAAACAACTTCCCGAGCTGAAGCTACTTTATTTTAGTTCTGCTCTTCACACCTCCATAGGAGGGAAAAAAAAGAGAGTTCCAGACTCTGAATTAGTCTTCTGCAGCTTAAATTGCTGTTCTGTGGTGATTAAAGCTAAGACACAAATCCAGTGATTATTCCTATTATCAAAGTTTTAGTCACTCCAGGAAAAGCACATTTTGTATTTCTGAAAGATGAACCACACTGTTCAAATGATTTGTGATATCTTCCCACAAAGTTTCAGTTGCATCAGTTCTTTCTTCCCTGTTAAGATTTGGAGATAATGCTCAGATTTAGGATTGCCAGATTTAGCAAATAAAAATACAGGATAAATGTGAATTTCAGTTAAACAATGAATATATATATTCATATATATAAATATATATTTATACTAATGTATATATATTAGTATGTCCCGTGCAAAATTTGGGACACACTTACACTAAAAAAAACTTCATTGTTGATCTGAAATTCAAATTTAACTGGGCATCCTGCATTTTAGCTGGCATTCCTACCTGATGACCTCACTATTAAGTGCACAAGTGAAACTAGAGAAGAAAGGATCAATGGCTGCAGGTGATTCAAGTACCAACTGACAGTCAGGTGGGAGCCAGAACAGGGGCCTTTAAAAATACTTATCCTGCCAGCAAAGAGAGATTTTGCTGGCAAGGTAAATGAAGCTGGGCTCTGGAGAGCCTGAGCCCTGGGGAGAGCAGTGGCCCACAACAAAGGCCTCAGTAGTACTCACGGGCTCTCAATAAAGGACACGCACCTGCTCCCAATGGGTTGTCACCATAAGGTGATTTCCCTGTGAGTGTTCTTTTCAAGACTAATGATGTACTACAAAAATAGTCAAGCAAAGCAAGGAAAAGGCCTTAAATGGAGAAACAAGCCATCTACCTTGTTTTCATAATCGTCCCTCTTTTAGGTATCTATTTTCCACCCAATCATTCAAAAGAATCAAAGGTCAAAGGACAATCATTTATTATATGAAGCAGATTCTGCTTTGGAGCAATTTCCCAAGAGTCTTTTAGCACAAATCTCAGTTACAGCTTTTGTCAAAAATGTATTAAAATAGTAAAAAACAAATTACATTTAATTACACATGTAATATGTAAAATTGTGAATGAATGTACAGAGATGGTGGAAGGAGATGGGCAATAACTAAGGAGAATTGATATTTTGGAGGTAATTTTTGTAATATTTCTTAAAAACCACAATCCTTGTGTTTATCTTCACCTTGATGACCCTAAGCCCAACTGTGTCCAGTCCCCATGAAAATGCCTAAATACAGGTTTTATGGTTCCCAAAGTCATCTACTTTGTGATCCTCTTTGCACCCTTAGAAACATTATTAGACTAAAGAAGCATAGGAGAGTGGGAGTATCTTTCCGCTGCTATAGTTTCTCTCTCAATACCGTCTCTCTCCTATCTCTCCTTTATATCAAGTCACACAGGAGCTAGCTGAAAGGTATACTTCTAACTAATGAAGCAATTAGTGTAATTTTTGTAATAAATATTAAGATGTCTTTAATAGACAAATGAGTTTAACACTTGTGCTGTTCAATATGGTAACCACTAGCCACATGTTGGTATTTAAATTTAATGTAAAATTAATTAAAATTAAATAAAATTTAAAATTCAGTTCTTCAGTCACACCAGCTACTTTTCAAATATTCAATAACTGGACAGGGTTAGTGGCTACTCTGCAAATATAGGACATTCCCATCATCACAAAAAGTTCTATTGGACAGTATTGTTCTGTACACTATTACATTTTCATATTGAACCAGGGAGGATATGCATATCCTTGGGTATCACTCTGTCCAACAGTCATTGTGGAGAAATAGAAAAAAAATAAAAAGACAAAAGACATAGTTAAGCAATTTAGTTGAAGAAGACTTACTAGGTTAGTCACCATAAGTACAACAATTTCAGGCAGCTGAAAATTAAAGTAAGTAAAGACAGATAGGCAACAGATATGTAAATACGCATTTCAAGTGTGAATAAGGATTACTATTGCAAATGTTATTAACAATATTAGCCCCATAGGGAGCTCTCAAATAAGACTTCTAGGGTAAACTCCCTATTTACCACTCCCTAGCTGTTTGATCGTAGGAAAGATATTTGATCTCTCTGTGCTTCTTTTTTCTCATCTGTAAAATGGGGATAATAATAATGTCTACCTTTTTCAGTAGGGCCACCTCATCTATGTGATTGTTGCTCCCCAGGGTTGTACAGCACACATTCAGTGCAACTGTGTAAGTTAACCCTCTTCACTGGCATCTGAGGGTGTTAAAAAAACAAATTCATTTCAAGGACTTAGTACTTGGCATATAAATGCTGGCTATACTTAAACTATTTCTCAGAAGGAAATCTCCCAAAGGGAAGAATCAAATAGTAGAATTTGAAAATCGTTCATAACTAGTGTTACCAACCGACCTGGTTTGCCCTTGACTGAACAGGTTCTCAGTGTACAGAAATTTCAGTTTTTAAACTAGGAAAACCCCAGGCAAATTGAGATGAGTTACCCATAAAAAAGAAATATATTTAATCCTGAGAAATAATCTAGAAGTGGTCAAGAGTAACTCACTCTATCCACTGTTTACCAATATTAGAAACAGCATCTGACTAAACATTATGAATTCTTCAAACTAAATATAAGGGTCAGTGGCTGAACAGGATTACCATTGTTCTTCTTGGCACATAAGTCAAAATTGTCCAGCTGGTGCAGAAAATAGCACAGTTCCTGTGGCTTGTGGCTTTGAAATAATAGCACTGGATACCTCAGCATAGGATCAGATGACTGAGATATTTTTTTCTTTTCTCTTCTTTTTTGACTGAAGCAAAAAGGTTTGAATATACCCCCCTATCCTCTAGCCCTGAAAACCTCAATTCCAAAGAAAACTGCTGACTAGGAAATGTGTAGTTGCTACAGGGCATCTTGTTGTGTTGCTCTATTTTTTACAAGCCATAAAGGAGGAATTGCATTTTATCCTTATGCATTTATTGCATCACCATTGTTCAAATGTAATCTATACCTTGGCACTTGGAGAAATGAGGCGAGAAGTGGTGCTGGTAATGGTCTTAATTAAATCAAGTATTTATGATTTTCTCTTAAAGGTCTTTATTTGCACAGCCTAGAGCAAAAACACAGCAGGCCAGCAGCAGTCAAATCAGTACAAGAACAGATAGAATTAGCATGGCGCCCCTAAAACACCAGTTTTACTCTACAAGTCTCCCTTCAACTGAGCACTAAGTTGGGTTTTATTGGGCAAGGCCTGACCGCCCAATGCTTTTGTGAGTCGTCCCATGGACCACAGCATTATTACTGGTTCACATTTATTTGGAATGCTAAGAGATAATAAGGGAGGCTAACAGACAGTTAATTCCAAATAGAGATCTCTTCACTGTACAGAAGTTGAATGTGTCCCTTTTCAATGGGAATTTTTCTTGCCTTATAGCTCTATTTCTTAAGTGATGTCTTACCTCTTACCCATCAGGACAGTGACCACTGTGAGGTCCTGGGAACAGGGGTATTATCCTTTTTTTTTTTTCTTTATCAGTTTCCAAGTCAGCATCTTTGATCTTTGTTCTTAGAAACAGCTGTGCAAAATTTTATACCAGCCCATTTCTTTATCAGTTCATACTTATTAAATGAATCACTAATGAGGGGAAGAAGACGGAGTGCTGAATTGTTGCAGTTCGCTTAGAGCACACTGTGGGGAGAGCAGCATGAATACAGGAAAACCCAAAGTTAACCTCCAGTTTGGGGTGGTTGTGAATGATAGAAGGCAGCAGGGATAGAAATAAGTTTGTGGAGGTAAAAATAGATGTCATTTTTACTTCACTTTAAAATATTTGAAATAACCTGAGGAGACAGTGTGGAGGAGTGGAAGTTTTATCTTTTGGGTGAAAGTTTACTGGGATCAACATTAAAATTGGTGTTCACCTCACAATACTCACAAATTGGTCAGCATCTCAGGTGGATTAGGAGAGTACTAGAGGAGAAGAGGAGTTATTAAATCAGAAGGTGGATATCCCACATCATAGAGTCTCAAGTCAGTATTGGGGAGATTAGCATGCAAATTTTTTTGACTTTAAAGGCCATTAGGTAGACCCTCATGGCTAGTAGTTTCACCCATCAAGTTTGTATCACGTAGCTATATAATTTTAAATAGTAGGTCAAGGATTGAGTTTTCTTCATCATTAACCAAGCTCACAGTATCAATCTTTGACAAACATTCTTACAAATCTGGAAGCAGAATACCAATCAGGCCAGGCTCTTGTTCTTTTTCCTCTGTGTAGGAAGGCCTTTGAAGTAAATGAAGTTTTGTGCTTGGAATAGATGAAGAGACCCATGTCTTGGGATGGAAGTCAGACTGAAAAAGAAGGTAACAAGGAGGAGATTTTCTAACTTGATAGTGAGTTAAGAGATTGAGGTCTAATTTAGCTATTCTGCCGACTTGTGGTGCAATCTTTCATTTTATTACGTCTCTCGCTTTTCTGTCAGCAAGATCAGAAGCAGTAATACTACATTGACGTGAAAAATTCCAGGTTACCTCACCAACTTTTGCAAATTATCATAGACACTTGGGCCTAAGGCTTGAAAGAAATTGGGCCATGCCTAAAATAAATCATGCCCCAGGAAGATAAGTTGTTTCATAAAAATTAAAACTATTGCCCCTGGTAACTGTACTGGACTTCTTAAAGCCTGTGATATTCACTAGAATCAGCTCCTGACACTATCAAGTGAGAGAAAGACTGTGGACCATTTTGTAGCTTAATAAAGCTTTTTACCTAATTTTTTTAATCTGTCTATTAAACAATATTTACAGATACTTCTTGGATTCAAGATAGCAAAGTCAAATCCACCTCAACATGGGAGAGATTTTTTCTAAAGATTTTCTGTAAAGGAAATTCAATATCATCCTTCATTAACAGATCCAAGTTCCCTATATATTTCATGTAGTTGTTGAAATAAATTGTTAAGAAAACTGAAGATAAAGCAGTTTGCTAGTAGAAAGTACCATATAAATTCACACTTAACATTGCAGGAGTGAATCTACCAATGGTTTCAAGCTCACCAATTCTGGTTTCCACGGATTCTACCTTTGACCCTCTTCTTCAAAACTGGGGGAAAGTAGGACAGTTCTCCCTCAAAAGGAGGTTTTTAAGATTTTGCAATTGAAAAATTTTTAATAACTTCCCAAATTTTAAAACGAAAACAAAAACAGTAGTTTTAAAAAAAGAAAAGCAAACAGAGAGGTTAATAGCCATGCTGGTAACAGTTTAGTGATTCTGACATTAGGCAGGTACAACTAGGAGTTGGTTAGATACAGGAGAGTTGTTCTCAGATGGTTCATTTGAAATGTAAGCAACTGGGAATCTGAGTAAAAGGCACACTGGAACTCTGTGTATTTACTACAACTTTTACCAAATTTGAAATTATTTAAAGATAAACACTTTTTTTGAAATAGAAGTAGTTTTTAAAATAAAAACAACATAAAAAGAGTCAAATGTTTTTCTAGATCCGTGATTCCCAAAGGGTGTTTCTGAACCAGCATCATCACCTGAGAACGTGTTAGGAATGCAAGTGTCACATTTAGTGAAGAATATATTACTGGTTGGAGAGAAACTTTGCCAGACTCAGAAAACAAAGGGCAGGATTAATATGCAAATATGTCTCTTGGTTAGTGGGAAGACATCTCAGGTACAGAGGAGAAACAGAAACCCAAGTAGAGTAAAACCTGAGGGAGTGGGTACACAGGCAATGTGGGGACAACCTGTGTATCTGAATATAGAAATCGCTCTACGCAGAAGAACTAAGAAACCAAGAACCTGCATTCGAACAAGTGGGCAAGGAAGAGGCAGTGTGCTAATACTGGAGTAAGTCCTGGAGGGAAAAACATCTACATCTGTACATGCAGGTTTAATTACCCCCCCCCCCGCCCAAATTAGCACTTTTAATACTATAACACGTCATGACTTATAATGAGCTTTCACTTTAAATCTGAAGGTCATTTACATGCTCATATAGTCACAGTCAAATAGCGAGCATAAGAGAAGTACACAGCAGTGATTATTCCACAAGAAAGGTACGAATCGCCACAACATTTTAGTGGAGAGACAGATATCATTCAGCGGCAGCAGAAGGTCAGTAAAGGTAAGGCTGAGTAATGTTTGAAGTGGAACTAGAAAGCACAGTCTTGAAAGACAAAGCACGTGTTTGCTAGAGTCCACCCTTGTGTGGAGAAGTGATTGTAAGATTCAAATCCTGACACCAACAAACTGTGGCCTCCAGAAAGGACTGCCTCTTCCATCCACTAAATGAAATTGCTTTCTTTTCAATTATAAAGTAAACATCTTCAAGCAACCCACTTGAATATTAAGATCCAGCCAAATAAATAAATTCATTGTAGAAGTCCATGAAAGAAATTCTTTCCTAAGCAGTTGTAGCCTATAGTCCCTGGTTTTGCCTGGCAGAATGAAGCTGAGGTGAATCCATCTCTCTTCATCACCTCCAAACCAGAGTTTCATCAATTCAGAACACTTGGGCCCAGTTAGGCCCTTCATTTTCCTTGCATTGTAAGCTTTATTGCCAAATGTTTGCTCCAGCTATCCAATATACTTTACCTGGCTCCAGGCAACCAAAGAGACTTAAGTTGGAAATTACCTATGAAATGCCAATAGTATGGACGGATAAAAGATCCAGCTATTTCCTGTCATAAGCAGAGCCAAAGCCTGCATTATCTTGATTGGTTGCCTAAATTTACCAAGAAGATCTGGGCAGAGCAAATTCATTTTACATCTACATGCCAATGAGCACTGGAAATTATAAAGAGAAAACTTATACTGAAAAAGAATATTATTTACTTTCCTCCATTAGTCATATGACGTTTAAATTTGGAAACTAAATTACTGTAGAGAGAAAAACTACCTATTGGCTAAAATAATAAGGATAACCTTTGGTGCGTCACTGCCAACAGCTGTACCTTAGATCCAATAGTCTTAATCAACACTTTTCTTGATAGTATCTGCTACTGAATACAAGAAGGAAAATAGGCTTCATATAGTGAGTGTTTAATAAACACTAATTACTGGAGACAATGTTCCAATAACATTGAAAGTGGCTACCTTCATATTCGAAGAATATAAAAACAGGGGAATACAATGCTGTTATGAAAGTTCTTCTGATTAGATTTGGCCTGAATCTAACCATTCTTTCTTCCCCAAACAGGGAGAACTCCTTGAATGTTACATTGTCATAGCAAGCCCCACCAACAAATAATATCACGTAAAACTTCGAAGTAAATATTATTTAAATATAATAGTATTTAAATATTATTTGATAACTTCAATTTGTGTTTGTTGAATTTATTTTTATTATCAAATGAAAAAGTTAGTTTGCAAGACAATTTTTAGAATCTTGTGTGGGCTTTGATAGATGGGAGTTGATGCTTCGTCCATCCCAACTAGTCCCCAGGGACAACGTGCTAGCGCCCCTTTGAACAGCAGGAAGAACTAAGAACATGATTTTTCTGATCTATGATGCGAAAATGCAAAGAGAGAATGCGATTTGGGAAGAAATTTGCTTAAAGAGCTAGTCTAATTAAATAGAGGATTGCATGTAATGAAATATAGATGCTGTTTGCTGGATGAACAAGCTCTAGTTCTGGAACCCACAAAACCTCAAATAGAGCAAAGGCTCCATTCTGCATGTTAGTCTAGGCCATTTTATAAGCACTGGAAACACATTCACAGAGATAAAAGAAAGTATTTCTCCTCCTTTTCTCTCTGTGTACAAGATGCAGAGTATTTTTGTAGAGCATGATAATGAACTACTGTCTTTCTAAATGTAAAATAAACACAAATTCGAAACATCTTTTCTTTTACAAAACTGTTATTTACTCCATATTTCCAATGTTAAAAAATGCTGGTAGATTTTATTCTTGTGAGATAAATACAGCCAAAAATACAAAAGCCTTCTCCAGTCCGCATTGGAACAGAGAAATTGAACTATAAATTGTATAGATGTTAATTATAAATGACTGTCTTAAAGGATGGTAAAGGACTGGTACTGGTACAAGGGAAAGAGTGTATTAGGGGTGGAAGGATTGGCAAGATATGGGGAGGGGAAGTTGGCAGAGATGTTTTCAGATGATGGCAAAGCAACACGCACTAAAGAATGAAGTTCAGGAGAAAGAAAAAAACAAAACCTTGGCGCTTCAAGAGAAAGTTTAATCCAATTTTAGAGCTATTGGAATGATAGAAAATGAATGGAAGTAAGAGAATAATCAACCTAGGATACTGGAGTAAGATGCTGCATCCCCAAAATATAGAAGACGTAATATGAGAAAATACTTGTTGGAAACTTTGGCATGTCAGGATTCAGATGACACTTAGAAAAGGAATTACAAATAAAACTGGATGTTGTGCATAAACAAAAAAGATTCTTACTATTGCAGGGTATAAAGAAATTAAAAGAAAATAGTTCCATACCAACCTAGAGTAGAGAGATCTAAGAAAAAATAGATACATCCAGAAGAAGTCAGTCCATTTAAAGAGATGTAACATGAAGATTTGGGGCACACATATCATCTTTAGAGAAAAATCCCCACTCTCTCAGCACATATGTACTCATGCATGCATGCACGCTCACATGGAGAATGAATTAATGGGTAAAACCATAAGGAAAGTTATGCCAGGGTAGGGTATATGGGCATTCCAAGGGTAGGGCAAGAAAATAAGTTCATTACTAGGCGCTTTAAATTGCAGTTGAATAAACTCAAATCAGCCCATGTTAAACAAAAATGAAAAGCACCTAATTTACTGATAGTTGTAACTGGAAAGGACATGGATGAAACTGGATTTACACTTCATTGAATAAATAGCCTCAAAACATGTCATCAGGACTCACTCCATCTCCTCTGCCATCTACCTGAGGGTTAGGCTCACCTTGTTAGGTTCCTCTGTGTGGTGAGGAACTTGACAATCGCAGGATCATATCTTCTGAGCTTGGAAAAATATGAATGAAAAGAGATTAAGAAAAACTCCACAGGCAGTGTCTGATGGCCTGATGGATCATGTACTCCTTTCACCAAGCACTGTAGCCAGGAAGACAGAACTCTAGCTGGCCAAGCCTGGGTGCTCAGCTCCACGGTCAATGGGGCAGAAGACTGTGACAGGCAAGCCCAAAACACCTGGAAGAATAGTGAGTGAAGCTCTGTTACTGAAAGGAAGGTGGGCATACTATAAGCAGAAAGTGGGAAGAGATTTTGTATGGACAGAAACAGCAAATGTCCACTATGGTTTAGTAGCTAGGTGGAAAGTGGCAAGAACATAAACTAACTTGTGGAATTGTTGGTTAAAGAAAAGAACAGAACTGGGAGATACTTAGGGAGCAAAATTGACAGGACTTGGCAAGTGGCCAATAGAATTGTGGTACCCAGTTCTGAGCTAGATGGTATGGCATTTGAATTTTCTGTCAGGAATAGAAATTGTGTAAATAGCAGAAACCTAAATGTGATGCATCCATCACAAAAATGTAGGTGCAGCTGGCATTTTGTTTAAACAAATGTACCACTGAAAGAAATACTAGAGAGGAGGTGAGAAAGAGGAAGAAGTTAGAGATAACCCCTGGTTACCTGACTAGACCTGCTGAGTGGAGAGTGGTGCCATTTACCTGAGTGGGAATAAATGATTGTTGGAAATGATGGTCTAACCATTTTGGCCCATATCAGAATCGTTTATTAGAAATCTGGCACGTCATCACAAAAGGGGATAATAAGGAATTGGTGCCAAACAGTCATCCCATGAGCTACAGTAATTTCAGAGCCAGACAACCCTGAATTTAGACCCAGAGGCCTGAGCAGCTGTGTGACTCTAAGCAAGCTTACTGTCAGCTCTTCCTCAAATATAGAATGACAAGAATTGCAACACCTACATCATAGATAATGTACATAAATTGCTTGCATGGAAAGAATTCAATAAATGCAAGTTCCCTTCTGACTGGTGCCCAAAGGAAGTAAATTACCAAAGATGAAGTATCAGTTCAGAATGCAAAGAGAAATATATATCCAGTCCGCATTACTACATGCCAGACCTCCTGAATCTATAATACATAATATATTAATAATATATTAATAATATATTAATACATAATATGAGAGAGACAACATTTATAACTTCAAAGAGTTTGCATTTATATTGGGATTTACAAACAAATAAGATAAATTCAGAGTGTAAAGTGTTTTGAAGAAAATAAACAGGATGATATGATAAATAGAAACTGCAGAAGGCTCTACTGATTGACAGGTTGATTACCATGGACCCTTCCACCCTGGAGAAGACAGAGACTTATTTCATCTACTCCACGTATGGGTGTAACTTCCCTGTGTGCAGGGCCTCCACACAACCACCATGTAAGGACTTACAGAATGCCTTACTGATCCTTGTGGAATCTTCTATAGCTCTATGATATAGAACCTATGATGTAGGACCACTGGCAATCATATGCGTATACAAAGGAATTAACACCCCATAGGATACCTCTTTTCTGATGAAGGGAGAGAGCTTGCTTGTCAATAATATCTGCTATATTCTGAGAGAGGCACAGAGGAGCAAGGGGGAAATTCTGTGATGTAGTCCATATAGCTCCTTGGAAGATCCCCAGAGGAAAAAGCCAAGCAGCATTTATCAACTAAAGAACACACCATTTTGAATTGGCTTTCTCTCTTTCCCTGTTTCATCCTCCTCTGTCCTACCCTCTTATTTCCCTGGATCACCTCCCCAAATAAACAAACCCTTGTCTCTAGCTCTGCTTTCTAATGACTCAAGCTAAAATCCTACCTTTCTTCTAATTCTCCTCCTACCCATTTCTTATAGGTTAATTCTGCTAGTTCTGTGCGTTGCTATCTGGAATATTGCTTGGCAGATACTTTGAAATGTAGCATAATGCAGTGTGTGATTGGTAATGGTTATATGATGAACTTTACCCACATGCCTTCCAGTAATTCATCAAATGTGACACAAAGAGTTCTTTGTTTTGGATGACCAATTTTATGAAATTTAATATGAAGTGTTCCTCATTCAAGCTGAGCAATTTAAGTAGAAGTTTTCCTTTAAAGGATATTTTTGGATTATAGATTTTCAAATAGCTATAAAACATACAGTGACTGAACATTGGTCTCTGATTATTCAGCTAAAAATTGGGACTCTAAGATGAATTCTTGATCATCCATGTTAATTCGCATGCTGAGAGGCTCCCTTTAAATCCTTTGAAGTATAACAGGTATTATCTCCAGATTATTAATGTTCAAGAGAGTTCACTGTTTGCCAGTCTGTGGGCTTAACTTTACACAAATATTATTTTAATATCTGTTAATCCTTTAAGTTTAATGATTTTTTTTTTCTTTTCGGCAACAAAAATAAATTTACTCTTGTTCCTGTGATAAGGGATAACTGTTTCCCTAGACGAGGATTTTGGAAAATTCTGATATGGTGATGCCAAGATACTTGCATTGTTCATGAAAAACCTTAAGGTATACACAATATGTTGGCTTTGTGTAAGAATAGAGGCTTAGGAACTGGAAGGTGTGAAACATCTTTCCTCAGTGTTGTTTGCTCACATCCTGGGGACCCATAGGGCTGATAAAACCGAGCAATTGTTCACTCAGGTTTCTGAGTGGGAATGCTGTAAACTCAGCACGGAAATGAGGGGATATTAAAAGATCACCTGAAAGAAGTCTCAAAGTACTCTCTGAGAGCATGCCAGAGGAGCCCCTAAAGGAAAGAACTGTGGATCGCCCATCAGTGAATGAAAATTCAAGACCCCTGAGTCCATTCTCATTGAATACACTTTCACCTCTCTTGTTTCATAGCCCCCTGTGGGCATCAATTATTTGCGCCCCAGGCTAGAAGATTGCCTGCTTACCTGAACAAGAGGTCTTTGCAGAACTTAATAGAGATTTTTCCTTTTACTTCCATGGCTTGAACTCTCCTGAGTTGTATTGCCTTCATTCCTATTATTTTGAAAGGGAAAATAAAACAGTAAACTGCAATAAGACCTACCAAAGTGCCAAATAAATTCAAAATAACTTACAACTGCAATTTCTTCAAATAAATGAGTCCATACCTAGAAATCAGGGTGCCTTTACTGCTTCCAAGCACAGCTTTGGTTAGAGAAATTTGTGTAATCCCTCTTGATTATACGAGAAGTGGGCAATTGAAAACTGCAGGAAGGTCAGAACTCCAGCATGAGTAATGGCCCAATCTGACTGCCATTAGTGATGAGACAGTACTGACTAAGATCCTTTACTGATAACAATGCTGGCTTTTACAGTCTATTCTTAAATTCGTCATTATTTTGAAAATAAATTAGTCACCACTGTAATCTTTAAGAGGATTCTTAGTATGCTTAATGGAAAGTTTGCCCCTTGTAAGATGACTTGGGACAATAGATACTTTTAAATTGCTATATACTCAAGAGAACTCTTGAGCTTGGACTTTTGCATCTTAGTATTAAAATCTATTTAACAAATAGTTGAAACGTTACAAGATTATGTTTTCCCAATGTTTTCTTTCCTCCAAAAAATGTCTCAAAATTATAAGAAAGTCTAAGTTAAATCAGTTTATATGGCATATATTATTGGTAAATCTGTAATTTTTAATTAATATTACAGATTGCTGTGTATTAATTATCATCATTTATCTCTACACATAAAACTACTTACCAATAGGCATAATAAGGGCCAATTTTTGCCCAGTGAAAAAGGGAGGAAGTACTGATTCTATAGAAGGGAAGATATTTAGGACCAGAACCTCTGGAAAGACCACGCATCTATGTTAGATACCTTCCTCTTATCTGCCTTATCAGGCCTGTTCATTCCCACTCTAGTCCAGTGGCCTCCACAGTCTGAATTTATGGGAAAAAGATCCTTCTTTTAGCAACACCATATCCTCTTGGGAAATCATCTGGTAACATGCCTTGCACTTTTGAGTTTGCACAGAGAATACAGGAGCACATCTGAGGTTCTCTTGTAGTGCAGTATTTTGTTCTTACAACTCTCACATTGACCCTAAAACTAAGCCAAAGGATGCTTAAATGTAGGACATCTTAGTGTCCATCACTGTACCACAGGAAATTCAATATTCTATCATATTTTATCACTATTATCAAGGAGAGCTCACGTTCCAGTATATATTCCAGCTAGTAGGTTACAGGGTGACACTTGCTCACTGGTACCATAGTGAATCTCCCAATGTGTAATTGCTAGTGTCAAAATGGGCAGGTAATAGTTTTGTCTTTGTTTAATTTTCTCATTTGAGCCTATGGTAGCATATGACTGAATTCACAGA